>NC_060139.1:971517618-971820649 GCF_021461385.2 Schistocerca piceifrons | reverse complement strand
CTGCGACCGTAGCGGTCTAGCGGTTCCAGACTGCAGCGCCTTTAACCGCACGGCCACTTCGGCCGGCTTGTGTGTCAATTTGCACCTCTCTATCTACAATATTCCGTGATTTATTCAGTTTTCAAATTTACACTGACTTTTTGATCACCCGGTATTATGCATAGTATCGTCTTTCCAAGAATGCGTCCTTAGATGTAAGATGCTGGTTTGAATCTTTCCAATTGAACTAAATAAATAACACGTAACTTACATTTACATGAAGTTGCGCCTCTGTGAAATATAGTACATCAGAATATAGATCCACTACCAGTAAGAGAAGCCTCCCCGCAGACCGTCGTCGCTGCAAGTTCCTTCCTAGAACCAGCGTAGAGTTGTGCGATTGCATTACGCGTGCACATACTCGCAAGCCGAGCACAAGGCCTGCGCGGGCAGACCGCTGATGCTGCGGATGACGTCAGTGCGGCGTATCAGTGAGTCATCGAGTCCGCGGAAGCGAGTGGACTGTGTAATGGACTAGCTTGCTCCGGCTGCGCGGTGCAGCCAGCTGTGTTTACGGGCCGTGCAAACAGCGGCGCCGCGGACAAGACGGTCACAGTGTGCGTGGCCGGGAAGCGGCCGTCTCCACGGCTAATATTGTGCGGCGGGAGCGGCAGCGGTGGCAGCACACGCTCTGCTGTGTTGTCTGCGGAACTCGGCTGTCGCCGCCGCGTCAGCGCCTTCCGTCTGCAAATATTTGGCTTCCTCTTGTCCCTCATCTCGCTGAGCAAACCAGCGCCCGCTGGACACTCTTCTAACAACTGCAAATAACGTTTTAGATTTGAAGCCCAGCGTAACTGCGTAATTTGATATTTGTCAAATTTTGTACTTGTCGAGTTTGAAAAACTACTGGCCTTGCGTGTGTGCGTTTGTATGTTCCACATCTCCTCCTAAACCAATGGTGCGATTTAAACAAAATTGGTACATATACTGAAGCGCCAAAGAAACTGGTATAGACATGCGAATGCAGATACACAGATATGTAAACAGGCAGAATACGCTACTGCTGTGGGCAACGCCTATCTAAGACAACAAGTGCCTGCCGCAGTCGTTATATCAATTACTGCTGCTACAATGGCAGATTATAAAGAATTAGGTGAGTTTGAACGCACGAGAGATAGGACACGGCATCTCCCAGGTAGCGATGAAGTGGGGATTTTCCTGTACGATCAGTTCACGAGTGTACCTTGAATATCAGGAATCCGGTAAAACATTAAATCTCCGACATCGGTGCGGCCGGAAAAAACCCTGCAAGAACGGGCAAGTACTCAGACAGTTAAACATACAGAATACGGCACTGCGGTCGGCAGCGCCTTTATAATACAAGAAGTATCTGACATAGCTGTTAGATTGCTTACTGCTGCTACAATGGCAGGTTATCAAGTTTTAAGTGAGTTTGAACGTGGTGTTACAGTCGGCGCACCAGCGATGAGGCATACCATTTCCGAGATAGTTGTGAAATGGGAATTCTGCGTACGGCCATTTCACGAGTGTACCGTGAATATCAGGAATCCGGTAAAACATCAAATCTCTGATAACGCTGCGACAAAAAAAACCCTATAAGAACGGGACCGACGACGACTCAAGAGAATCGTTCAACGTGACAGAAGTGCAACGCTTCCGCAAATTGTTGCAGATTTCAATGATGGGCCATCAACAAGTGTCAGTATGGGAACCGTTCAACGGAACATCATCGATATGGGCCTTTAGTGCCAGTGGCCCACTCGTGTACCCTTGGTGACTGCACGACACAAAGCTTTACGCCTCGCCTGAGCCCGCCAACACCGACATCGGACTGTTGGTGACTGGAAACATGTTGCCTGGTCGGACGAGTCTCGTTTCAGATTGTATCGAGTGGATGGACGTGTACGGGTATGGAGACAACTTCATGAATACATCGACCCTGCTGACATGCAGGGTGAAGCTCGTGGAGGATCTGTAATTGTGTGTTGGAGTGATATGGGACTCCCGATACGTCTAGATACAACTCCGAGACAGGTGACACGTACGTAAGAATCCTCTCTGATCATCTGCATCCATGACCATTGTGCTTCCGACGGACTTGGGCAATTCTGGCAGGACAATGCGACACCTCACACGTCCAGAACGGCTACAGAGTGGCTGCAGGAACAGTCTTCTGAGTTTTAACACTTCCGCTGGCCACCAGACCCCCCAGAAATGAACATTATTCAGCATATCTCGGATGCCTTGCAACGTGGTGTTGAGAAGGGATCTCCGCTCCCTTGCACTCTTACGGATTTATGGACAGCCGTACAGGATTCATGATGTCAGTTCCCTCCAGCACTACTTCAGACTTCAGCCGAGTTCGTGCCACGTCGTGTTGCGGCACTGCTGAGTGTTCGTGGGGGCCCGACACGATATTAGGCTGGTCTATCAGTTTCTTTGGCTCTTCAATGTACGAGGTGCATTCAAGTTCTAAGGCCTTCGATTTTTTTTCTAATTAACTACTCACCCGAAATCGATGAAACTGGCGATACTTCTCGACGTAATCGCCCTGCAGACGTACACATTTTTCACAACGCTGACGCCATGATTCCATGGCAGCGGCGAGGGCTTCTTTAGGAGTCTGGTTTGACCACTGGAAAATCGCTGAGGCAATAGCAGCACGGCTGGTGAATGTGCGGCCACGGAGAGTGTCTTTCATTGTTGGAAAAAGACAAAAGTCACTAGGAGCCAGGTCAGGTGAGTAGGGAGCATGAGGAATCACTTCAAAGTTGTTATCACGAAGAAACTGTTGTGTAACGTTAGCTCGATGTGCGGGTGCGTTGTCTTGGTGAAACAGCACACGCGCAGCCCTTCCTGGACGTTTTCGTTGCAGTGCAGGAAGGAATTTGTTCTTCAAAACATTTCCGTAGGATGCACCTGTTACCGTAGTGCCCTTTGGAACGCAATGGGTAAGGATTGCGCCCTCGCTGACCCAGAACATGGACACATCACTTTTTCAGCACTGGCGGTTACCCGAAATTTTTTTGGTGGCGGTGAATCTGTGTGCTTCCATTGAGCTGACTGGCGCTTTGTTTCTGGATTGAAAAATGGCATCCACGTCTCATCCATTGTCACAACCAAGGGAAAGAAAGTCCCATTCATGCTGTCGTTGCGCGTCAACATTGCTTGGCAACGTGCCACACGGGCAGCCACGTGGTCGTCTGTCAGCATTCGTGGCACTCACCTGGATGACACTTTTCGCATTTTCAGGTCGTCATGTAGGATTGTGTGTACAGAACCCACAGAAATGCCAACTCTGGAGGCGATCTGTTCAACAGTCATTCGGCTGTCCCCCAAAACAATTCTCTCCACTTTCTCGATCATGTCGTCAGACCGGCTTGTGCGAGCCCGAGGTTGTTTTGGTTTGTTGTCACACGATGTTCTGCCTTCATTAAACTGTCGCACCCACGAACGCACTTTCGACACATCCATAACTCCATCACCACATGTCTTCTTCAACTGTCAATGAATTTCAATTGGTTTCACACCACGCAAATTTAGAAAACGAATGATTGCACGCTGTTCAAGTAAGGAAAACGTCGCCATTTTAAGTATTTAAAACAGTTCTCATTCTCGCCGCTGGCGGTAAAATTCCGTCTGCCGTACGGTGTTGCCATCTCTGGGATGTATTGACAATGAACGCGGCCTCATTTTAAAACAATGTGCATATTTCTATCCCTTTCCAGTCCGGAGGAAAAAAATCAGAGGCCTTAGAACTTGTATGCACCTGGTATGTCCTTTACTATCAGACAGTTTTCACTGTGAGGGTAAGAACCACCTACATAACGTAATTCATAAGCAATGAGATGAATGAAAAACTGTGGCGTCATACTTAACGTTTAAATTTATTACTCCTTTGTTACTAACTCTATTTGCAGTATATTTCACAGGAGGTATCCTCAAATGCTGCTGAATGTACCTACACTGATACATCATTGTACGACGTAGCTCAAGAGATGTGAAGTCGTTAAGACGGATTTGTGTGAAAAAATGCTGTGTTATGCATGGTGTACTAAAACATCAATTTTTTACTGCTAAGGCACTCATACAGTCGAATAAAATTAAGGAAATTCCTGGTGCACCTGGCAGTGCTTTTGACAGCTTTCAACTGCAAAGCGCAAACGCCTGTGGCCGTCTATGGGACTACGAAGATTCGTTGTCATGGAGAGGTTTACAAAATCGCATTGTAGACAAGCGAAGCACTGCACCTACAGTACGAAAATTGTCCGGGATCATGTTCCTTAACCTGAACTGTACTTACACGTTTGTGCATTACGCAAATCGTTTTGTACGACTATTTCATTATTGCAATGCTGTTTTTACGTATACATGCAAATGAAATTTTGTCGTTACTTCACTACAAACCCAGTTCTTTATTGTTTTAGTAC
This sequence comes from Schistocerca piceifrons, assembly GCF_021461385.2. Classification (NCBI taxonomy): domain Eukaryota; kingdom Metazoa; phylum Arthropoda; class Insecta; order Orthoptera; family Acrididae; genus Schistocerca; species Schistocerca piceifrons. Next base: position 971,816,219 of record NC_060139.1, on the reverse strand, counting down.
ATCAGTTTTGATAAACCCACATACGTGTATGTACAGTTCAAATTAAGGAACATGATCCCGGACAGTTTTCGTACGGCAGGTGCAGTGCTTCGTGAGTCTACAATACGTTTTTTCGTAAAACGAATACAAATAAAACAAAAGGGATATTGAAATGTAGTCGAATTAAATCATGCGATGCTGATGTAATTTGATGGAAAACAGCCACTAAAAGTACTAGATCAGTTTCGTTATTTGAGCAGCAAAATAACTGATGATGGCCATGACAGAGAGAATACAAAATGCATACTGGCTTTCTCAATAAAAATTTCTGATGGAGAGAAATTTTGTTAACACACACCCATATGTCTATGTATCTTGTATGCATACGAGTGTATAAAGTCTGTCGCCATGGTTTCTGTATGTTCACGCTAATCGCAGGAGCTGTTGTAAGAATTTTCAAAAGGTTTCCTGTCATAGGTAGACTGATTCACGAGTAGGGTTTGTGTATATAATTTATGAATATTTTATATAAAAAGGCTGGGCTATAGTGAATTAAAGTCCCACGGCACTGTGAAAAAGTTGTCATTGCTATCTTGCGCTGGTGGCAGAAGTCCTTGGACGCATCCGCAGATATTACTGTTGCATGGCATTGGTTACTCCGAACCGATGTTACGTCGCAGAGGCCGCTTCATACTGATTTTCTGTGGCAGGGGGTGCTTCGTACTGACATTTCGTTCTAGAAGGTTCCTCGTAGCGACGTTACGTTGGGAAAAAAGGTGACACGTAAAACGTAGCTCGCGCCGAACTGGAACTGCAATCGAGTGGAACGGGCAGTACGATAGCTCTCAGCTCCCCACTAGTCACGAGATGTCTCTCCAAACGCCAATTATATATGGAACAGATAACATTTTCACTGCCTCCTTATTCTGTCTTGCTACGTCCCTACTTTCCTCTTGGTTGGTACGGCGTGGCCAGACGTGGGATTTTCTCTGCACTCATTCTTTGTAGATGCTTCCATAATGTTTTATTTTACTTCATCTTTCTGTTAATATTATAAATATCTAGTTCATTTCTAATATCTTCATTTCTTATACGGCCTTCCCAGGTAACAGCTCTCACTTTCCGAAAAAATCTCATTTCTGCTGCTTGCAGTCACGCTTTTTAGGGGTCCATGACTCACTTCCTCATAGCAGTACTGGTGTAGCCATGGTTCTATAAAATTTTAATTTGGTTTCTCCCATGTTTTGTTCTGGAATGTTTCGTTTGCCTTTCCGCGTATTGACTGATACTTGTTGTCTCATTTGCTGTCCTTGTGCATGTCGTAGCTTACACAGCATCTTAAAAAAATAAAGTTGGAAACATGCTCAAGTGGTGTACTAACAGTTTTTATTTTTGAGCATGTCGGATATTTCCCATATCACCCATGATTTTACTTTTCTTTGTTGACATTCGAAGGTAATATTCTCATTTCCCGAACTCATGTAATTTATAAATTGCTTTTTTATAGGTCATCCTCACTTTCTTCCAAAATGGTAACATCATCTGTGTATATAAGGATATTAACATATTTATTTCCATTAATCTGTATACCTGGATTTACTTCCCGTCTCCAGTTTTTAACCAAATCATTTACACACACGCAAAATAAGGTTGGTGACAGGTATCAAATTTTATTGTTATTTATGTGTCCATGTATAAGCTTTTTACAAATTCAATAAGATGTATGTTTTATCCAGCTTTCATCATTATTTCCCATAATTTCGAACTGTTCACGCTGTCAGACGCTTTTTCGAAGTCAATAATAGCTATGTGTGTTTCTAAACTGAATTCTCGTCGTTTCTCTAAAATTCTTTTACTGCGAATATATTATGACTACAAAAACGGCTTTTCCATATTGTTCTTCTAGCAGGGGAGTCTCAATTATGGTTCTTAAATGATTATTGATTAATTTTGCAAATGTTTTATAGGTGAAATTTTTTGCATTTCATATGGCTATATATATATCCTATAATTATTTTCATTTTATTTTTTACTTCAGTACAAGAAACTATACAGTAAAGGTGTTATGATTACTTCTAAGAAAAACAAGATGTCTTCTTTTATAATTTTGCTAAGACAAATAAATATTAGAATGTCGTAGTTGTAAAAATTAAGTGTGCTGGTGATGACATAATAAAAACAAGTATTATGTCACGTGTAAAACAGAGCATATTAATCTTTGGGTAAAGTATCAAGCAAATGAAAGGTGTTTTGTACATATAAAATTTATTCATATGTGTTTACAAAAACCTAAATTTCTCGAGCACATGGTCTAAGAATCGGAATCTGAAGTTTGCCCCATTTCATTCATAACTTCCGTTTTGAGGTAATGCTTTTCTTCCAAGATTTCTCTTTGTCTTTCAACTAACAAATTTTTGGAATTATAGTTCTCTCGTGTTAAACGAATTTTTAATGAATGAAGTTCATCTGTTTTTCCAACAGCTGCCTGTTCTTCACTATAACTGCATGTTCTCAGTCTTTTGTCATGGCTGCATCTTCTGATAAGCTCTTACCAGAGAATGCTAGCCGAGGTTCATGACCATGGGTTGAAGTTTCACCTTCAGCAGTTTCATTGCAATTTTCAGAGAAGTCATCATCATCAATGTTGCTTGAAAGGACCACAATATTTCCAGTTGTGTCTTTGTCGTTATCTCTAGTTATCCCCTCGAAAATATGTGGGATCATATCAACACCCATTTGGCTTATGCCCTCTATTTTCGTCTCAGCTGCTCCACGACCAGTTTTCAATTGTTCTCGATTACATTTAGCTTTCGCGTCTTTGCTTTTGCTTTTACGTCCTTCCAAATTACTGTCATTAACGCCCTTGATCTTTGTGTATGAGCTTCTGCGTTATATGCAACGTGTATTTTTCCCAAGCATCCTTTCCTTTTTAGCATGTTGACATTGTGCTTTCTAGATTCAAAAGGTAGTGGTTATGTACTTTTCCTTATTTCAGCTAACCCCTTTTTTCAGTTTCTGGTATAGTTTTTTAACGTTCCTTAACACTAAAATTGTCTTTGACTACCTTCAAGTAGCAAATAAATAAATAAACTATATGTGGTGCCTCTTAAATTAATACGTGTTACTTGCCAATAACGGACGATGGTACCTGTAGATGGTGGAATTAAGGATTGAACAATAAATTCATCCGTTAATAGAATGTTTCTTTTCCATGATTTACGAATCTTATCATTAATACAATAGCATGTAGTTCCTCTGAATTTCAATAATCCGTTCTAGCATAAATTACGCTAAGATGATGTTACTGTAAAAAGTTGATGCAATAAGGTAGATAAGGTAGGAGAAGAGATACTGGCAGAATAAAGCTGTGAGGGCGGGGTATGAGTCGTGCTTGGGTAGCTCAGATGGTAGAGCACTTGCCCGCGAAAGGCAAAAGTCCCGAGTTCGAGTCTCGGTCCGGCACATTCCCGCTGCAGAGTGAAACTCTCATTCCAGAAACTGATCTCTCTAACAATTCCTGAATGAGTATATTCCTATGGAAGTAATTTGCAAAAGTAGTCCAGACTAAAGAAGTAAGTTCATGCAAAGACGCGAAAGCTAAATGTAATCGAGAACAATTGAAAACTGGTCGTGGAGCAGCTGGGACGAAAATAGAGGGCATAAGACAAATGGGTGTTGATATGATCCCACATGTTTTCGAGGGGATAACTAGAGATAACGTTTCATGCTCGCCATCCTTAATTTATAAACGAAAAGCACAAAACTGTGAACGTTCAGCCGCGTTAATTCAATTAGTCAACTTTTGTAGACATACAACGATATCAGAAATGACTCTCGTCATCAAAGATGCTTGATTACATGTAAACAACATCGAAAAATATAGTTCACGTGGAAAGTGAGATGCAAAACATAGAATAAATAGAATGAATGAGATCCTTGATAGTGAAACAATGACTTAGTTGAAAATAGCAAAATATGAACTGAAGAAGGCAGAAAAATATCATTTAAAAGCATCCAAAAGTGCGTGTATATATATATATATATATATATATATATATATATATATATATATATATATGTGTGTGTGTGTGTGTGTGTGTGTGTGTGTGTGTGTGAGAGAGAGAGAGAGAGAGAGAGAGAGAGAGTTTTTTCAAGGATGAAGCCGAAGAGGACAGCAACAGGTGCAAAGATTTACATGCTACGGAAGGGAAAATGTACACTTTGATAAGTTCGGTTAATGTAACATTAGAATTGCAGCAGTAGCTGAGACGCTTTTGTTACGTGCCCTCTGCATTTTCTAATCTCAAAAGAGTTGTCGCCACATTACGCATGCTTTCATGAACAACTCTGTAATTGAACAAAACAGGTAAACAAGTCCGAACCTGACCAAAATAGCGCTACACAAAGTATAACACCACAAGGTAGCCGCCCGCGGTTGCTGAGCGGTTCTAGGCGCTCAGTCCGGAACCGCAAGACTGATACGGTCGCAGGTTCGAATCCTGCCTCGGGCATGGATGTGTGTGATGTGTCCTTAGGTTAGTTAGGTTCAAGTAGTTCTAAGTTCTGGGGGACTGATGACCACAGATGTTACGTCCCATAGTGCTCAGAGCCATTTGAACCACAAGGCAATATTGAGAAGGGAAAATAGCGAACCGGAAAACAGTCGGCTTAAGACTGCCTGACGTCTAGGAAATACTCGCAAATGCCGGCTAGTTGTGTAACTAGGGTACGGTAGCCATAGCACGTGCCGTGAGGACGCAGTTTTGTGACACGAAAAAAAAAAAAAAAACTGAGGAAGGGTAAAAGCAAAGGAGAAGAGGAAGGGCGAAGAAAGGTGAAGAAGAAGATAAAGGAAGAAGAGGAAGAAGAAGAAGAAAAGAAGATGACGAAAGGACTGGCGGCCATTAAAATTGTAAGGGGCATAGATGTAGGAAAGGAAATCATGAGGAGGTTAGGACTGAACTTCGCTGAGCAAAACTTCCGTCAGACCTACCTATCCCACTGGACAAAGACACCTGCATCTTGTTTTCGGCTTCATGATAGACACTGAAAATCTTTTTTTGCTTAGTCAGAAAATGTTAAGAGTGTATTTTGCATTGTTGTTTTGTAATCGTATGTTACAGTGAAAGTATAGAAAAAGAAACGGGCTACTGTTGCAAGAAATTCTGCTTTGAACGCTGTGTTTTCAATCCTTTGAGAGCTATTATACGAAAAATAATTATTGAAAGGTGCACTTTTTATTTCACTGCAGAGTCGTGTTGATCTCAACAAATGAATGAATGAAGTGACTAGCAAATGTTAAAGAGCAAACAAAAAATGGAGGGACGCCGACAGGAGAAACAGAGGAGGGGGGGGGGTGAGAAGAGGGGGAGGGAGACGCAAATTCGAAGTTACCCCAGTTACACCACTGATCTTGACAATTAGGTATTCAAGAGGAATAAAATACAATGTGTAGTCACCTGTAATTGAATTTTAAAGAAAGTATCTGTTTACGTGCGGAAGAGAAATGCTCAGTACTTACACCGAGCATTAGTTCCATAACGGCTTGTAGGTAAAACGCTGTTTTACGTCTACGACGTCTCAGAGAATGTTACTCTCATGCCTGGTACAGCTTTCACTAGCAGCGACCTGTTGTAGATGTCCTAGGACGAAATACGTGGTGCTTGTCGCTTTTACGGACGAGAACCGTGGTAGCAAAAAGAGCAAACAATCGTATATTCAAATGTCAGTTGGTCATTTCAATTTTTGCAGCAGTTCAACCCTTAATCCAAAAAGCTGGTAAGCTAGTTTTCGCTCTAATTTCTTTTAAAATCAGAAAATAAAACGGTTCTCACAATTGGAATATCCAATATCCTGGCAATACCGGTCAGTTACAGTTACGTATTGTACACTACATATAGTTTAATGTATAACACACATAAAATAAACTTTGTTATAAATTAATGTTATCCATAAATGAATGTGTGTGTAAATTGCACATTTAGTCACAAAATCTTTATTTGAATTTTGAATTAATATTTTTTTTCCACGTAAAGTTTACAGCTTCTGTGAACTTACGCTTTAATGTTTAACAATATTATCATGGCTGTGCTATGCAACGTAAAGGAAATGATTAAATTACGTATTTTGGGTTCTTTGGACCCATCTTCGGATGCTTCTTTCTTACGGCGCCTGCACGTGTCTTACATGCTTTATACAAATATCGCAGTGGAGTGTTTATATTTTGCAGCTCCTGTAAGAGCTCGGATGTTTATATAGTACCCTATACCATTTTTCTGTGTTTCTGGAACTGTCACAGTGGTGCAAGATACAGCTTCTCGCCGTAGAATTGGATGTCAGTTTAAAAGTACACCCTGTATGTTGTGTGGAAGAATCTAGCTTGTATAAAATGAAAACAATACATTAATAGATTGAGGGAACTCCAAATAATTAATTATAAAATAAATTATAAAAAGATGTAATTTGATTGAGAAACAGATGGCTTCATATATGCTTATCCCGTGAGGTTCTAATTTCCCTCTCGTTCTGAACCCCGTTAACTCCTGTTATCATAAGATTCTGCATTAACTGTGTAGTTAAATGTTTAACACGTGAAGGGTGGTTGGTGAAGATGTGTTACCTCGTTTAGAAAAGTTACAAGTTTTCCCACTTATCTCAATTAAGTGTCTTACCATTTGCATACATAGTTCTCTTTGGTACATCTGTCTACCTGATGATTCCATACTGCAACAGAATTCTGTTAAACACCAACTTGTGTGCAATTCCAACATTTTGTTGGCAATAGGAACCAAAACTGTTTCCCGTCTTATTATTTCTTTATTTTCCGCTAACAGATGAATCAGTGTATAGTAGGTACTTACATGAAGGGCAATGATGGTTCGAAGTGGGCCCATTGTGAAAAGCTCCTAATGTATAAACGTTATTTCATTACTTAATCCAGTAATGAGACGCCGCTTTCGAAACTATTCGGCAGTAATGCAAACTGTTAGTGCAACTGAAACTAAAAATTAAGAATAACATAACAAAAAAATTTTGAGGTCAAATCAGTATAATTACTGTACGTAATTTCATCCTTTTTCATATTGGAACTTTTATCAATTATCAGCTTTATACAAGAAAGACGCCTCTGCACAGAATCCAGGAAGGAACTGCCGACAAAAGTTACATTTGGCGAGAGTTCACTATCTTAAGCACATAGATCTTCTGCAATGTAAACACTGTTCATACATAATCTTTACGTTAGTTTTGCTTGCATAAATTATTATTTCTCTTGCTGACTTCAGATAATTTCAATATAACTGAGATCAATGGCCGGCCGGTGTGGCTGTGCGGTTCTAGGCGCTTCAGTCTGGAACCGCGTGACCGCTACGGTCACAGCTTCGAATCCTGCCTCGGCCATGGATGTGTGTGATGTACTTAGGTTAGTTAGGTTTAAGTAGTTCTAAGTTCTAGGGGACTGATGCCCACAGATGTTAAGTCCCATAGTGCTCAGAGCCATTTTTTTGAGATCAAGTGAGTAAATTAGGGTTTTGACACAGATGGCATCAATACTAAGATACCCCTTGGCAATTCATGAATATTTTATGAATTTTAATTACGTTATTGACGGTGACAATTTATAATTAGCCTTCTTCCGTTGTTAGTAAAAATGACGGTATTAGCGCTGTACATAATTAACAGTAGAAATATTCTTTTAAATTTCACATACATACAGTGGTGATTTCATTTCAAATGTCCGTCCCCGGTAGCTGCGTGGTCAGGGCGACAGACTGTTAATTCAAAGGGCGCAGGTTCGATTCCCGGCCGGGTCGGAGATTTTCTCAGTTCAGGGACGGGGTGTTGTGTTGTCCTAATCATCATCATTTCATACCCATCGACGCCCCAGTCGCCGAAATGGCGTCAAATCGAAAGACTTGCACCAGGCTAAGGGTCTACCCGACGGGAGGCCCTCGTCACACGACATCTGTTTATTATTTCAAATGAAAAGTAATTCTGAATACAATTTATTGATTAATTTTGGTCACTAAAAATGACAATTGTTAGGAAAATGTGATGTGAGTACTATTTAGAAATACAGGAAATGTTAGTTTTACAACTAATAACAGAGAGAGAGAGAGAGAGAGAGAGAGAGAGAGAGAGAGAGAGAGAGAGAGAGAGAGGCTGAAGAGTCAAAGAAACTGGTACATCGGCCTAATATCGTGTAGGGCACCCGCGAGCACGCAGAGGTACCGCAACGCGACGTGACATGAACTCGACTAATGTCGGAAGTAGTTCTGTAGGAATCATGAATCCTACAGGGCTGTCCATAAATCCGCAATAGTAGAAGGGGGTGGATATCTTCTGAACAGCACATTGCAAGCCTTCCCAGGTATGTTCAATAATGTTAATATCTGGGAAGTTTTGTGGTCAGTGGTAAGTGTTTGAACTCAGAAGAGTGTTCCTGGAGCCATTCTGCAGCAATTCTGCACGTTTTACGGCGTCGCATTGTCCTGCTGGAATTGCCCAAGTCCGTCCCAATGCAGAGCCGACATGAATGGATGGAGGTGATCAGACAGGTTGCTCACGTACGTATCACCTGTCGCACTCGTATCTACACGTATCAGAAGTCCCATATCACTCCAACTGCACACGCCCCACACCATTACAGTGCCTCCACCAGCTTGAACAGTCCCCTGCTGACACGCAAGGTCCATGGATTCATGAGGTCGTCTCCATACCCGTACACGTCCATACGCTCGATACAATCTGAAACGAGACTCGTCCAACCATGCAACATGTTTCCAGTCATCAACAGTCCAATGTCGGTGTTGACGGGCCCAGGCGAGGCGTAAAGCTATATGTCGTGCAATCATCAAGAGTACACAAGTGGGCCTTCGCCTCGGAAAGCCCATATCGATGATGTTTCGCTGAATGGTTCGCACGCTGACACTTGTTGATGGCTCAGCATTGAAATCTGCAGCAGTTTGCGGAAGGGTTGCCCTTCTGTCATGTTGAACGATTCTCTTCAGCCATCGCTGGTCCCGTTCTTGCAGGATCTTTTTCTGGCCGCAGCAGTGTCGGAGATTTGATGTTTTACCCAATTCCTGATATTCACGGTACACTCGTGAAATGGTCGTACGCAAAATTCCCATTTCACAACTATCTCTGAGATGGTATGTCTCATCGCTCGTGCACCGACTGTAACACCACGTTCAAACGCACTTAAATCTCGATAACCTACTACTGTAGCAGCAGTAACCGATTTAACAACTGCACCAGACACTTCTTGTCTTATATAGGCGATGCCGACCGCAGCGCAGTATTCTGTCTGTTTAAATATCTCGGTATTTACATAGACATGCCTACACCAGTTTCTTTGGCGCTTCAGTGTACAGGGTGTTTCATTGATGGTGACCGGGCCAAATATCTCACGAAAACGAAATAGCGTCAAACGAAAAAACTACAAAGTACGAAACTTGTCTACCTTGATGGGGGAAGACAGATGGCGCCGTGGTTGGCCCGCTAGATGGCGCTGCCATAGGTCAAACGGATATCAACTGAGTTTTTTTAAAAGTAGGAACCCCTATTTTTTATTACATATTCGTGTAGTGCGTAAAGAAATATGAACGTTTTAGTTGGACCCCTTTTTTCGCTTTGTTATAGATGGGGTTGTAATAGTCACAAACATATGGCTCACAATTTTAGACCAACAGTTGGTAACGGGTAGGATTTTTAAATTAAAATACAGAACGTAGGTACGTTTGAACATTTTATTTCGGTTGTTCCAATGTGATATATGTACCTTTGTGAACTTATCATTTCTGAGAACGCATGGTGTTACAGCGTGATTACTTGTAAATACCACATTAATGCAATAAATGCTCAAAACGATGTCCGTCAACCTCAATGCATTTGGCAATACGTGTAACGACACTCCTCTGAACAGCGAGTAGTTCGCCTTCCGTAATATTCGCACATACATTGACAATGCGCTGACGCCTGTTGTCAGGCGTTGCCGGTGGGTCACGGTAGCAAATATCCTTTGACTTTCACCACAGAAAGAAATCCGGGGACGTCAGATCCGATGAACGTGCGGGCCATGGTATGGTGCTTCGACGACCAATCCACCTGTCACTATCAATGGACCACCCTGTATATACATATACAAATTTCAAGCTGACGTGTCGAAGTTCGTAAAAATATAAATTGTACAAGTTACCTGCTGGAAACAAAAAAGTACAAAAACCTTCTTCTACGTTAACTTAAGTTTTGCACAACGTTCAGTTTCTGTATAACGTTAAGGGAAAGGGGGCATTCATTGTTTGTAATGACTTAAAAAAGAATTCCTGTCATAGTTACTGATTTCTGCGTCGTTGATGATGTAGCACTTATCTCTCGGTAATGGGATATGACTTAGAGCAGCAATGTGAGTCTGGTAATAAAGCTGAAATAATGAACATAATGAAAAAAGCTTGTCGTAAGAGTAAGAGCTTTGGTTGGGAGTGTCGTCGTCCTGAGTGGGCGTTACCTGGTACGCGGCCTACCCGCCGAGGCATCGACCCCGGGACGCCAGCAAACGGCGACCTGCGAGGCGCGCTCGTACACCGCCGCCCCACACGTCACGCGATAGCCATCTCACTGCGGCGCGCACAGAATTTAATTACAACGTTTCGCCCGTAGCCGGCAGCGGGCAGCGCTAATCGCTTTTCCCTGTACGCCGCGCCGCGCCATCCACTCGGCCGCGCTGCGTTGTATGTACCTCCAGCGGGCGGCCGACGGCGCACGGCATGTAACGCAATACAACTCGCTGTGCGGGATTACTGATTGCCGGCCTCTCAACTCCTCTCGCTTCCGCGGCGCTACCAATTAACTATCCGCGCGACAGCGCCGCTGCTGCCCCGCCACAGGCTAGCTAACAGACACCACTGTACAGGGGGGAAATGAGGCCCGAGGCTGCGTCCGCTTCCATCGCAGGTACCAGCGTCACTCGAGACACGTGAAACCTTCAGAGTATAATAATTCCAGTTTCAAAGAACACACGAGCTGACAGGTGTATCAGAGAGCTGTCAATTTAATGATCATGGTTTCATAACGCTGACGTGAACTACATAGTAAGACAAAAAAAACGACTGAACCGTGAATTTACTTTCAAAACCTTTTCTCAAGAATTTACTTCATCTGCTAGCGATTCATCAAGAACATTAACACATTTAATCACACTATGTGAGCGTGGAAGTACTTGCCAACCAGTGACTGATGAAACAAAAAAAAAATTTTTTAGATAAATGGAAATTTTATTCCTAAAAGCCTTTTTTTAAAACATATTTAAAATTATAATCAGAAAGCACCCTGTAAATATCAAGTTAAAATTTATCCAGAGGCAGAAATAACTTTTTTTTTAATAGTATGAGCTTTCGGGCTGAGAACCTTGCCGCTCCCTTTTAACACGGCCGTAGTCGCGACAGCTCACAACAACCGTTGAAAGACTATACAGGTGCAAATCTGCAACACACCAGATTACTTTAAACTAAATATTTTAACAACTCACACAAACATAAACTATGCACCTCGTAAGAGGGATGGAAATGGTACAAAAAACTCACATTAAAATTATTTGCCACCAAAAGTGTAACTTGTTTTTAAAGAACTCTTACGGTAGACGGGTGGCAACTTTATATACTAAAAAGACCATTTAAATAAAATGCATGAAATGCAGTTTTACATAAAATGTACCAACATGCTCTACATTACACATATACCACCTCGCAAGACGATAGGCAAGATAAAAACATATTTCAGGAATTCGGCCTTTACACCTTAAGCAACAAATTCGTTAACACCGAATCCGATAGAGATGGCAGAGGCAGCTATTAACGTACGGCAGTCCGACAGGCAGACAGACAGACAGACAGACAAACACTAACTGCCTAACAAATGCGGACAAAAGACAGACGAACAAGCTGGGGACGAGAGACTGGCCAAGAAAACAAGTAGAATTTAAGAAACAACTGAAACAACACATCACGAGTCACTTAACTTCTAATAAACTGCGATGTCTGGCGAAGACCTGGCGCAGCACCCCCAAAACGCTCTCCCGAACCGTCCGCTGCCAGCCGCTTCAACGGACGCAGGAAGGCGCACCGATCTCCCGTCTCACGGCGTCGCAGCTCGCGCCGGCCAGACCGATGTCGTGGGTTGGCTCCTGTTGCTCTCGTGTCGGCCGCGAAGCCACTACCCCTCGCTATATGGCGCGGGCCGCTGGACTGACGTGGCGGCCTCACATTCGCTGACGCTCAAGACGGACAAATCATCTGGTGTCCCAGTGCGCGACCGACCAACCGATCGATCCAACCGCCAATGTCCATTGCCTGAACAAACTCGAGCAGACTGGAGGCCTAACACATACTAGCACTCCGGACGACAGACAGACACTGACTGCCCCACACTGACCTTTGCTGACCAACTGACTAGACTCGCCGAGACTGACAGACTGACTGACACCGACTCACTCCGACTGACCAACTGCCGAGCCGATAGCGCCCCTTAAATGCACGTGAACAGGCAACCTTTCCCCTTTCCCACCAGAGGGAAAAACCAAAGCTGCGATTGCCACAGCGGCGCCACCGCCAGAAACGGAAGGCGACTGCTTTACACTACGCGCTGCGGCGCGCTTTTCAAAACGGCACATTTTACCACGGCTCAAGGACCCATCACAAATGGGATGGAAATCGATGGATGTGACGTACATGTACAGAATATTTACGATTTCAGGAAAAAAATCATGATTTATTCTAGAGAAACAGCTTCACAAATTGAGCAAGTCAGTGACGCGTTGGTGCACCTTCGACCCTCATGCAAGCAGTTATTCGGCTTGGCACTGATTGATAATGTTGTTGGATGTCCTCGTGAAGCATATCGTGCGAGATTCTGCCCAATTGGCGTGTTCGATCGTCAAAGTCCTGAACAGCTTGGAGGACAGTCCAAACGTTCTCAACCGGGGAGAGATCCGGCGACCTAGCTGGCCAAGGTAGGGTTTGGCAAGCACGAAGAAGAGCAGCAGAAACACAAGCCGTGTGCGAGCGGCCGTTATCTTGCTAAAATGTAAGCCAAGGTGGCTTGTTATGAAGGGCAACAAAATGGGACGTAGAATATCGTAGACGTACCGCTGCCCTGTAAGATGCCGCGGATGACAACCAAATTGGTCCTGCTATGAAAGGAAGATGTACCCAAGATCATCACTCCTGGTTGTCTGGCTGTATGGTGGGTGACAGGTTCGTATCCCACTGCTGCCTGGGGCATCTCGGACACACGTTCGCTGGTTATCGGGACTCATTTCGAAGCGGGATTCTTCACTGATGACAATTCTCCTTCTACCAATGAGATTCCACGTCGCAATGATCAGTAATGACGTCCCTGGGGACGCCCCGAGCAGCGATGGGAACCCAAACTGACTGTCGCTCGCCACACATCCCGACAACCTGGAGCATTGACCTGTCATTTCTTTTCACAGTAGGATCCCTTTGGTTGTCGGCCAGGGCACCCTTACAGCACAGTGGTACGTCGACGATATTCTACGCAAGTCATCCTGGGATTACGTTACAGCAAGAAAATGTCCGACCATACATGGCGAGAGTTTCTACTGCTTATCTTCGTGTCTGTCGAGTCCAACCTTGGGCAGCAAAGTCGCCTTATCTCTCTCCAATCGGTAACGTTCGGAACATTATGCGGAGGGCCCCCCAACAACCTCGGAATTGTGAAGATCTAACTCGTGCATTGAACACACTTTGACACGATATACATCTTGAGGACATACGAGAAATCTTTCAATTAATCCCAAACCAAATAACTGCTTGCATGAGAGCCGAATGTCGATCAACGCGACATTGACTTGCTTAATTTTTGAAGCTCTTTCTCTTGAATAAATCATCAAATTTTTTCTGAAATTGTAATAACTTTTTTGCACTTGTACTTCACATCTACCGATTTTAGTCCCATTCGGATAATTACTTCGTGCGATTTTTGTCCCATTCGGATAATTGCTTCGTGGTAAATCTCTTTCTTTTTTTTAGTTTAGTTTTAAAGAAGAACGCAAAAACTGCTAGAAGCCTATCTCGGGTAAAATCCGGAGGATTGTGGGAAGACACCAAGCAATACTGACTTTCCGAATATTCACTGGACTACACTCTTTGCCACTCTGGAACTGAATACTTATTTATAAAATCTTCAAAAAAGTCAAAGGGTATAAAAGCGAAGCAGTGGCTGAGGATTGGAACGGGGCTGTAACTTGTCGCTGATGTTATTCAATCTGTAAAGTGAGCAAGTAGAAGCAAAACCAAGCAGAAATTTGGGAAGGGAAATGAAGTTAGGGACAAGAAACACAATTTTTTAGGTTCTCCAGCGATGTTGTAATGACGTTGTAATTCTGTCAGAGACAGCAAAGGACTTCGAAGAGCAGTTGAACAGAAAGGACAGTGCCTTGAAAATAGGTTATGAGATGAAAATTAAATAGCAGAACGACGGTAACGGAATGTAGTCGCATTAAGTCAGGGTTGCTGAGACAGTTAGATTAGAAACTGAGACACTAATAACCGAAACTTAGTTTTTCTGTTCGGGCAGCAAAATAACTGATGACGATCGAAGAAGAGAGGATATAAAACGCAGATCGGATACAGTACAAAAATGTTTTCCGAAAAGGCGAACTATATTAACATCGAATATAAAATTAACTATTAGTAAAGTTTCTTCTGTAGGTATTTACCTGGAGTATAGCCTTGTACAGTAGTGCAACATGGACGACAAGCATCTCTCTCTCACTCACTCTCTCTCTGCAGTCTTCACCCCCTAACCCCCACCTATCCCTACAATACGAAATTGGTTATTCCTTGATCTCTCGGAATGTAACCTATCAACTGATCGCCTCTTTTAGTCAAATTTCACCCATTCTCCCCATTTCTGATCAGTTTCTCCTCATTAGCTACGCATCACATAGAAATAAAGAGGTCAGTTCAGCTGAGGGAAAATATAAGTGGCAGTACCAAGACTGAAGAGTAACAAGAAGTAGAATAATTAGCCGATTGGAGAAACCACGACTCGATGTTCATGCCGAGTCATCTCTTTCTAAAAATGCCACATCAGTATATTATTACTATCTTCCACTTCTCCACATTTTACAGTGCTTTTGTTTGCTTGCCAGTTTTCATATTAGTACACAATATCAATTATTTTCTGTTTGTTTTTCTGTCGTGTGTTTCAATAAAGTATACAACATCCTGTGTTTTTCTTAAATCTCTCTCCCCCTCCCCTTCCTCCTCTTCAAAATGGTTCAAATGGCTCTGAGCACTATGGTACTTAACAACTGAGGTCATCAGTCCCCTAGACTTAGAACTATTTAAACCTAACTAACCTAAGGACATCCCACACATCCATGCCCGAGGCAGGATTCGAACCTGCGACCGTAGCGGTCGCGCGGTTCCAGACTGAATCCTCCTCTTCCTCCCCCATCCCTCTCCCTCTCCCACCCTGTCTGTCTCTCTGTCTCTGTAGTTGTTAATAAGCTTCGTACTTTTGTAAAAGGTAATGTGTTTTTCAAACAAGAACAGTAACAGCATCGTAGAGTCCTCTCTTCTAAATAAGACACATATACAGTGAGCAGCATTTAACAATAAATAAATAGAATTCTAATATGGGAGAATATTTTCTTCATTGATACAACGAAGTAGATAGTGTTCCAAAAACGTTGGGCCAAAGTAATTCGTAGGGATATTTACAGGTGGTGGAAGTAGAGTATCAAGCTCACAGTTACTCTTAGGGAGAATCGTTCAGACATGTAGCAGGGGCGTTACAAAACACATGCAAATTGAAATGCCGTAAGTCTAAGTAGTCCAAGGGACACGATATTTTGTTGCTGAACCGCCAACGAAAAGTCAGCCATAACTTCCATATTTTTGGCTTTCTGCAACCTTCTGTGAATTTTGTCCCTTTAGAAGCCTCGAAAAATAAGTTTTCGTCCAGAGATCCAATGCACAAGCAGTAGGCTGGCTGGAATTTCTGGTAGCAGTGACAAAATTGCCGCCTTGACGACACTCAATTGGACACTGGACACTACTTGGTGGTACTTTTGCGACATGAATCACACATTAGACACTCTTTGAGTTGGGAGGGGGAAGGGTTCCTAAACTTTGCATTTTTGGTGTATACATTCTCATACACTGAAGAGCCAAAGAAACTGGTATAGGCATGCGTATTCAAATACAAGGATATGTAAAGAGAAAGAACACGGCGTGCTGTCGGCAATGGCTACTTGAGACAACAAGTGTCTGGCGCTGTTGCTACAACGGCAGATTATCAAGATTTAATTGAGTTTAAACGAGACGCACAGAGCCCCTCCGAGGTAGCGATGAAGTGGTTATTTTGCCGTAGGACCATTTCACGAGTGTACCATGAATATCAGGAATCTGGTAAAACATCAAATCTCCGACACCTGCGGCCGGAAAAAGATCCTGCAAGAACGGGACTAACGACGACTGAAGAGAATCGTTCAACGTGACCGAAGTGCAACCCTTCCGTAAATTGCTGCAGATTTCAATGCTGGGTCATCAACAAATGTCAGCGTGCGAAGCATTCAACGAAACATCCATATGGGCTTTCGCAGCAGAAGACCCACTTGTGTCCCTTTGATGACTGCGCGATTCAAGGCTTTACGCCTGACCTGGGCCATTCAGAACCGACATTGAACTGTTGAGTGGCTCCAGGATTTCTGTTTAAACACTTCCGCTGGCCACCAAATTCCCCAGACGGGAACATTATTGAGCATGTCTGGAATGCCTTGTGACAAGCTGTTCAGAAGGGATCTCCACTCCCTCGTAATTTTAAGTATTTATGGACAGCCTGCAGGATTCATGGCGTCAGTTCCCTGCAGCACTACTTCAGACATTAGTCGGGACCATGTCACGTCGTGTTGCGGCACTTCTGCGTGCTCGCGGGGGCTCTACAGGATATTAGGCAGGTGTACCAGTTTCTTTGGCTGTTCATTGTATATCGTTGTTCATTTCTCACCGTTTCACGTCGTAGTTTCTCAAACAGCGAAGGAAAGATTCTGATAATACTTGTGTAAAGGGACAGCTTAGGCGACATGCCCTTCGTTACTCTCTTTATTTGATCTCCATAGTTAGCATTTATAATTTTTTTTCACCCAGTCGACTGTTAACGGTAAGCCGCCGGCCTGTAGTAATGCCTATGTGATGTACTTTAACTTTCTGTCGCGTATCGACTAACCGTCTCACAAATCTACATCCTCTCACGTATTACACTGCAGTCTGCGAAACCTTATGTTTCATCTGCCCCGGCCACTTCATCTTTCCTCGCCAGTAATACTGCCTCTGGTTGCGAATTGACATCCAATATCTGCAGCCGCTCTCGGAAAAAGCGTCTGCAGCCCTGCGCCTGTGATTGGAGCTGTGGCGAACCGTCGGTATTTTTAATTATGGGCGGCCTCGGTGATGAACTCTTTGCCTGAACACCGCACCGTTCGGCCAGAAACAAAATAACGTCCGTCGCCGCTGTCTGCCTCGCTAAAACGGACTTCTCATGTTGCGAACCGGGCCGTTCTGCGCAGATGGAGCTTTGGAAAAACGCTGTTTCTGTTCGCGTTATCTCGAAATATGATTGAAGCGGCACGTACGTGTCAGTCTGCGGGGAAAAATGAACGTGGCAACGTGTGTGGGAACTGTCCCCTTTTAATATCGGGGCACAAACGTTTTTCATTTTAAAATGTGGATGCATTTGCTTCCATTAAGTTTTATTTTCTTCAGACCTGATTGCGTAAAATTTAACAGGCTAAATGTTTTACAACAAAGTACGCGGTTTTTATAACATTACATTTTATGCATACAGTGATGGGTGGCCGCAGGCAGTAGATTCTCCAGCAACTCAAGCAGAACAGACTCGAATTTCAAATTTTTCCACCCACTGTGTATGCATAAATTCTCAGTGCTTACCACTATACAGAGTTTGCGAGGGACAATTTGTTTTTCCTGGGAGATCATTGTGTGTTCTCACAGGCTGTCATGACCTGCTTACGATAATAACACCTCCTAGGTAGTATTCAAAGGTTTTGTTAACTAGGAATAAAAAGCGTTTTTTCCGTTATTTTAAACTGTATCATATAACTGTAGTTCGTATTACAACAGTGTTGAATTAAAAAAAAAAAATGTGTGTGAAATCTTATGGGACTTAACTGCTAAGGTCATTAATCCCTAAGCTCACACACTACTTAACCTAAATTATCCTAAGGACAAACACACACACCCATGCCCCAGGGAGGACTCGAAACTCCGCCGGGACCAGCCGCACAGTCCACGACTGCAGCGCCTTAGAGCGCTTTTTTTTTTTTTTAATTTCGTTTTGTTCGTTTTCGTTCGTTGTATCTGCTCTGGGCGGACGTCGAAAGACACTCGTTTCAGTTCGTTGTTGATCCATTAACTCAGTTTTTTTATTACAGAGGGCAGCTATCCCTCTGACCGAACACGCTGAGCTACTGTGCCGGCAGACCGCTCGGCTAACCCTGCGTGACTGTTGAATTTACAGTACGTACATGTTCTTTGTAAATGATTGCACATGCTAGTGACGTACATTCAACATCAGTCTAATTAATGTAGTAGATTTAATAATTCTTACGCACTTTCGTCAGAGCTCACTGAAGGTTCCCATTCAACATCAGGAAAAGTGAAAACAATCTGACAGTACCACAGTGCTTGCATCGTTTCAAAGCCTAAGTAGTTTTGACGCACAATAGCTATAATAAGACGTTCTCACGCAATATATCGGCCAATCTTTAGCTTTGTCGAACAGTAGAGAACAGCTCTATTTCTTCGTAATTAAAGTACATTGCGTGAAGCGGGTAGATTAACAAGAGTACCAGCAGTCGGAAGATGTAGACATATGTCTACACTGGAGAGAATATTTCGTAGTGCTGTTCAAAACAGTTTAATTGCAAGATATGTGGAATCAGCAGACGAAAGGCAGGCTACCAAAAGTGAAACTGGACAATATTTTCTTAAACTAGATAACAATGAAGTGGGGTGCAAAATCTATTTCTAAATATTGAAGTCTTTAACAAATAGTTGAAACAGGAGAAGACGTTTAAAAAAACACCCCACAACAAAAGCAAGCTAAAGCTATTTACTTTGCACGATAATAAAAGACTGACTCGAGCGTTACGTACAGGGGGCGGACAAAAATATAAACATAAGGTACGTAAAATTCCACGAGCAAACCGTCCTCCCATTCGTTGTCAGGTTTCTTAAGCTTGGAACTGCTACTGTTCGGTAAGTAGCTCCGTAGTTGGGGTCGTGAGGCTGAGTCCAACCTGTTCCAGTCCTTTAACCAAGGAAAAATCCCTGGCATTACCGAGATTCGAACCTGAGCCCCCCACAAGACAGTCAGTCTCGCCGACAACTCACCTTAGGGGGAGGAGGGGGGGGGGGGAGACTGGACAAAAATACGGGAGCTCCAGACAGACAGCACTTTACAATGCCTAATTACGGCGTAGGAAAACCGTTAGCATTCAAAACAACTTTCATTGTGAATGGATAAATACAGGTCCTGTATGGGTTTCAAAGAAGACTTATGCCGCTCTTCCTGCGAAACAGTCCAAGTGCAGGTAACAGTGATAGAGGTGGATAGCGAAAGCGCGCCCTTCTTTTTTAAGTAGATTACATAGGCTCGACGATATGCAGACTGTGGTTGGCAGGGGAGACGCGAAACCAGCCCTGGACGAATCTAACTGTGTACAGGGGCCCCGCCATCTTGGAACACAGCATTCCCATTGGGGGATGATCATTGTGCTCTGGACCTTATGAGGCAAAATGGTCACAACGTAATACTTGTCAGTAATACGACCTTGCAGAGCAACTGTGGCGCCCACGGTATGGCTGCCCAAATCACCACCGGCCCCCCGCCGAGTTTGCTCTTCGGAAGTAAATTCTGCCACAAGTTGGAAATAGTGTGCAATAAGACCGATCAGAACAAATGACTTTCTTACATGGCTCCGTCTTCCAGGTTTTATGACTTCAGTACGAAGTTTTCCTGTTACGGGCATTTCATCACTGATGGCTGGTTTTGGAATTTCAACTCGTCCTGCAGTCCTCTGCTTATGGGCTCCCTTTCCTACGGCGGGAATTGCAATTATGTTGGTATGGTACTCTCATAGTTACTGTTGACTGTTTGGTCTTTGCTACACAAAGCAAAAAGTAAATTAATTAATTGATTAAATCATTAAATAAATAAATGGGCTCCCTTTGTGTTGTTTCGGAGTTGAAGGGTTCGCGAGGGTGACATTCAGCACTGCGATGACTTTTGAAGTTGTAGTCCTCTTATTTTGCGTCACAATCCTCTTCAGCGACTCTCTGCCACGATCACTCAACACAAATTTTCGTCCGTGTCGTCGCTTAGCGGATGATATTTTTCCGCTTTCCCTGTATGCCGTAAAAATTTTCAATTCGGTGCCTCTTGAACCAGCCCACACTACGGCTTCCTTGATTAAAGAAGCTCCTAACATACCGGCAACAACAAATTTCCCATGTTCAGTTATCTCCGATGTAATGCACTCACAGCTACAAAGATCACTGTTCTGACTACGACTAATACACTAGTGGCCTTTAAAATTGCTACATCAAGAAGAAATGCAGATGATAAACGGGTATTTATTGGACAAATATATTATACTAGAACTGACATGGGATTACATTTTCACGCAAATTTTGGTGCATGGATCCTGAGAAATCAGTACCCAGAACAACCACCTCTTGCCGTAATAACGACATTGATACGCCTGGGCATTGAGTCAAACAGAGCTTGGATGGCGTGTAGAGGTACAGCTGTCCATGCAGCTTCAACACGATACCACAGTTCATCTAGAGTAGTGACTGGCATATTGTGGTGACGAGCCAGTTGCTCGGCCACCATTGACCAGACGTTTTCAGTTGGTGAGAGATCTAGAGAATGTGCTGGCCAGGGCAGCAGTCGAACATTTTCTGTATCCAGAAAGGCCCATACAGGACCTGCAACGTGCGGTCGTCCATTATCCTGCTGAAATGTAGGTTTTCGCAGGGATCGAATGAACGGTAGAGCCACGGGTCGTAACACATCAGAAATGTAACGTCCACTATTCAAAGTGCCGTCAATGAGAACAAGAGGTGACCGAGACGTGAAACCAATGGCACCCCATACCATCACGCCGGGTGATACGCCAGTATGGTGGTGACGAATACACGCTTCCAATGTGCGTGCACCGCGATGTCGCCAAATACGGCTGCGACCATCATGATGCTGTAAACAGAACCTGGATTCATCCGACAAAATGACGTTTTGCCATTCGTGAACCCAGGTTCGTCGTTGAGTACACCATCACGGGCGCTCCTGTCTGTGATGCAGCATCAAGGGTAACCGCAGCCATGGTCTCCGAGATGATAGTCCATGCTGCTGCAAACGTTGTCGAACTGTTCGTGCAGATGGTTGTTGTCTCGCAAACGTCCCCATCTGTTGACTCAGGGATCGAGACGTGGCAGCACGATCCGTTACAGCCATGCGGATAAGATGCCTGTCATCTCGACTGCTAGTGATAGAGGCCGTTGGGATCCAGCACGGCGTTCCGTATTACCCTCCTGTACCCACCGATTTCATATTCTGCTAACAGTCATTGGATCTCGACCAACGCGAGCAGCAATGTCGCGAAACGATAAACCGCAATCGCGATAGGCTCCAATCCGACCTGTATCAAAGTCGGAAACGTGATGGTACGCACTTCTCCTCTTTACACGAGGCATTACAACAACGTTTCACCAGGCAACGCCGGTCAACTGCTGTTTGTGTATGGGAAATCGGTTGGAAACTTTCCCCATGTCAGCACGTTGTAGGTGTCGCCACCGGCGCCAACCTTGTGTGAATGCCCCTAAAAGCTAATCGGTTAACTTTCGCGACTGTGGCACGTCATCTTCGTGGTGTAGCAATTTTAATGGCCAGTAGTGTATTTGCAACATATTAGGGACACTGCACAGGTTCCGTTTATGGTCAAATACAACAGCGCAATCTGCAGGCTTCGCTAGCATCTACATTTACGTTCAACCATTCATTTCTCACGATATTCCCATAGTTTTGCGCAATTCCAGTATCCATACAAATCATAAAAATGATATACGTGTGTATATACACTGATCTACCAGGACATTATAACCACCGAACTACTATCGATATAAACTCGCCCAGGCGATAGGAGCGTCATTTGGCGAGGACTGAATGCATGGTGCATGTAATCTCACTGAACGTGCTGTCGGTATGTAGTATGGGGCACGCGCGCGTTCTGTCTGATTTTGACAGAGAGAAGATTGTGGTGATCCTCCGGATCATCACAAGCATTTCGGAAAGTACACTACCTATCGGGTGTTCGAGGAGTGCTGTGGTGAAAGTCTTCAACACGTGGCGAAACCAAGGTGAAACCTCGTCCAGACGTCCTGAGGTCGGGCGGCCACCCTCATTACAGATGTCGGCAGTCGTAGGCTTGTCAGAATGGCGAAACAGGACGGGCGGCGAACTGTGGCGGGGCTAAAATGAGACTTTAATGCTGGGCAGACAAGTGTGTCTGAACACAAAGTGCACTGAAAACTCCTAACG
The DNA here is from genome assembly GCF_021461385.2 of Schistocerca piceifrons. Lineage (NCBI taxonomy): Eukaryota > Metazoa > Arthropoda > Insecta > Orthoptera > Acrididae > Schistocerca > Schistocerca piceifrons. The sequence goes on along the minus strand of NC_060139.1, from coordinate 971,793,593 downwards.
ATGGGCAACCGACAACCCATGCATGTGCCAATGTCGACACCACGACATTGGCAACTACGACCTAAATGGGCCCGTCACCATCGACACTTGATGTTAGCACGGTGGCAGAGCGTTGCATGGGCTGATGAATCCCGACACTCTTTTCATAATGCCGACGGGAGGAACAGCTCCTTGTCACCTGTACTGCGGAACGGAGACAAACTGGCGGCAGCCCCATTGTGCCCTAGGGAACAATCACGTGGCCATCTGTGAATCCAAGTAGAGCTCATGCAAGCACCATGATAGGCAAGAAGTATCGCTAGGAGTATGGACGTAGGTTTCAGACCTCATACACCCTCACAAGACGATCATGTTTCCTGACGACAGTGGAATTTTTCAGCAAGATCGTGCGCACTGTCACATGGCCAGGAGTGTAATGGAGTGGTTTGAGGAACACAGTGACGAGTCCCAGTTGATGTACTGGCTCACCAACTCGTCAGATCTGAACCTGATCGAATACGTCAGGGTGTGATTGAATGTGGCGTCAGAGGACAGCGCCCCTCCCCGGGATTTACGAGAATTGCGTGACTCGTTCATGCAGATGTGGTGTCAGCCCCCTCCAGCGACCAGCCAAGTCTCACTGCTTCCATGCCGCTACGTGCCTCCGCTGCTACCCCTGCTAAAGGTGGACATACCGGCTATTAGGTAGTTGGTCATAATGTTCTGGATGATCAGAGTATATATGTGTATTCCACATCTCCTCCTAAACCACTGAATCGATTTGAATCAAACATTTACTCGTATCATTTACAGTCTGTAAAGAATGAGTTATGGGTAATAACAACCTATCTATCAAAGGGATGCAGCTGAGGGTGAAAAAAAAAACGGTGTAGTCCACTACGCTGGAATACTTATACTTCAGTCATCCAATATTTGAAAATGAGACCACTAGGAGACTTTCAATGGCTTTGACATATAATTTCAAACTTTTTCAAAAGTTTTCTCGCTGACAATGATGAAAGGAAATGAGTTTATTGTTAACTACGTTGGCACTGTTCATGAAGTGAAACTGCCACATGAAGCATGACGTTTTAATTTGTTCCTTTTTTACTACTAACTGTATTGACATCACATTTTTCAGTCAGTATTCACATATACCACTGGAAAATACCAGAAAAATTACACCATTGTATACTTAGTACAGGAGATACGTCATAAACACTGGGAGGCGTGAGAAACTGCCGCATAATATATGACATTTTAATTTATTACTTCTTTACTAATAACACTATTCACAACTCAGTTTGGGGACAGTAGGCACATATACCATTCGATATGCCCGCTGAGTTGTGTCACTGTACAAAACATACTGCAGGAGATACGACATTATAAACATTGGGATCTTTGAAAATGAAACTGCAGGGTGAAACTGGCTAGACAGGCAGGCGAAGAAGGTGTAAAAGTACGCTTGAGATATGTGAAATATGTGTGAAATACATTTGATATAATCAAAATATCCACGGGTGTGCTGCCGGTCTATAGTGTCCAACGGGCACAATATTTCGGCGATCATACATGTCGCCATCATCAGGTGAACTGACGGACTGAGCTCCTGTGAACGTGCCACTGCACGAGTGGGAGCGCCAAAGATGACCTCGGTTTGAGGAAGGCCGGCGTGTACCAGATTCCGTGTCAATGTGGCAAGTCGTATATTGGTCAGACGATGCTTACCGTCGAGGATCGATGCCGTGAACACCAGAGGCACACTCGACTGATGTATCCGAGTAAGTCGGCGGTCGCTGAACATTGTTTGTCGGAAAATCACGCCATGGAGTATGACCGCACTAGGATTCTGGTAAAGACGTCGAGATACTGGGACAGCGTTGTTAGAGAGGCCATCGAAATTCGCACCAATGACGACCTCATAAACCGTGACTGGAGCTATAATCTTAGCAAGGCTTGGGAACCAGCGATCGGGTTAATCAAGAGTAAATCGAGCAAACGTATAGTTGTGACGACCACGGCGGAGAGAGCCATCACACCGACGTCATCTCAGACGCCGTCACAATCTGTTCCACCGCGCGACCGTGGCGCGGGGCGCGGACGCCGGAGGGAGCGCGCCGCGGGCGGAGGGTATTTAAATCGGCCGCCGCCGCGACCGAACCCAGTTCCCTCTGAGCAGCCATAGCGTACGGATCTCCGTGCCGGCACGTTCACAGGAGCTCAGTCCGTCAGTTCACCTGATGATGGCGACATGTATGATCGCCGAAATATTGTGCCCGTTGGACACTATAGACCGGCAGCACACCCGTGGATATTTTGATTATCAAATACGCCGGGAGAAACTCAAGAATCACATACATTTGATATAATTCGTATGTGGGCTAAGCCATGGGTAAAAAGTTAATTAAAAAGCCCTGGAACGATTTCAGTCAAATTTGGTACACATATTAGTTACGATCTCGAATTAAATACTGTGGGGGCATGAACTACGAGCCTCCTATTGGGATGAGTGCGATAACGTCGAGAGAGAAGGGAGGACAAGAAAATGGACAGACAGCGAGGGGGATGGAGAGGATAGGCACAGATAGTGTGAGCGTGTGGGTGTTATTCCGTCATTCTGCGCAACGGATTAATCTGAGATGTGCCCTTTACCCTGTGGCTCCTGCAAGATGCAATTTCCACGCCCACACTACTACAGAAGTCAGACAGACGCTCCTAACGCTCTAAAGAGAAATGCCTGAAAAACTTTCAGCAATAAATATCTTCTCGAGTCGTCCACTGTAAGGAAATGACACCAAAATTCACAAAATTTCTTACGTAACTAGTGGGATACTTGGGTACTGGAGTAGTGCTAGTTAGTGTAACAAAAACATGAAACTAACGAAAATTAGTATTTATTTTGCAAAAATTCTGAGAAATCACAATGGCACTTTTAGTTATGAACTGAACAAATTATTTCCGGATTCTTTTCGGAATGTGAAGTTATCTCTTAAGGATAGGATTCGGTAATGAAATTTCTACACAAAGTTTAAGATTGTTATTGACTTGGCAGAATGGCTGAGAGCTGCACCTACTCAACTTGACTAATTATCCGTTAGAATGTTGCTAGGTATGGTCGAGGCTGTCGCTTGTGAAATGCAGTGAAGTGTACAGTTGTGGAAGAAATATGGGGCTCGCAAGAGCTGTAGCGCACAATACCATAAGCCGCGATGACTGCTGTCTGCGCCACTCGATGCTGACAAATAAGATAACTCTCGTTGTATCTGGATTGACCTTCGCCAATCAAACTCTCCCTACGCCTTGATGAAGTCAAGGGCTCCTATTCGCTACTAGTCTAACTATAGGCGTGGTACACAGGCCAGATAACCAGTCCACTGCAATGCCACTCAAAAATTCGCTCGCAGGCGTTTAACTATAACTCTGTCCATTCACACCACATAATAAGTGTGGTGGCCAACACAGTGCACAATGCTTAATCGCAAGGACTCAACATAGAGTCTCACTCCGATTCACTCTCGACAGAGGTGCTCTCCCAGTGAAGTACTGAGGAGAGACTTGTTCCTTGCTCTTTGAGTACACGTACAAGCGCACATGCTCTCGTTACGTGTTCTCGCACCAAGAGCGACAACGGAACGGCCCCTCTCCGTGCCAGACATGAAGGGGTATATCTTTCGGTCTCTTCCATTACTCCCTCAGCTCAAGGCGTCAGGAATATCGTCTGCCGATCAGCATTGCTCTTATAAAATGGGAGAATGACGTTTCGTTTAAGGCGACCAATCTGGAAATCTGTAGCATCGCCGTTTGGCGTTTGCTGCCTCCCTGTGGAAATCTATGAAACTGCGTGCTATATTTGTAAAGAATGCATAGGCTGGGCGCTCCCACACAATGTTGTGGAATTTGCTTTTAAGCCAAACACGGGGCGTCCGGCCTTTCACTCGGGCAAACGCTGTCTGCTCCACGGGCAGTCGAGGTTGACTCGTCCTCTGAAGGGACTGGTCTCCCGGCGTGTGGTCTGCCTCTCTCGAACTAAAAGCTCCTGTGACTGTCGTGTCTGGAATGTATGTGTGTATGCCCGCCTCGAGTATTTCAACCACGGTGTGCTTATTTGTTATTTGCATATCGTTTACATGAATTCATACAACATTGACTTTATCTTATCGAGTTTGGGTTCGAATGAAGCGTCTTGATGTACGGAATATGATTGTGAGGGCGGAATATGTAAGCAATGAAGGTCAGGAGACCACGACATCTTACAATAGGACAAGGAGGGGGAGATGGACAGAGAGTGGGGAGAGGGGAATGGACAGAGAGAGGGGTGAGGAGGAGACAGACAGACACAGGGGAGGGGGAGCAGATAGTCACAGAGATGGGGAAGGAGGAGATGAACTGAGGGGCTGGAGGAAGTAGGCAGAGAAAGGGATGAGGTGGAAATAGAGAGAGGAGAGGATGAACACAGAAAGGAAAGGGGAGAAGATGAACAGGGAGGAGGTGGCAGGAGATGGGCAGCGAGATAGGGGTATAAGACTGACAAAGAGGGGGGGTCAGGGGATGGGCAGAGGGTGGTGGGGTGGAGGAAGTGGAGAGCGAGAAGGGGAGGAGGAAATTGACTAATGGATTAAATGTGTACCAGGGAAATGCCAGGCACTCAGCTAGTTTTTCAGTATAAATACATGACGAAGTGGATGGGATAAGGATTTCAATCTAAACACGTAGTTTTTATCAAAGATATGAATCATACCTCAGGATACCGATACTTTTGTTTCGATAGTTTTAGGATTGCGATACTTTTCTTACGAGTCTACTAAGAAGTATGCAAAATTCTCGTCCGCTACGTTGTGCCCGAGGCCTATGTGTGGCTCAGAGCCCGGCCCCAGTGGGGTGTGGGTAATGAGGCTGGGACGCTGGTGCAGATCCGCCGGCCCGTCTGCATTCCAGCCAGCCGCGGGCCACTGTGCGCTGGACCTGGCTGCGAATAAAGGGGCCAGTCGCCCGCTGGCGGACAGAAAAAGCCCCGCCCGCATAACGCCGGCACACACAGCGCGGCGAAACAAAACAAAACAGAAGAACGGAGCGGAGCGAGACGCGAACAATAAGAAGCCGGGCGGGCGCGCATCGCGTCTCGCCGCATTCCGCGCGCGCTTCCCACGCGGGCGGGCCGCGACGCCCGGACCCCCGGCGCTGGATTCTCCAGCAGGGCGCCTCGCCTCCAGCTCCAGAAGCCGTACGCGGCCGCGCCGGGGCTTCCAGGCCAGTGTCGGGTGGCGCCGCCTACGGGGACTCCTCTTACTCGCTCTCTTCGCTCCCCCTCCTGCTGGACAATGGAAAGAAGCAAATTTCCAACCACTCGTCACACGTATGCCATACAAATTATAAAAGTGGATGTACTTATGTATGTTTATTCCATATCCCCCGCCATGAACGATGGACCTTGCCGTTGGTGGGGAGGCTTGCGTGCCTCAACGATACAGATAGCCGTACTGTAGGTGCAACCACAACGAAGGTGTATCTGTTGAGAGGCCAGACAAACGTGTGGTTCCTGAAGAGGGGCAGCATCCTTTTCAGTAGTTGCAGGGGCAACAGTCTGGATGATTGACTGATCTGGCCCTGTAACACTAACCAAAACGGCCTTGCTGTTGTGGTACTGCGAACGGCTGAAAGCAAGGGGAAACTACAGCCGTTATTTTTCCCGAGGGCATGCAGCTTTACTGTATGCATGGAGAGGTGCATCAAATCAGTCTCAGGACGGAAGGCCACAACAACACCATTCCATATCACCTCCAGAAACACTGGATTGATTTCAATCAAACTTGATACTGCCTGGAAAGAATCACTGTGGAGTAAGAACCACACACTTATCAAAGGGATGGGGGCCGGGTGAGAATATCCATACTTTAGTTACACAATATTTGAGACTGAGACCGCTTAGAGACTTGCAACAATCTTAACGCACAACTTCAAAACTTTACGAAGCTTTTTCTCGCTGACGATTCACACAAAATAATGAAAGCAAAAATGTCCTTTGCTTACTACATTTTCGCTGTTCAAGAATCAAAACTGCCACATGAAGCAGGAGGTTTTAATTTATTACTTCTTTACTACTAACTCTATCCGCACCGAATTTTGTTTGCAGCGTTCACATATAACACAGAATGTACCAGAAAAACTACATTATGGTGCAACATGGGAGATACGACGTCATAAACATTAAGCTATCTGAACACGAATCTGCACGGTGAAATTCACTAGACATACAGGTGAAATATGTGTACGAATACGCGTCAAATATGTTAAATATATCTTAAATACATTTTATATGTGCATATGCGACCAAAGCCATGTGTAAAAAGCTCATCCTAAGACCCTGGAACGTTTTAAGTCAAATTTAATACACATATTAGTTACATTCTGGAAAGAAACACTATAGGGATCAAACCCACCAGTGTAGACAGGCAGTGAGAGGGAGGTCTGGAGATGATGGACATGAAGAGAACTACATCTTACTTACTTACTTACTTACTTACTTACAGAAAGGAATTTATGAACTGTATAAAATAGGTACAGTGTATAATACGAAAAAAAATCTTGTGGTAAATCTTAGTCAGTGACATATAGTGGAAAATATTCAGTGAGAACTACAAAAGTAGACAAAGAAAACCCAATTGGACAGGTGAAATATTTGAACTATCTTGTATGTGAAGTATTGTACGAATACGAAGAAGGTATTCAGATTAAGTTGAATAGATTTAAAAGTATCTGTGGAACAAGTAATAGACCCTAGTACATTAAAGCACAAAATACGGAATGAAATATGACTGAAATTTTATAAGAAAGTAGTATTTCCAATCCTGTGATATGGGAGATAGTCATAAGTATTGTCTTTTATTCAAGAAAAACAAATGCAAGGAACAGAAATGAGATTTCTTGGAGTGGTGAAGGTATGTAAAAAAACTAGATAAAATACGAAATGAAGATATCCGAAATCAGTTGAAAATTTCGAGTTTGTAAGAAGAACTGGATGAAAAACGGAAAGAAATGAACATCTACAAAGATGGGGTTCAGAGAAAATACGACGTCAAATAAAGAACTTTAAAACAAAAGGAAAAGGCTTACTGGGAAAAAATGGGCACAGCAACAGGGCAGTCAACAATTGGCCTAATACGGGAACAACAAAAGAAGAGGAACAGGAAGATGAAGAAGAAGAGGAAGAGAAGAAGCAGGTGGTGATATAGTCATCTTGATTTGCGAACACAGTACTGTTCGAAATACAAGAAAACTGTATCTCGACCGCAAAGTATTTTCATTAAAAATGGTTCAAATGGCTCTGAGCACCATGGGACTTAACATCTGTGGTCATCAGTCCCTTAGAACTTAGAACTACTTAAACCTAACTAACCTAAGGACATCACACACATCCATGCCCGAGGCAGGATTCGAACCTGCGACCGTAGCGGTTCCGCGGTTCCAGACTGAAGCGCCTAGATCCTCACGGCCACACCGACCGGCTTTTCATTAAAGACTGATGAGTTTCAACCAACATCAGACATTAAATGATTGACTACGAATAATACATCTTTGTAACTGAGTTTCCTTCTTGTGTATTACAGTTAACATTGCTCTGCTGTTCAAAGCCAAGTATCTTACATCCCATGATGGTCCATAATACATTAAAACAGGTCAAGTGTGTATTTGGTGCATAAACCCAGGAGGGGCGCCGCAGGCGATGTCGAGCTGTTAGCAAAGGCACTCACTTCGGTCGTCTGGAACCATAGTACATTAACGCCAGATTTCGCCGCTCTGTCCTAACGGATACGTTCGTCGTACGTTCCACATTGATTTCTGCGGTTATTTCATGCAGTGCTGTTTGTCTATTAGCGCTGACAACGCTACGCAAACGCCGCTGCTTTCGGTCGTTAAGTGGAGCCGGAGGCGCCTATGCTGCCCATGTTAAAATCACTAAGTTTGAGGAACATTTATGAATAAACTACCAAATAGAAAAACTTGAATTTTTTTTTACATATAGAGTGGTTTAGTATTGCAGTTATGACAGAGGATTTTGGAGTATATTTTCTAGTTTCCTTTCAATTATTTTTTTTATTAATGACCCAAATTTTTTTACAAATAATTGCTTTATAATTAAACGGAAATGAAACTACTGAACATATTGCCAAATGGCTGTGTTACAATGTAAGTTTGACCACTAGGAGTGCTGTATAAAAATTTCATCTCTCTAGCTTGAGTGGATTTTGAGAAAATGTTCCTTATATTCGAAAAATTCTAATTTACGGGAAATGGCTATAAAAGTTTCTCAATACATTCCTGCACTATAGGATGGATTATCAGGGTCTTCTTCTTCATCCTCCAAAAGCTTCCTCTTCTGTCTTCTTTTCTGGCCTGTTGTTGCATCATACTTCTTATGTCTTTGTCTTCTTTCTGCTCCTCTTATCCTTTCTCTGTCAATATTTCTTAGTGCTCGTACAGTGTTCACCCCAGCTGTAAATCCTAATGCCTTCAGAACTTCACACTTCACACTGTTCCCTTGGTTGTAGGTTGCTATTGCATCATAAATGCCAAAGTGCAGTGTTTTTATGCTTACAAACACCCTTTTAGGAATCACTTTCCAAATCAAATTGTTTACGCTCTCATTAGGATTCTGCATCTTTCCGTGTAGACATTTGTGTAACAATTCTGGCTGTGCTAAGTCATGAAAAATTGGTTTTATTGCATATATTTCTTAGAGCTCGTACAGTGTCACTAACATATTCACGAAATCTGTCACTTCCACGAGTCAGCTTCTTGCTAGAAGATGTCACAGGGCTATGGCCGGCCATGTGTTGCTTAGGAGAAGAACGCACTGTTTCAGTAATTATAGTATCGCAACTTGGTATTAGTGTTAATTTTATTTTCCCTACGTTCTTCCTCTTCTTATATACACGGTTACTAAAACGTGGCATCGCAACCAGAACAACGCTTTACGCAAGAAGTATAATACTACCAACAACAGGCGCAACACTGAACTAATTCGAAACGCTAAACAGCAAAGAGACGATGTTCCGCGCTCTTAGCGCTTCATTTGTCACAGAAAGCAATGTAGCCAACCCTTGCACACTCGCTGTATGCGTGACATAAGGCGCTGTATGCGTAACAGGCCGAGAAAATCCCAAGCAGTTCGCCAGGAAGTCACGAGAGGGTATTACATGCATTCAGCGGCCGCCCATTTCCTCTGCAGGCGTGGGGGAAAATGGTAATAACTCCACTTCTAGGGCGAGTAGAACAATAATTCAAAGTTAACATTAAAGAGGAATGTTCCAATTAATTTTCGGTAGCAAAAAAAATCGTAATTTTTTTGGATTTGACCACCTCCGGCTCCCCTTAAATGAAGACCGTTGGCCACTGCATTGTCCGTGATGAGATATGCCTGAAATTTGGTATTCTTGGCACACTCTTGATACTGTGGATCTCGGAATATTGAATTCCCTAACGATTTCCGACATGGAATGTCCCATGCATCTAGCTCCAACTACTATTCGGCGTTCGAAGTCTGTTGATTCCCTTCGTGCGGCAATATTCACGTCGCACACCTTTTCACACGAATCACCAGCGTACAAATGGCAGCTGCGCTAATGCACTACCCTTTTATACCTCGTGTACGCCATACTACCGCCATCTGTTATGTGCATATCGCTATCACACGACTCTTTTTCCAACAGCGAAGGTCGTATTCATCTGACTACAGTGCCCGTGCAGTCGAGCCTTTCGGCATCACCAGGTGAACAAGTTCCTTGTCCTCAGGTATGGTGATCTGTACCGTTCTTTTACACTGACAACCCTGTGAATCCAACAATAATATAGATTTTTCTCCATCACTAGGAAAGAAAACATCTTTCAAACATGTTTTGACCTGATCAGACGTTTGTTTACCAGATTTCGATGCTGTCATAAAAACATTCGGAACTTCAAAAAGAGATTGACGAAACCGCGTCCCAAACTCCTCACTAGTTTCTTTTTAAAACTATGAAAAGGCGGGTGGTCAATTTGAAAATACAGTTCTATCATACACGACAAGGTACTCGTTAATTGTTGATTCCAAAGGATTCTACGGCACAGGTGCAGTCATGAGATGTATAAGACGGCTTTCGATGTTGGAAGAACTTTGTGAAAAGATATTCAGATCTATTTCTGCTGCATGATCATGATGTCAGTCCCTGCTGGATCGCCCGCCACAATTTGAGAATCCTGCTGAATTTTTTATTATTCTCTACTCTGTCGTGTATATTATGTGAAGAAATTTCGTTCATTTTATGTGCGTGGTGTAAGAAAAGTTATGTTTTAAGCATTTACATACAGATTATCATTATTGTAATGATTTTGTATCATAATAATGAGTTACTTATGCCCGCCCTGCAGGCCACGCGGTCTCACGCGCTGCTTCCCGAGCGGGAAGGCATGTCGGTCCCCGGCACGAATACACCCGGTGGATTAGTGTCGACAAACACTGTCTCCACATATGCATACACCACAATTACTTTATCGTGCAACCATTTGAGGTTACACTAGTCTGGTACGAGACACTCCCAGGGGGAGAGGGGGGGGGGGAGGAGTCCACTGGGGGCCAAACCGTACAATGACCCTTGGTTCGGTGTGGGTCGGCGGTGGGGTGGGTGGATTGCTGTGGCCTGTTGTGGGATTCTGAACCACTGGCCACTGAGGTCTACGGCGGGACGAAGCCTCTCCGTCATTTCTAGGTCCCTTCTTTAATACATACACACACACAAGTTACTTATTATTTTAATAACAAGATACACTTATGTGAAATTCTAAACTAAAAACAACAGAAAGTGAATGTAAAACGTAAAATAACAATTTAAAATACAAAACAAATATAAGTAAAATAAATAACTAGACTAATAAATGTTCATATATTTTAGTTACGTATGTCGAAAATACTCTGATTGCACATAGTGTACAGCTTATTTTCAAAATGGTATTTCAGAAACCAGGTTTATTACACATGGATATTTGTAACTTGAAAGCTTTTTCATGCTAGATGTTGTAACAAAAGTTTTCACGTTTCAAAATTAACTAATGGTGGTGGAGTGTTCTGCAAAATTTCAAATTGTTACAAAATTTGAGTATACGGTTTCCAAGAATTTAATTACATATCAACTTTTATTTGATAATAATTTTTATTATTTATTTTATTTATTTATGATTTATAAGATGTTCCCTCCAAACCTAATGTGGCAAATTAATTTTTGGGGTGTGTTTTACCCCTTAAAAGTGACTTTGGTAAAAAAGCAATATATTGCATTATTTTTCCACCCCTACATACTACTCGCCCAGTTTCATCAGGATCCTTCATCGACGCTTGGGAATGTTCCCTTGTGAGTCCAAACAAGGCAGTTTTTGTTTAAAATACCATTAATACTGTGGTCTAATGTTTTATCTGTGATAAAAAGTACTAATGTACAGCCGTAATTTTCACGTAGTAGAACTGTAATCGACAAAAACAATTTGTAATATCCCTTAAATTTTTTACTAGAGAATAAAATTAAATAAGGAAAAAGTCTCTCAATATTGATTTCCGTTTCTTACCCAACTCAATTCTTGCGATAAGATGTTGTCAAGTTTACACCAAGAAATGGCAACACTGTTAACAGGCCATTCTGTTGTGGAACTGACAAACATGGTGGTCTTTCAGATGACGTATGGCGTGACATTCATTAGTCATAATTTTGCCTCTTTTGAATGCGTTCACTTTTCCGTAGCTATTTGAAATGGATAAGTATGAGACACTTGGATCATACTGTGTTTCGAGATCATACATGCCTCCACTGACAGGCAATACTGACCCTACGACTTATCTTAGAAGCTAGATTAAGAAAAGACGAACCTACGTTTCTAGCATTTGTAGACTTATAGAAAGCTTTCGACAATGCTGACTGGAATACTCTCTTTCAAATTCTGGAGGTGGCACAGGTAAAATACAGGGAGCGAAAGGCTATTTACAACTTGTACTGAAACCAGATGCCAGTTATAAGAGTCGAGGGACATGAAAGGGAAGCAGTGGTTGAGAAGGGAGTGAAACAGGGTTGTAGCCTCTCCCAGATGTTATTCAATCTGTATATTGGGCAAGCAGTAAAGGAAACAAAAGAAAAATTCCGAGTAGGTATTAAAATCCAGTGAGAAGAAATAAAAACTTTGAGGTTCGCCGATGACATTGTAATTCTGTCAGAGACAGCAAAGGACTTGGAAGAGCAGTTGAACGGAATGGAAAGTGTCTTGAAAGGAGGATATAAGATGAACATCAACAAAAGCAAAACGAGGATAATGGAATGTAGTCGAATTAAGTAGGGTAAAGCTGAGGGAATTAGACTAGGAAATGAGACACTTAAAGTAGTAAAAGTGTTTTGCTATTTGGGCAGCAAAATAACTGATGATGGTCGAATTAGAGAGGATATGAAATGTAGACTATCAATGGCAAGGAAAGCGTTTCTGAAGAAGAGAAATTTGTTAACATCGAGTAAAGATTTAAGTGTCAGGAAGTTGTTTCTGAAAGTATTTGTATGGAGTGTAGCCACTTATGGAGGTGGAACATTGACGATAAGTAGTTTGGACAAGAAGAGAATAGAAGTTTTGGAAATGTGGTGCTACAGAAGAATGCTGAAGATTAGATGGGTAGATCACATAACTAATGAGAAAGTATCGAATAGAATTGGAGAGAAGGAGGAGTTTGTGGCACAACATAACTAGAAGAAGGGATCGGTTGCTAGGACATGTTTTGAGGCATCAAGGGATCACCAATTCAGTATTGGAGGGCAGCGTGGAGGGTGAAAATTGTAGAGGGAGACCAAGAAATGAATACACTAAGCAGATTCAGAAGGATGTAGGCTGCAGTACGTACTGGGAGATGAAGCAGCTTGCACAGGATAGAGTAGCATGAAGAGCTGCATCAGTTCAGTCTCAGGACTGAAGACCACAACAACAACAACAACAACGTCAGAATCAAAGAAGTGAGTTGCATGCATCGGAACTACACGGAATGGGTTCATAGCTTTAGCTGACTCCGCAGTGTTGTGTAAATATCATGGAAAAAAGACCTTGCTTGCCTTACTTGGATTCTCTGCAATTGAAAAGGCTCTGTCGCAGCTAACAAATCTTTGCCCCCCGTTAAAAACTTGTGTATTATCCTTTCAAACCATTCCAGGTTAAACGGAGGAGACATTGATGCATGGAACGTACAACGCCAGAGGTGTAGCACTGCTTAGGATAAAGATTATGAGTCATCTGGTAATGAACTCCCACTCCGAATCCTTTAAAAACTGAACTGCCCTGTATAAAACGCAATATATCCCGAACTATGTGTTGCACAGTAACATAAGCTTGCAGGTAGATTCAGTGTTATAGGTGGAAACTGGCTGCAAAATTTGTTGGGAATAGAGTTAGTATTAAAGAAATACACTCCTGGAAATGGAAAAAAGAACACATTGACACCGGTGTGTCAGACCCACCATACTTGCTCCGGACACTGCGAGAGGGCTGTACAAGCAATGATCACACGCACGGCACAGCGGACACACCAGGAACCGCGGTGTTGGCCGTCGAATGGCGCTAGCTGCGCAGCATTTGTGCACCGCCGCCGTCAGTGTCAGCCAGTTTGCCGTGGCATACGGAGCTCCATCGCAATCTTTAACACTGGTAGCATGCCGCGACAGCGTGGACGTGAACCGTATGTGCAGTTGACGGACTTTGAGCGAGGGCGTATAGTGGGCATGCGGGAGGCCGGGTGGACGTACCGCCGAATTGCTCAACACGTGGGGCGTGAGGTCTCCACAGTACATCGATGTTGTCGCCAGTGGTCGGCGGAAGGTGCACGTGCCCGTCGACCTGGGACCGGACCGCAGCGACGCACGGATGCACGCCAAGACCGTAGGATCCTACGCAGTGCCGTAGGGGACCGCACCGCCACTTCCCAGCAAATTAGGGACACTGTTGCTCCTGGGGTATCGGCGAGGACCATTCGCAACCGTCTCCATGAAGCTGGGCTACGGTCCCGCACACCGTTAGGCCGTCTTCCGCTCACGCCCCAACATCGTGCAGCCCGCCTCCAGTGGTGTCGCGACAGGCGTGAATGGAGGGACGAATGGAGACGTGTCGTCTTCAGCGATGAGAGTCGCTTCTGCCTTGGTGCCAATGATGGTCGTATGCGTGTTTGGCGCCGTGCAGGTGAGCGCCACAATCAGGCCTGCATACGACCGAGGCACACAGGGCCAACACCCGGCATCATGGTGTGGGGAGCGATCTCCTACACTGGCCGTACACCACTGGTGATCGTCGAGGGGACACTGAATAGTGCACGGTACATCCAAACCGTCATCGAACCCATCGTTCTACCATTCCTAGACCGGCAAGGGAACTTGCTGTTCCAACAGGACAATGCACGTCCGCATGTATCCCGTGCCACCCAACGTGCTCTAGAAGGTGTAAGTCAACTACCCTGGCCAGCAAGATCTCCGGATCTGTCCCCCATTGAGCATGTTTGGGACTGGATGAAGCGTCGTCTCACGCGGTCTGCACGTCCAGTACGAACGCTGGTCCAACTGAGGCGCCAGGTGGAAATGGCATGGCAAGCCGTTCCACAGGACTACATCCAGCATCTCTACGATCGTCTCCATGGAAGAATAGCAACCTGCATTGCTGCGAAAGGTGGATATACACTGTACTAGTGCCGACATTGTGCATGCTCTGTTGCCTGTGTCTATGTGCCTGTGGTTCTGTCAGTGTGATCATGTGATGTATCTGACCCCAGGAATGTGTCAATAAAGTTTCCCCTTCCTGGGACAATTAATTCACGGTGTTCTTATTTCAATTTCCAGGAGTGTAATAAAGGCGATGAAAAAGTTTCCGTTCGAAGGTCGTATAGTATATAGTCGGTATGCCAGTCAGGCGAAATCGCCATGAGCGTTCAGGCAATCATTCCACCGACCCACAAGGTTGAAAATACCCTTTAGTAAAACGCCGTATCCTGCTGTGAGAAGAAGTTCGTAACTGCGTGCTGCACGTCCTCCTCTGACAGGAGCCTTTTTAGCCTTTTATAAGGGACCAAAGACGTGATATTCGCATGGGAAGGGATTAAGATTATAGGGCGAGTGCTCGAGTGTCTCCCATTTGAGTTGGCGTAACTTCGGCGTTGCGACATTTGCGAGATGAGATCAAAATACGGAATTAGGCACACCATTCCAAAACGGTGTTTTTGGCAGACAGGCTGCTCCATTTACACTCTTCATTCCCCGACGGGTGTCTGACGGTGTTTGTCTTTCGGCAAGCAGTAAAAGAATACATTGGTCCTATTTGCACGCACTTGGTAATAACGTCGCCATCGTTAACGTTTCCGCATTTATTATACGTATATCGAGAAGACACGAATGCGACACAGATCTGTTGCCTACATGTCGGTGTATGTATACCGGCATCGTAATCGCGCTACGTTGCATATACGCAGCAGCAACGCCTTCAATCGGAAATTTTTCACTTTTCATCGCCCGTTATAAAATATCAGACATAATGCTGCAGTTTCGCAGCACGAACAGTGGAAATGTGGCAATTTCCAAGAGTGATTGCCTATCGAAGTCGCGGGGTCCAAACGATACATATCGAAGGTGCTATTGTAAATCGATCATGCGACTCTGATGTCAGGCATTATGATCAGTTATTTGTGATCGTCATTTTTATCTGTTGCCCGTCGTTCCTTTTCTTGCTTTACATTACATACTTCCGCGTATTATTTGTTAGTTGCCAGAGAAACGGAGACGATTTCGGTCGATAATGAGTGGGTCGTATGTTGTTTCTGACGTATCTTCGGCGGATTCTCTCACATGGAAAAATCTAATTCCATGCTTATCCAGCGTAGAAAATTGACTTTTTGTCGGATATATGAGCACTACCGGACGAGGAAAGGAGGGACTGTGTAGACTGTGGTGTTGCGGAGTGTGTAAAACGTCGTAAGAAGAGTTTCAGTGCTGAAATACCGTTAAAATTTCATTGCGGACAGTGCGGAAAACGAACGAGTATCAGGAAGAATACGAGGTTCGACTCTTCCAAATTATCCATCCAGACCAGCGTTATTCTTCTATCTGGCTGGACTCGAGACTACATCTTGCAAGCAACAGCGTCGGAAACTGATTTATCTGCTTACACCGTGTGTGACTATTTCGGGTTTTGCTGAGAAGTGTTACGTGGTGGTGACAAACGACAGTGTACCAATTGGTGGACCGAGTAAAGTTTTCGAAGTGGGCGAATCTCATATAGCTAGAAGGAAGAATCAGAGAGAACAACCTTAAAAGAGTGAAATCTATCGTTTCTGGCTATTTGTTGGAATAGAAAGAGAGTCCTGGAAGTGTTTCGTTGTGAGAGTACTGTCCAGAGACAAGGTCACTTTAGTGGGTCTGATACAGCACATCCTACTGCCTGGTACTAAAGTCATTATACACGGGTTTCAGTCCTACAAGCCTCTTACAGCCGAAGGATTCGACCATGAGTTCGTCAACCACTCTGTAGAGTTAGTGTCTTCAGATGACTCCAGTGTCCACATGCAGAACATCGAGTGGCCATGGAAATGTGTGAAGTCTTCCATTAAAAGAGAAGGGCGTCCAGGACAAACAGACGAACTGTACTTGTTTCAATACCTCTATTTCCACAACTTGCGTTTGCGGGGAATAGTTAACACATGTGACACTCTGCCGATATTCTTGCATGATAATGGCAGACTTTACCCAGGCTATGGCAAAAAGGGAATTGACCCTGTAGCGTACACATCACATGGACTTTCACATGAAGACAACACCGACGACGGGTAAGGTAATTTGTATCCTCTGTTATTACAAGTATTTTTCTAACGCTCTTCTTTTGTAGTTGCTGTAGTGACTGTCGTTAACATACTCCTAACGCCCGCGTCGATATTCGCATGATCGATTTACAATCGCACGTTCGATATGTATCGTTTGGACCCCGCGAATTTGATAGGCATCATTCTTGGAAGTTACCGGAAATCGGAAATTTAATGATAAGCTTCTTTCCCTATATTAGTATTTGGAGAGGACGGGGGGGGGGGGGGGGGGGGGTAGCGAGAAACAGTTTCGTAAGCGTTTGAAATTACATGTAAGGCTTGTTGCAAGTTGCTAAGTGCTTTCATTCTCAAACAGTTGATGAAAATAACCTGGGTAAATTGCGATCATGAGTCACGCTGTATCGTGACATGTACACAGTTTGTAAATGTAATACTGGACTTGCTGTGTTAAACTTTTAACGTAAGATTTAGTTCTTAATGAGTAGAAATACTGAAAATTAAATTTTTATTGACCCACGAAACCATGAGGTAGGCAACATGCAACGTGTAACGGAACCTATTAAAGGCTTTATTAGTATGTGATATCCTTCTAATTCAACCAGTTTAATTAGCAATTATGATAATGTAAAAGTAATTGTGTATGTTAGCAATGTTGCATAACATGTTTACATAAACAGTCAACCCATTAAAATATAATTAATAATTGACCCACAGAGAAGTTAACATCACTTGAACACTGATGCAGCAGATATCATTATATAAAAACACTATGTTCAACTGAAATAATTAATATGAAATATGAATAATGTTGGTCAACTTACGTATTTTGGATCTCCTTAAATAAAAATTACTCAGTGAAACCTATTTATTCACTAGGACTGTTGTCACTCACTATTCACGTAAACATACCTATTTTAAACGAGAACCACTGTAATTTTTAATAATTGACGTTATTTACTTATGTATGCAAATGAGAGACGTCAATAGATGTACCTTTGAAAAACGGTCTTTTTGCAACAGAGAACTGTTCTGACAAGTTGACAAATCTGTCTGTCATTTTAATGACCTGTTAAATTATGTCACTCGGTGTAAATGAATAACTTTTTGCACAAATTACGATAACAGATAGATGCCTGACTTACAAACCACATCTCTTCTTAGTAGTTCTTTGACAAGGTTATAAATACAAGGATCAAGAAGCCTTTGTAAAGTGTGTATGTTCTTGTCTCATGTGGAAAAACAATGCAAAGATGTTGTAAAAGAAGTGTACTGTACTGTGACAATGTCTTTGGGTGGTCAGCCGAGTTAAGGTGGCTACCATGCCAATAAAATAGTTGAAGTTCACTTATGATGTCGTGCATTATTTGTCAACAAGCACATCAATAACACGGGACCTCATCTTTTTACCCCTAGACGAATACATATAGAGCCAACATTAACATCCAAATCCTTCAGTGAACCGGCCAGCAGCAGCAGCAACTACTACAATACAATTTAATGGCTTCAACCCAATTCTCTACATCAAGTGCTAACAAGCTTCGTATATTGGAGTGATATAGTGCAAATATAGGAATATCAACGATTGGGCGACCATTATAAACTGTAGCCTTTCTCCAAGTTAGCCGTTTACTAAATGTAGATATTTTAAAATATTTTCTGAACCATTTGACACACGGAACAAGTCTACGAACATGCAGTACATTACCGAGAATACAATAGTGCTGACAATACGTTTCGTGGAGGAAATGGCAGTTAGAACGTTTGCCATTTCCACCGTTCGATTTATTGTTACATCTTTATCTTGAGACTATCTGAGGACACCTGTTAACAGCAGAGCTCGTCGCAGCGCGTTGTTTCACAGTAGGCGGTGCTCAAATGGCGCCGCATCCGACGCCCCTTCACTCAGCGCCACTTGTAGTGACGTGTGTACAGCTGCAGACGGCGTGGGACCTGTCGGCATTCCTGCGCGCCTTGTCCCTCCCTCCCCACCCACCCCCACCATTGCGCTCCCCATGTCTGCAGCTGTAGACTCTGCCATCTGGTGCGCTGAGCTGCACAATGCGCCAGCGAGACGCATCCGCCGTCGTTGTTATGCTGGCAGCTCGTCAGCTATAAACGACAACTAAGGCCACCTCTGCATAGCACTTCCGCCACATGCTGCTGTCGTTTGCTGAATGAACGCTGCGCTTCTGGAATCGTTTCACGTGACGTCTAGCAATAATGAATGCACGTTTAGCGTCTAAATACAGTGTATTATGATGAAATGTGACATAATCGCAGTGAAGTGCACAGCAACCCTATGTTAAAAATGGTGTAAAATTCGAAACAATCGTCGATTTTACCTTTTTCTTCTCTGTTTTATGACCGGTTACGATATGTGTGATCATCCTCAGCTACCTCTGTGTCCCAAAATCTGAGCAGAGTGTATGTCTGGGATCTCTTCCCAAAGCCCTGTCTCAATTTCAACCAGATTTGGCACACAGAAACACCAGGTCTTACACTTGTCAACACTGTTGGGTCTGAAACCTCCTATCCCCGGTACGAGTGGAGAAACGGCCAAAAACGTGCTTTTGCCAGCCCCTGGCGTATAAGCTGCCCTGTACTACAGGCATTTTGGTGGGAACAGTTTCAGCCTGCCAAATAAACCTGCTTTGCAGACAGCCTACATGTCAGGGGCAAGAAACAGTTTTACAGGCCCCAACATGTAGCTTTCCCTACCTGACTGGTGTGTTGTGTTGTAGTAGTATGAAACTGCTTTATTGATCTTCTTTGCTTGGAATGCTGTACATCAGAGTAAATAAATTATTTTCAAGCACCTGATATGTGCCCTGACTTGCATGAGAGGCATGTTGTGGAAGAGTATCAGCCTGCTTTGTTGAACTGTATTGCAGTGGCTAATAGTGCTGATGAGTATAGCTGGGTACAGGCTGAGATGGATAGAGGAGAGGAGGGACACAGCCAGTGGGAGGGGAAAATGGACAGAAAGAGGAGATGAAGAGCAGAGTTAGTGAGGAAGAGGAGATAGATATAGATGGGTGGATGAGGCAGACAGATAGAGAGGAAAAGGTGGACTGGGGGAGGGGGGGATCCTGATGCGGTTTGGAATTACTGTGTGATTGTCTGGATAGATGTCTGTCTGCTTATTACACATTATGACCCTCTTCAACTGTCGCCCGCATCTCGTGGTCGTGCGGTAGCGTTCTCGCTTCCCACGCCTGGGTTCCCGGGTTCGATTCCCGGTGGGGTCAGGGATTTTCTCTGCCTTGTGATGGCTGGGTGTTGTGTGTGGTCCTTAGGTTAGTTAGGTTTAAGTAGTTCTAAGTTCTCGGGGACTGATGACCATAGATGTTAAGTCCTGTAGTGCTCAGAGCCATTTTTTTTCTTCAACTGTCGGCGGTCTCTGTCAGTCAACAGACAAGGTCGGCCTGTACGCTTTTGTGCTGTACTTGTTCCTTCCCGTTTCCACTTTGCTATCACATCGGAAACAGTGGACCTAGGGATGTTTAGAAGTGTGGAAATCTCGTGTACAGACACCTAATCACCTGAACACATTCGATGTCCGTGAGTTCCGCAGAGGCCCCATTCTGCTCTGTCACGATGTCTACTGACTACTGAGATTGCTGATATGGAGTACCTGGCAGTAGGTGGCAGCACAATGCACCTAATATGAAAAACGTATGTTGTTGGGGGTGTCCTGATACTTTTGAACACATAGTGTATCTCAGCATGTATTGGTTTACGACCATTCTAGTTTTGACCAATAATATCCCCTGTACGAATATGTGACATTTCTTAAAATACCCTGTGTAATGTAGTTAGCCACCGTGACTACAGCCTTGTTAATGCATCCACGTATGTGGTTAGTCACGACGACACCTGCCCTTCAAAGAATTATGACACATGTCTTCGCTGATGTTGTCACAGCGCTATGATCACTGATGCCCTCCTCTACATTAAGCATTTCGAAAGGGTCGAAGAGTTCCTCTAAATTAAGCAACATCCGTCAGTGGCTTGGCTGGGAAACATGGTAACACTCACAAGGATTGTGTTTACTAGCACCAGGTCGTAATATGTCCATACTGAAGGGCTGCAGTGTTGTTGATTTATCTCTCACAGCCCTTCGCAGTTATAAACGCTTAGGAAGCCTGTGTCCACCCTCTGTTTTGACACTACAGGCAGTAGCCATGCTGACTTTAGAGATAGGTTGGGGCACAACCATGCCACACGAACCAGAATGTACGCCTGATGAACTATTTGAGCCATTTGGATGAGGTCGAATAGTGGGCGTGCAAGAAGTTGGATGGACGTATTGACGGATTGCTGAACGTGTTAGGCATAATGTTTCGGTGTGTTTGTCGCTGCTGTCAGCAGTGGTCTGTGGATCATTCCCACTTTCCTAAACCAGGTCCTGGACGTCCGTGTAGTAAAGACGCATATCAAGATAGACACACCTTGTCAGTTGCGGAGGCCGACCGAACATCATCCAGGGACGAAATGTGGACACATGTTGCACCTGTTGTTTCAGTAGGGACCAACAGGAACACTTGCTTCCATCAAGGCTAGGATTATATGTGTCTCTGGCCAGGCTACCACTTGCACCACGACACCAACAAGTGCGGCTGCTTTGGTGTCGTGAAAGAATCGACTGGAGAATGGAAAGGTGCTCTGTTGTTTTCACTGATGTGAGCGATGACCGTACACGTGCTCGAGGTAGACATGATGAGCTGTGTATTCTGGAATGCGTTCACTCCCGACACATAAGTCCCAGCCAGATGATGATGATGATGATGATGATCATGATCATGATTTGGACTGAGGTGGCGTTCGACATCATGGTCATCAGCGCCCTGACGAAAAGTCGGCGTTCAACTCTCATGGATCGGGACGAGGGCTGTTTCCACATGCGGAGCAGTTTGTAATATATTAAATTCCGCCACCCTGCCCCACCAATTTATGGATGAGGCCTGACAGTTCACAAAATTTCACCGCCCTTGTAACACTGGTATCGGTATCTAGGTCCCAGCCAGATGGTGTTGGATGGCCATCAGTTACAACTTGCGGCCATATCTGGTTTTTCTGCAGAGTAAAATAACCAGCGCCCGCTGTATTTCACAGGTTCTTGTCCCCATGCTACAGTCATTTCTTCGACAGGAAGGTGATGCGCTTTTTTATAAGGACAGTCAACTTGCTCATACGTCTGCTGTGACGCAACGTGATCTTCTTGGTGTACAACAGTTTCTTTCAGCACCAACATCACCACAGCTCTCACTGGTTGTACACATATGGGACGTAATGAAACTGGAACCTACTTGTTCTTCAGAGCCTGCAAGAACCATTGCTGAATTGCTGAGGCAGATCTGGCTGTTCCGTCCCATTACGTTATCTCAAGGTATCCAAATTCCTTTATTAGTAAGGACAGATTGGTCTTTGTAACTATTTGCTATGGTACCGAGACGCTCTGTTGAGGAGATGGGTGCCACTGTGTTTATTTGATTACGTATTAATGCACATCCTCTTCCAATTCCTGTTATGGTGCTCTTAAATATTAGAATGAATATTTGTTTTGTTTGTGATTCTGTGAGTAGGACAGCTGTAATGGAAAGATGCTTGTTTTGTTCGGTTTGGTGCCAACAGAACTGTCGTGGGTAGACTGACAAAGAAGCACCAGTAGTGGGAAAATGTCTGGGGGTTGGTAGCAATTCCTTCCCTCCCCTTCAGGGAAGAGCAGAGTGACCTTTAGGGATGCTATACCAATTTTCGCCATCCATATTCTGGATGACAGAGAGCATGGACCGAACCCATGCTGGTCTCCGTCAAGCAGTTAGCATGCTGGTCTCCGTCAAGACAGGTGTAATGGAATGATGCATTGTTTTGTTTGATTTGGTGACAACATAACGCTCGTGGGTAGACTGACCAAGATACACCAGTAGTTGGAAAATGTGTAGGGGTTGGTAGCAATTCCTTCCCACCCTTTAAGGATGAGCAGAGTGACTGCTAGGGATGCTCCACCAAATTTCTTCACTCTTATTCTGAATGGCTGAGACCATGGACGGAACCCATGCTGGTCCCCGTCAAGCATTTAGCTAATTTAACGAAAAGATGAGGTCTATCGTAGATTAGGTCAATAACCCATTATTCTCCAGTGCCATCACAGTTAGGCTTAAGTCATGACTACCTTTTTTAAATTTTTACGGAGTGTATTGGATAATTAGAGTTCACGATTCTGACGTGAGCATGGAGAAATTGGTAATCCAATTTTAAGTTGTTAGTCCTGGGGGGCCTTCAACATCCACAATAGTTTTTTAGTTAGAGAGAGTTTAATTATTTATTTCTATTAAATTACGGAAATTGTAAGAATTTTATTCGCAGCATGGGCATCTCCCTCAGTACAATCTTCAACCATGTGGTCGTAACCGGGTGACAAAGAGTAATTATTTCCTTATGGTACTTTCTGTATAGGAATTGGGCACGTGAATAATGTGAAATGTTTAACGAATTTAGCGTTTGAAGTTAGTTGACTGGATTTATTTTTTCTTTGTTGGTCTTTGCCTCCACTCTGCCACGTGTACAGTACCCTTCGGAGAAACGGCCACCAGCTTCCTAAATTAAATTCTGTATGGTTTCGCGTGTGAAATTAAAATGTAAAATCCAACAACAATCACAGACGGTGAGTAATTTGAAGCAGTTGATACCCAATTTCCCACATAGACTTCGCTGCACAATCGATGAGCTAACGATAGTTCTTGTGGAAATACAGAGCAGAGATTGCGTGGGTTTCGTATGAAGATTTGATACTAACCAAGAATGATGAAAGATGATGAGTAAATTTATTTTCAATGACAAGATGTTAATAAAATGTTGTGGTTGTTTCGTCTCTGTATGCAATCGTTCTTGTAGAAATTCAGTGTAGATTTTGCGATGGTTCGTGCGACGGGTTTAATTGGATGTATTTCATTTCTGTGTATTAAGTATACATGTTTGTGTCTGCTTGTGTACCACCCTCCTCCCCCCCCCCCCTCCCTCACCACTACAACATCGCGTCCTAGTCTGTTATGATGTTCCTTCCAAAGTGACAGGGGGACCCAGAAATTAGTTTTGGGGAAGAGGAGAATGTTAGCGTATAACTTCACGTTGACATCGAGGTTATTAAAGACGGATCACAAGCTCAGATAAGGGAATAACGGAGAATGAAGCCCTTTCGAAGGAACTATCCTGTAATTTGCCTTACGCGATTTAGGGAAATCACAGAAAACCTAAACCAGGATGGCAGGACGCGGGTTTGAACCGTCGTCCTCCCGAATAATCCGATTTGAATAGACTGCATTACAACTGCACTTGTTACACAGTCCATGTGTGCCGTGGGTATGAGTGTGTCGTATGAGAATAGTAAACCCAAGAGCAACGTAACGTTACGCCCCATCCTGTGCATATTACTGAATCAAGAGACCATTTAGATTAGAGGGAGTGCGCAGAATCGGGGCTTATGGCTCAATAAGAATATTTCAATCTTACGTGTACAGAACAGTAATTTCACCGCTTGTCCCGTAGCCAGCAAATGAAGTCCTGAAAAGAGGCCTCATATTACAGTACTGTGCAATCAGAAATTAAAAAAGTGAAGTATGTCGAGCCTGATAGTAGTGCAGATGCTCTTCGTTAGCTGGATTCTTTGCTTACTTGTGTCCCCTGACCCTCCATTGCGTTATCCGTTGCGTAAGAGATTCGTTAAATCACCATTAAATGTAATGACCAACTAAACTATCCGGACTGTCCCTTTAATGATTATTTGCCAATAATCGAATCAAGGAAAGTGATAAAGAGGATACATCGGCGTCTTATAAAACGCCTATAGAGGACTAAGTAGAAGGACTGGACCTTGGGGGAGGGTAACTTCATTGACCTTTTATTGCACACAAAGCTTTATTCATGTAAGCAATTAATTCAAATAACCATTATAATGAAAAATTTTGCCAAATGAGTGGTTCCCAAATACTTAAACAGTTACAAATTACCCAGTGAGACAGTAATTCTGATACAGAAGCACTCAGTAAAAGCAGCAGACTAGGATTAAATAACGATTCTCTGAACAGCTTGTCGTTGCAGTGATTACTAGTTACAGATCAGACATCAGCAGCCGATTTACGCCAATGCAACTTTTGTGGGATTATCGTGCCATGATTAACAGTAAAACGATAGGGATCAATGGTTACAAATCAAACGGAATAAGTCAGTTTACGTTAACGCAAATGTCATAGGATTACGGCGAAGCGATTACAATAAAATGGTTTCGATGTTAAGTACCTAGAGGAATAGACTGAAGACAAACTGAACAGTGACAAAATTGACAAAAAATGACACGACGAGAAAATGCTTTCATGTCTGAGTAAATAGAATAAGCAACTTTAAATATGCAAGCTTTCACCTGATGCATAACTTAACTAACGCCTGGAAAGGACAGGCAATAATTACATATACAGAAATTATTTTTAAATTGCCGAACCTTGAACCGGTACACGGCACTCACCTTATCAATATATCTGGAGCTCGAGGCAGCTACCAATTGCAGACACGAACCCCGTACATAACAGGCAGCATGGATAGCGGTCAGTTGCCCAGCTAGACCACCAAATGTCGGCACGACCAATAGTGCGACATATACAAGTCTCAGCCTGACATTGTCTCACATACACTTCTTCAAACAGTTTTAACTTCAGACCAGGTAACTGTTACAGAGTATACCTGAAGCACAAACGTAACAAAAGAACCTACTAAATAAGAAAGACACGCAAGTGCCCGAAGGCGTAGGTCAAACCCCCAATCCAGGCTCAGAGAAGCAACAAATCGTAAGACATTATGATGCAATAAATCGCGCTTCCAAATACGATAGCGAATACGCTACAACTTAGACTCCTTGAATAAATAATCCTACCCTAATGAACCGAAGGCAGTGCACTTAGAGCAATATTAAATAAAACATCATCAAATTAGCACCAAAACAAGTTAAACAAATTGTCGCTGTCTCCAAGTAGTATCCGAATCACACTCAAACTCCAGGTATTTAAAAGAAGCAATTCAAATCACACTAACATAAAATTACCTCAAGGAAAGGCATAAAATGATAAACCAGTCTTACAACAATTACACGTCCGTGACGGACCCAAACATTCGAGACTCTACAGAAAGATCTGGCCGAAGGACGATACATTTCTGCATCGATCTGTTCAATGATACATAGTGCTTTCTGAAACAGACTAAACACTAAGATTAAGAAATAGTACGCAGTAAGCTCCAAGGTTTAAATGGTAATCAAAATATCAGACTCCAACACGAACTGCTACAGTGAAGAATGGCGCAATAACTTTCGTAGAGGCGAACCACAACATAAATTGTGCACAGAGTTTCCCTGATTGAGAATCAACCAGTAATCCGTCTCAGGTTCATCACACTTGTAACATGCAGGACAGAAAATATCTACAAAGGATGACAAAAATACAATGAAATCACCTTATTGCTTCAGTTGAAGTCCATGTCCAGCAGCAATAGAAGGGTAGGGCACGAGTCAGGACCCCCAACAACATATAATCGGCCAACGACCATCGATCTTTAACACGGTCCACCCTGAAACGCGTCCAATACAGCCGGCGCAGACCCGAAAGGACATTTTCATAGCGACAGTGTTTGTCGCCAAGGCTGCCTCTCGTGTCCACCACGAACCACACGCTGTTACTAACTACCCCTCACTCCGCACGTTCACTCGGTCCATTTCCTCTCGTGCGCGCCACCTCGCGACTGTATCACGAGCGCCGAAAAGGTGCGATCTCTGAGGAAGAATCCAATAGGACGAGAGCCGGCATGGTTCAGAAAGCATAGAGAGTATCAGTATCAGTGCGAGCTTAAACCACCAGTCAAGCAGTGACCCCTTGATAGATTCGAGACAAAGCAAAATTACACTTCTGGCCATTAAAATTGCTACACCAAGAAGAAATGCAGATGATAAACGGGTATTCAATGGACAAATATATTATACTAGAACTGACATGTGATTACATTTTCACTCAATTTGGGTGCATAGATCCTGAGAAATCAGGACCCAGAACAACCACCTCTAGCAGTAATAACGGCCTTGATACACCTGGGCATTGAGTCAAACAGACCTTGGATAGCGTGTACAGGTACAGCTGCTCATGTAGCTTCAACACGATACCACAGTTCATCAGCAGTAGTGACTGGTGTATTGTGACGAGCCAGTTGCTCGGCCACCATTGACCAGACGTTTTCAGTTGGTGAGAGACCTGGAGAATGTGCTGCCCAGGGCAGCAGTCGAACATTTTCTGTATCCAGAAAAGCCCATACAGGACCTGCAACATGCGGTTTTGCGTTATCCTGCTGAAATGTAGGGTTTCGCAGGGATCGAATGAAGCGTACAGCCACGGTTCGTAACACATCTGAAATGTAACATCCACTGTCGAAAGTGCCGTCAATGCGAACAAGAAGTGACCGAGACGTGTAACCAATCGCATCCCATACCATCACGCAGGGTGATACGCCAGCACGGCGATTACGAATACATGCTTCCAGTGTGCGTTCATCGCGAGGACGCCAAACACGGATGCGACCATCATGATGCTGTTAACAGAAACTGGATTCATCCTAAAATATGACGTTTTGCCATTCGTGCACCCAGGTCCATCGTCGAGTGCACCATCGCAGGCACTCCTGTCTGTGATGCAGCGTCAAGGGTAACCGCAGCCAAGGTCTCCGATCTGGTAGTCCATGCTGTTGCAAACGTCGTCGAACTGTTCTTGCAGATGGTTGTTGTCTTGCAAACGTCCCCATCTGTTGACTCAGGGATCAAGACGCGGCTGCACGGTCCGTTACAGCCATGCGGATAAGATGCCTGTCATCTCGACTGCTAGTGATACGAGGCCATTGGGATCCAGCACGGAGTTCCGATTCGGGAGGACGACGGTTCAATCCCGCGTCCGGCCATCCTCATTTAGGTTTTCCGTGATTTCCCTAAATCGCTCCAGGCAAATGCCGGGATGGTTCCTCTCAAAGGGCACGGCCGACTTCCTTCCCCGTCCTTCCCTAAAACCGATGAGACCGATGACCTCGCTGTCTGGTCTCCTTCCCCAAAACCACCACCACCACGGAGTTCCGTATTACCCTCCTGAACCCACCGGTTCCATATTCTGCTAACAGTCATTGGACCCCGACCAACGCGAGCAGCAATGTCACGATACGATAAACCGCAATCGCGATAGGCTACAACCCGACCTTTATTAAAGTCGGAAACGTGATGGTACGCTTTTCTCCTCCTTACACGAGGCATCACAACAAAGTTTCACCAGGCAACGCCGGTCAACTGCTGTTTGTGTATGAGAACTTGGTTGGAAACTGTCCTCATGTCAGCACGTTGTAGGTGTCGCCACCGGCCGCAACCTTATGTGAATGCCCTGAAAAGCTAATCATTTGCATATTACAGCATCTTCTTCCTGCCGGTTAAATTTCGCGTCTGTAGCACATCACCTTCGTGGTGTGGCAATTTTAATGGCTAGTAGTGTAGTAACTCGAATTGTCTTCAGGTTAGAAAGATACGCAGGTACATCGGTAATGGGCAAATGATCCAAGGTGCTTGGGGGCAAATTATCACAGGATGCCGTTCAGCATCTTAATGATCGTTTGCCTTCAAGAATAGCCACGTGCATTGCTTCCAAAGGGCAGTCTGTGTACTGGTGCGACTGTTTGAGCACCCTTTACAGTGGCGTGTTTGTTCTATTTGCTCTGTGTGTATCATAATCTTACACTGATGAAGATCCTGTCACATCACTTGCCAATAAAATGACCCTGTCCTTGAGAAAAAATGGTTCAAATGGCTCTGAGCACTATGGGACTCAACTGCTGAGGTCATTAGTCCCCTAGAACTAGTTAAACCTAACTAACCTAAGGACATCACAAACATCCATGCCCGAGGCAGGATTCGAACCTGGGACCGTAGGGGTCCTGCGGTTCCAGACTGCAGCGCCTTTAACCGCACGGCCACTTCGGCCGGCCCTGTCCTTCAGAGCTTTGCATTATTTTTTCCGGTAAAGCCACATCCTCGACGGTGATGGCGACAGGCTATTGTGGAATTCGCCCTGCAGTGGCCTCGCCCTGCAGCAGTTTTCGCAGCCATCCCAAGAAGCACGTCGGGCGCGGCCGGACGTGTGTCGCTGACGCGGCAGCGGTCCGGGCCCGGCTGACCAGAGCCGGGACGCACAACGCGGTACAGTAGCGGCGGACGGCGCGGCCATTGTGCGGCACAATAGGGCAGGCCAGGGCCGCTAATAGGCCCTTTATCTCCCACTCGGCCGCGGCTAATTTGCCGTGGGAAGGCGCGCTTTATCAGCAAATTTGTCCCCCGGCCACGAGCCGGACCAAATCCCCTGCCCCGGCAATCCGACCATCCACTCGTTCGGCTGTGAATCCAGGCGGCTGCCACGGCGGACGACCGTGTGCAGGAGCCACTAACGCCACTTGCTGTGCACCTGCCATTTAGTGGCACACTGGCGGCTTCAGTTGACGGCGCTGCTAGTGTTGGTCGTCCGCCAGAGGCTGGCTTTCGGAGTGGTGAAGTTGTAAGTCGGCTGTTTAGGTTTTTATATTGGTAACGCCACGTAGCGCTCTGTTTGAAAATCACTGACTGTGCAGTGTGCAGTCTGTGGCTGGTTTGCATTGTTGGAATACGTGCTATTGTAGTGTCAGGCAGTTGGATGTGAACAGCGCGTAGCGTTGCGCAGTTGGAGGTGAGCCGCCAGCAGTGGTGGATGTGGGGAGAGAGATGGCGGAGTTTTGAGAGCGGATGATCTGGACGTGTGTCCATCAGAGAGAGTAAATTTGTAAGACTGGATGTCATGAACTGATATATATGTATTATGACTTTTGAACACTATTAAGGTAAATACATTATTTGTTCTCTATCAAAATCTTTCATTTGCTAACTATGCCTATCAGTAGTTAGTGCCTTCAGTAGTTAGAATCTTTTATTCAGCTGGCAGTATTGGCGCACGCTGTATTGCAGTAGTTTGAGTAACGAAGATTTTTGTGAGGTAAGTGATTCATGAAAGTTATAGGTTATTGTTAGTCAGGGCCATTCTTTTGTAGGAATTTTTGAAAGTCAGATTGCGTTGCGCTAAAAATATTGTGTGCCAGTTTAGTGTTGATCAGAATAGATAAAGATCGAAATGCCTGAGTACGTTCAGTTTTGCTTAGCTGTTTGAAAATCAAATAATGTAAGAGGTTTATCAGCACAGTAATTTATAAATTTTTCTAAGGGGACGTTACAAAGTGGAATGAGAAAGCAAGTAATTCTTACACCTACGCTTAACATTTGACTGCTCAAAACAGTCAGGAAACGTTGAATTGTTTATATACTAAGATGGTATCTGTTCTTTCGGACATAAAGATACCATTGGTGACGATGCAGCTCGTTAGAATGAAATTACAATGAAATGAACACCATTAGCTGCTTACAGGCGTTGACATACGTCAACGGGGACAGATGAAAATTTGTACCCCGACCGGGACTCAAACCCGGGATCTCCTGCTTACATGGCAGACGCTCTACCCAACTGAGCCACCGAGGACACAGAGGATAGCGCGACTGCAGGGATTTATCTTTGGCACGCCTCCCACGATAACCACATTTTCAGCGTATTGTCCCGCACTACATTCGTAGTGCCCCCACCCATTATACTCATTACTCGCGGCGCGTTGCCGATTCCCGTAAGAGTTCGGGCACTGTTTGTGCATTCGCACAGAAGAAGATGGTCAAGTGGCCGGTAAGCCTTAACTACATATATATATATATATATATATATATATATATATATATATATATATATATATATATATATATAAGATGGTATCTGTTTTTTCGAACATCTTACGGGAATCGGCAACGCGCCGCGAGTAATGAGTATAATGGGTGGGGGCACTACGAATGTAGTGTGGGACAATACGTTGAAAATGTGGATTTCGCAGGAGGCGTGCCAGAGATAAATCCCTGCAGTCGCGCTATCCTCTGTGTCCTCGGTGGCCCAGATGGACAGAGCGTCTGCCATGTAAGCAGGAGATCCCGGGTTCGAGTCCCGGTCGGGGCACACATTTTCATCTGTCCCCGTTGACGTATGTCAACGCCTGTAAGCAGCTAAGGGTGTTCATTTCGTTGTAATTTCGTTGAATTGTTTGCCTGTTGGTTGCATGCGCTTGTGGAAGAGAGAGACATGTTGTGGCCCGGCAGTGGAATCTACAAACTGCTTCCCACACCTCTTACTCAGTACAGAAACATTGTAAGGTGGCAAAAATAATTGGTCAGATTCGCACCTTACATGAGACCTTTACAAATCGCAACGAGAAGGCGAAGATGACACCTAACGTAAATCGACAGTTATGAGAACATTTGCTTATCAATATGTAATGCAAAAAGGGATGACAGTCAATCAACGGAAATTATCACACCATTCCTACGGAATGCATGTCTTTGAGTGGAAGATAGAACAAGGAATGCGAGTCGAGTCGCTTTTAGTTTTGAAAAGCCAGCTCCACAACAATGTAGCGAAACCGCGCTGCAGGAGTTACGCCGGCTACCACTTAAGGGAGTGGCAGGAAAGAGGACAGCGTCCAGGTGATTCAAGCTGGAGGGCCGCCTCTAGCGAGGGCACCGGTACAAGAGCAGGGAAGAAGCTTTAGAAAACTGCGTTTCGAAATGCCAATGCGATACGAACAAAAGCAAGTGACGCATTTTCGTCCAACGAGTATGACACACGGAAAGGTCAATGTACTTTAGGCATGTAGAATGGGCACGAAACATCCGATTGGTGGAAACTCACTAGGAAGGGGAAAACTACTGAGGTTTCGACGCAGATTGATAGAAGGAACGTTGAGATTGGTAGAGGGTGTTTCTACAAAATAGGAGGAACACTCCTACTGGTCGGAAAAAGCCGTGACATGAAAAAGGAACCCAAGTGGAGGGAGGCAGTCTGCCATGAGAGGACAAGAGAGAAATTTCGTGTGACTCTTCTCTGACCTGGCGTCAAGTGCAGAATGGAGCGCGTGACGCTTAGTATGACACAGAGAAGAAATTGGTGTCGACACCGCGTTCACAGCGGCTGCACTCCAGCTAAAATTAGCTGTAGCAACGTTTAGCTCCAACTGTGGAGAAACGAACCAGCTAAAAAAGTTAACTGTTCTTCCGAGAACTGAGAGGGCACTATAATAAGCACGCTGCTCCACCCATGCTCGTTTATATCGCCACATAATAAGACTAGAGCTGAGCACATGTTTTCTCGCATAACGAGAAGCACAGGGAAAGTTTCCGCTAGAAGGCCAGATTAGTTTTGTAGAAATTTCAGTGCGAGACAGAGGTCTTGCAGACAGCAGCACGTCACAGCTTAAGGTAAATACCCCGCGCAGAGGTGTAAACTTTATTGGTTCAGCAGCTGTAAACTCGAGCGGCCTTGGGTAATCTTGCACTCAAATTTGTCACTTGACTAACGATCCACCGTAGACTTGATTGTCATCCTAAGTAGTACCGAACTTTGAAGCGGAATCTGACGATTTTCGTAGTACTGACCAATATCATAACGTATGTGTGGGAGCAATTTTTGTAAAGAAACGTCTATTTAAACTTTCATATTATTGTGGTTATGATTAATGTAAAGAAACTTCCAATTAAACTTTCATAATATTGTGCTTAAGATTAATGTTCTTTCAGAGACTTAATATTTAACATTGCTGTGTATAAACTTATTTCACTTTTTGATGTTGACAAGATGTATTTCACATTGCGCTGTTTTTATGTTGGCGAGCTGAAAACTGTGTGAAAAGCTGTAATTTGGTGAGAAATATTGCGACATTAAACTTGCCATTTCGCCTCACACAGTGTTCTCCATTCTAGAATAAGCAACATAACCCCCACCCTTACAACATTGTACATGGTCCAGTCCGAGTCACATTAACATGACCACCGCCTGTGTTCAACGTCAACGTGCAACAGCCACCCCAAAACGGCAGGTATCAGCACTGTCAATGAAGCGTGTATTATGCGTTTCTGAGGGACGAGGAAAACATTGAAGTCTTTGTCATAATGTGGAAAGGGAGCGATTTATCTGATGTCCAAACGAGAATAATCATTGGCTTTTATGCCAAGAGTGGAGCCGTGGCGAAACGAAAGTCAGTACATCTACATCTACATCTACATCCATACTCCGCAAGCCACCTGACGGTGTGTGGCGGAGGGTACCTTGAGTACCTCTATCGGTTCTCCCTTCTATTCCAGTCTCGTATTGTTCGTGGGAAGAAGGATTGTCGGTATGCCTCTGTGTGGGCTCTAATCTCTCTGATATTATCCTCATGGTCTCTTCGCGAGATACACGTAGGAGGGAGCAATATACTGCTTGACTCCCCGGTGAAGGTATGTTCTCGAAACTTCATCAAAAGCCCGTACCGAGCTACTGAGCGTCTCTCCTGCAGAGTCTTCCAC
Source organism: Schistocerca piceifrons (assembly GCF_021461385.2). Classification (NCBI taxonomy): domain Eukaryota; kingdom Metazoa; phylum Arthropoda; class Insecta; order Orthoptera; family Acrididae; genus Schistocerca; species Schistocerca piceifrons. The sequence continues at coordinate 971,760,249 of NC_060139.1, read as the reverse complement.
TGGAGTTTATCTATCATCTCCGTAACGCTTTCGCGATTACTAAATGATCCTGTAACGAAGCTCGCTGCTCTCCGTTGGATCTTCTCTCTCTCTTCTATCAACCCTATCTGGTACGGATCCCACACTGGTGAGCAATATTCAAGCAGTGGGCGAACAAGTGTACTGTAACCTACTTCCTTTGTTCGCAGCACATTACACTTGTCTACATTGAGATTCAGTTGCCATTCCCTGCACCATGTGTCAATTCGCTGCAGATCCTCCTGCATTTCAGTACAATTTTCCATTGTTACAACCTCTCGATATACCACAGCATCATCCGCAAAAAGCCTCAGTGAACTTCCGATGTTATCGACAAGGTCATTTATGTATATTGTGAATAGCAACGGTCCTACGACACTCCCCTGCGGCACACCTGAAATCACTCTTACTTCGGAAGACTTCTCTCCATTGAGAATGACATGGTGCGTTCTGTTATCTAGGAACTCTTCAGTCCAGTCACACAATTGGTCTGATAGTCATATGCTCATACTCTGTTCAATAAACCACTATGGGGAACTGTATCGAACGCCTTGCGGAAGTCAAGAAACACGGCATCTACCTAGGTACCCGTGTCTACGGCCCTCTGCGTCTCGTGGACGAATAACGCGAGCTGGGTTTCACACGATCGTTTTTTTCGAAACCCATGCTGATTCCTACAGAGTAGATTTCTAGTCTCCAGAAAAGTCATTATACTCGAACATAATACGTGTTCCAAAATTCTACAACTGATCGACGTTAGAGATATAGGTCTATAGTTCTGCACATCTGTTCGACGTCCCTTCTTGAAAATGGGGATGACCTGTGCCCTTTTCCAATCCTTTGGAACGCTACGCTCTTCTAAGAGACCTACGGTACACCGCTGCAAGAAGGGGGGCAAGTTCCTTCGCGTACTCGGTGTAAAATCGAACTGGTATCCCACCAGGTCCAGCGGCCTTACCTCTTTTGAGCGAATTTGTTTTTCTATCCCTCTGTCATCTATTTCGATATCTACCATTTTGTCATCTGTGCGACAATCTAGATAAGGAACTACAGTCCAGTCTTCCTCTGTGAAACAGTATTGGAAAAAGACGTTTAGTATTTCAGCCTTTAGTCTGTCATCCTCTGTTTCAGTACCATTTTGGTCACAGAGTGTCTGGACATTTTGTTTTGATCCACCTACCGCTTTGACATAAGACCAAAATTTCTTAGGATTTTCTGCCAAGTCAGTACACAGAACTTTACTTTCGAAAAATTGTTCGTATGCCACCATGGTTAATGTATACTGTGTATGGCAAAATGGGTCTATCCAAAATCGGCGGCTGGGGACAGTGGTGTACCACTGACCATACACGACAGGGGTGGTCGACGGTTGCAGAGATGTGTAGGGGCGAATGGACCTGCAGTTGTTAAACAGGTGCCCCCTGCCCCTCCCCATATGAACCAAGGGGCTACCAATAGCATCTTCTCAACAACTGTACAGATAGCTACATATGGGTCTTCGCAGCAGGTGTCTGGTTCATGCACCCATGCTGACTGCTAGCCATTGACGCCACTACCGCAACTTGTGTACCATCTTCACACAGGGTACGGCCTAAGCATTCATCACAGTAGGCTTCCTGTATCATTTGGTGTCTCTCTGTAAAGTTTTCCTCGAGTTTCAAGCAAAATTTAATGTAGATGCATTGCTCCTCTAACTCTGCAATCATGAAATTCGCAAACTGTGTGACACAACGTTCTACTCAATACAGCACTGAATAATAACTAATAGACATGCAACAATGAATTTTTCGGCAGTTATACCGATAGAGGTGGCGCAGTGGTTAGTCCGATGGACTCGCATTCGGAAGGACGACTGTTCAAACACGCGTCCGGCCATCGTGACATAATTTTCCCGTGATTTTCCTAAATCGCTTCAGGCGAATTCCGGGATGGTTCTTTTGAAAGTGCACGGCCGATTTCCTTTCCCATCTTTCCCCAATCTGATGGGACCGATGACCTCACTCATTGATCCCCTCCCCCAAATAAATGCTTAAATCACAGCCGCTTAGACATTAAACACAGCCGTGTGCAGGGATGCCAACGACAATTTGCTCCAACACAACATTGGTGCGAAATTACGAAGGTCCCGGAATTTTTTGAAAAGATCTTGTACACTACGGGCCATTAAAATTGCTACACCAAGAAGAAATGCAGATGATAAATGGGTATTCATTGCACAAATATATTGTACTAGAATTGACATGTGATTACATTTTCACGCAATTTCGGTGCATAGGTCCTGAGAAATCAGTACCCAAAACAACCGCCTCTGGCCGTAATAACGGCCTTGATACACCTGGGCGTTGAGTAAAACAGATCTTGGATGGCGTGTACAGGTACAGCTGCCCATGCAGCTTCAACACGATACCACAGTTCATCAAGAGTAGTGACTGGCGTATTGTGACGAGCCAGTTGCTCGGCCACCATTGACCAAACGTTTTCAGTTGGTGAGAGATCTGGGGAATGTGCTGGCCAGGGTAGCAGTCGAACGTATTCTGTATCCAGTAAGGCCTGTAGAGGACCTGCAACACGCGATCGTGCATTATCCTGCTGAAATGTAGGGTTTCACAGGGAGGGAATGAAGGGTAGAGGGTAGAGCCACGGGTCGTAACACAACTGAAATGTAACGTCCACTGTTCAAAGTGCCGTCAGTGCGAACAAGAGGTGACCGTGTAACCAATGGCACCCCATACCATCACGCCGGCTGATACGCCAGTATGGCGATTACGAATACACGCTTCCGATGTGCGTTCACCGCGAAGACGCCAAACACGGATGCGACCATCGTGATGCTGTAAACAGAACCTGGATTCATCCGAAAAATGACGTTTTGCCATTCGTGCACCCAGGTTCGTCGTTGAGTACACCATCGGAGGCACTCCTGTCTGTGATGCAGCGTCAAGGGTAACCGCAGCCATGGTCTCCGAGCTGATAGCCCATGCTGCTGCAAACGTCGTCGAACTGTTCATGCAGATGGTTGTTGTCTTGTAAACGTCCCCATCTGTTGGCTTAGGATCGAATCGTGGCTGCACGATCCGTTACAGCCATGCGGATAAGATGCCTGTCATCTCGACTGATAGTGATTAGAGGCCGTTGGGATCCAGCACGGCGTTCCGTATTACCCTCCTGAACCCACGGATTCCATATTCTGCTAACAGTCACTGGGTCTCGACCAACACGAACAGCAATGTCGCGATAGGATAAACCGCAATCGCGATAGCCTACAAATCGAACTTTATCAAAGTCGGAAACGTGAAGGTACGCATTTCTCCTCCTTACACGAGGCATCACAACAACGTTTCACCAGGCAATGCCGGTCAACCGCTGTTTGTGTATGAGAAATCGGTTGGAAACTTTCCTCATGTCAGCACGTTGTAGGTGTCGCGGGCGGCGCCTACCCTGTGTGAATACTCTGAACAGCTAATCATTTGCATATTACAGCATCTTCTTCCTGTTGGTTCAATTTCGCGTCTGTAGCACGTCATCTTCGTGGTGTAGCAATTTTAATGGCCAGTAGTGTATATCACCTTTTGTTTAGCTGTTTGGTTATCTGATTTTAAGGGACACAATTCGACAGAAAAGAAAATGATAACGAGTAAAACAGAATGAGCCAAAAAGTACCGGTCACCAGTAAACAGTTTCCCAAAAGTGAGTGAGTTTCGTGCTCTCGTACTTACCAGCACGGGAAAGCTTGCTGGAGATGAACCAGCTTTCGTGCGGGTCGTCGCAAGCGTCATTAGGCCGTCGTGCAGCCACAGCGCGGACGCGTCCGTGTCCTTGTCTTCGTGCTGCTGGCTGGCCTTTACGACGAGCCATAAAGCCCGGCCGGCGCTGCCGCCGGTTTGTGGTGTGAGAGCGGCGCCTCACCGCGCGGCCACCGCGACGCCGACGCCGACGCCGACGCCGACGGCCGGCGCCGCTGCTCCTCCAGAAATAGACGGCGTGGCGCTCAGCGGGCGGTCTTACACGAGGGACTCCACCTGACGTCGGTTCCGCCGCGCTTCCCTCCACACCGGACCATGTCGCCAACCCGCGGGACAACTGCCGGTGTGTGACTATGCGCAGTTCCAACTCTGACAGGTTTACCACCCAGCGCTCTGGTCACCAGGATCCACTCTGCAGTTCCGTTCCGCAGATGGACGCTCACCTTTACAGAAGGGAACGCAACGTTTCAAACAGGTCCGGCTCGTGGTCTCCATGCTGGGGAAGGCTGTGACATTTTCCGATCGGAACTGAGGTGCCCGGGTTCAAAAAAATGGTTCAGATGGGTCTAAGCACTATGAGGTCATCAGTCATCTAGACTTATAACTACGTAGAACTAACTAACCTAAGGACATCACACACGTCCATGCCCGAGCCAGGATTCGAACCTGCGACCGTAGCGGCCACGTGGTTCCGGACTGAAGCGCCTATAACCGCTCGGCCACAGCGGCCGGCGCTACCCGGTTTCTCTAAAACATTTACATACTATACGTCGTTTCGTTTTTGTAGAGTCTTGTACCGCAAGGAAGCAAGGTTCAAAATGGTTCAAATGGCTCTGAGCACTATGGGACATCTGAGGTCATCAGTCCCCTAGAACTTAGAACTACTTAAACCTAACTAACCTAAGGACATCACACGCATCCATGCCCGAGGCAGGATTCGAACCTGCGACCGCAACAGTCGCGCGGTTCCGGACTGAAGCGCCTAGAACCGCTCGTCCACAGCGGACGTCAGGAAGCAAGGGAGAGGATTTTTTTGAGTGGCTGGTATCCTCTTTCTACAACACACATGCACACGTGGATTAATACGATTCTTTATTTACATGAACGAGACACATAGCTTGAATAGAGTCCATGTTCTGTGGTATAAGCTTTGAAGAATACTCAGTATTTTAGAACACTCAGTGTAATGTCGTTTATTGAAAATGAACTACACTTCTCGAACAATCACTATATACACACAAAAAAACAAATGACTTGTAGACGACCATTCATCAAGGGCGTGGGTGAGGTCTGTCGGAGCTGGTCCTAGCTCGGCGAGGAACTGGCTGTACTGCTGCTGCGCTGGCCTTATAAAGCCGGCAGAGTACTCCAACTTTCCCTGTACCTGTGAGGCGACCTCTGCAGAAAAGGGTTCGCATTAGTCTCTAGCAAGTTCTGTTTGTTTTGACGAATTGTTTTCCTTCTTGTTTGCGCCTGCAAGTGCTTCTGTATCTTATATGGTACACAGGGGTGTCTTGAGTGTAGTCTGCCTGGCAGGGGCCATCTGTGGCAGACGTAACAAGCTTATCAGTAACATTCCTCTTGCTGACTGATGCAATGTCAGCATCTGTAATCTTGCTGTTACAAACTTGAGTTTCTCACTGCTAGTACCGTACACTTCTGGTTGAGTCCCACTATAGTCACTAATCTGGTCGCTATCTACTTTTATAGTCTGTGAAGATCTAAATCTGGTCTGTGAGTGGACTGACAGACGCAAACTGGATGATGGACTGAGGCCCTCTGGTCAGAGGCGGCGGCCTAAACACATGCTGCCGAGAGGGCGTTGGTGGCATTTTGCTTGTGGGTGTGTCTCCAGCCCTGGCCTCTCTTGCAATAGGTGGGCTTGATGCAGCGCCTACTGATCGATCTTCGCACTTCATCTTTGCTGACTGGTGTGCAGGCGACAGCTTAAGCAAGCACAGTTTTCATAATCATGTACTAAATACATCAAAAGCTAACTCCAACTTGAGATTTAGCTGCCGGTGCCACATTGACCTTCTCTTAAGCACAACAAACTGTTCTAAAAATGGTGCGTTAAAAAGAAATATTTTGTATCGCGCAAATTGTATATTTTCATATTATCCACATAAAAAAACGAACAATGGCGCCGCGCGGTGTAGCCACGCAGTCTGAGGCGTCTTGTCACGGTCTCCGTGGCTCCCCCGTCGGAGGTCCGAGTCCTCTCTCGGGCATAGTTGTGTGTGTCGCCCTTAGCGTAAGTTAGTTTAAGTTAGATTAACTATGGACCGACGACCACAGCAGTTTGTTCCCATCAGACCTTACCACAAATTTCCAGTTTTCCGAAAAACGGCATATTAACGTTTCTGCACAGTTAATGTTTTTGTGTTTAAAATCCTGAACTTGAGACACTTAACGTTCTTTGTGTGTTCAGGCTGCTGCGCTTGTAAGTACATGCAACATGTAAGATCAGTGCATCTGCTGCACTCTAACTCTTTGGTTATCATGCACAACCCAGCGAGTTCGACATTTTAGAGCATTCAATAGGTTACAGGTCTTCTACTAGTGGTGGCAGCATTGTCAAGTCACACTGGCATTCATTGTTCCAGTATGTAACGAGCTGCTAGGCAAGTGAGGAGGTCTTCTGAAACCAGAGGCAAGACCGCCCGTACGATGTTTTGCATGGGGTGGGACTGGATGACGGGGTATGGAGTATTTTTAATATGTTAAAAAGACGAATGGCGACTTGTAAGCAGCTATAAAGAAGTACCCATGTTGACCTTGTTAACAACCTATGTAGTACCAACGTTTAAAGTATTTTCTTGAAAGAAAAACATGTGACTACACTATATCTTCTTCATATTCCTACGAGGTAACGGGAGAAGTAGACCAAAGCCTTTTGTGGCCCATTTTGTTAGTGCAGGTTGTCTACATCAGGGGCAGGTATGCACTCGGGCAAACCTGTTCTTCTCCTTTGATTGACAGGTACTTAACCTATTGTCCCTCTGCCCTCTCCCTCTCCCCTCCCCTTCAGGAAACCTCCCCCATCGTTGCTAAAGTTACACTTTAAGGTCTGAGTTATTGGAATAGGCCCTCTCCCACTTATCAATCTGATTGACTACTAAATTAAAGTGATCAATTAATTAACTTCTCCCACTCTGGTGAACTCCATCCTGTCCCACCCTCCCTCCTGGAAACTGGCAGGATAAAGATTCAGTTGATCGGTCATTTGGAGGGAATTCAGTTGCAGTGTGTGGAATATTGTTCAAGCAATTTAGACAATGTGTGGCATATTGTTTATTTGAAGAATTTAGAGGATTCAAGGCAGTGTATGGGATGTGTGGAAATTGGTAGCTCTTTGGTGGAGAGGAATGATCTAATAACAGGAAATTCAAGAGTATATTGTTTATTTATAAAAAAATTCAGTTTGTCGGGGGCTGGATTTCTCTTGCTCATCGTTCTCTGCTGGTTGGAAACATGTAGGTGTTGTAAGAAGTAATTACATGGGGCAAACATGTTGCATAACCTAATGTTCAGTACTCTGAACCTAATGTTTGGCCCTCTGTTGGCACTCAACAGTTTTCCATATCACCCCCATTTCCTTAAAGTATTGTACCGCCTTTGATACCTAATTAAGTAATTAATTATGTCCGTCTACCATTTCTGGTACCCTTTTCGAATTCCACACGGTTTTGAACGCCATAGCTGGCGCATTCTTCCTTGTCACACTCCCCCTTAAACTATTATGCAAATTAACCTCGTGTTCTGCACTTAACCTGCTGTTCTGCTCCATGTCACCCACTCACACACACCCTCCCCTCAACTATTGTACTGCTAACACCATATTGACGTAAAAAATTTATGCAAATTAATTAATTCGATATTCTTCACATGTATGGGGTAGTTTTTTTTTTAATTCGCAGCATCCTATTGGTCGGTGAAATCGATGGAGTATTGTTTAAACAAAAGATCATTAATAAAAAACACATCCTGCCACTCGACACCCGACGCCAATGCTGCTAACTCCACATATGCCCCCAGGAGTTGGGATGCACTGCTGGTCCCTGCAATGTGATGATGCGGCCATCAGCTGCCAAACCATGAGTAGGTGTCAGTTCAGGTCCCACAAGGATGATGCTGCGGCATCTCTTTCATACATGACACCTGAGAAATAACTGTCGAAACTCGTGTTCACCTAGGCAGCATTGCTGGCGCGATGACATAGCTGTGGTCCGGGTCCAGCACCGAGAGACATGTTGCAATGCTTCCCAGAATAGTGCTGGGTGGATTCTTCCAAGCAATCCTAATGGGACAGCCCGTCCATCACTGAATTTACCTGTCAAACTGCTGCTGCTGGTGTGGGAGCACTTCCGCCATTTTTTTCTGCAGTCGTTATTTTCAGTGGCAAAAATGTATTTTTTACAGATCATCAAATAACACAGGTAGTTAAACCCCTCAAAAGTTGTCCACAGATCACCAAATACATAAACAACTCACAAGAATATTGGGAACCAGGAACATATTTACCGGTTTAACTACAATTAAATATTACAATGGCTGCTAAAGTCTGACACCGATTGATGTACAGGTGATGTCTCCTCTTGATGGCTGTGGTTCTTGAACAAATCTCAGTATCTATAGTGCACATAATTTTCCACACAAAAATCTCTCTCATAACCTCACAGTTATCAACGTCCTGAATCTATACGTCCCTCATGATAAGACACACACTCATTTTCTCTGGTCATGCCACAGTAACACTACACTGAAATACATACATTTTTTACAAACAGTGCAGTTATCTTTTATATCTATACAGCACCCAAAAGAATTATGATATGTTTACACTCACACCGACTGTGTGTCTCGATTCTCCTCAGTCCTAGGAAATTATCTGACAATGTCTTCGAACCAGCACTTCTGGAAGGTGCTGCATCCTGCCAAGATTCTCTCAAACGAGTATTATGAAGGATAGGCGTCTGGCACTATGTGATAATGGATACCACACCTGCAGATGTAATGCTTGTACAGATCACCATATTGCACAGTCAATTAAAGCCTGCAAAGTGGCCTACAGATTTCTCAAATATGAAACGACTCTTTCTCAATTACACTGCTCTGCCACTGAGGGCTGGAGCTTGAGTAATTGAGCGTGAAACTGATCTCCAGTCCCACAATACATCACCACATACCACGTTGATGCAGTAATCATACAAATCGTACCTTGCACCATACAAAATCGCCCCTTTTACGTGATTCATATAGATATCAGTCGCCAGATACACATACATATACTATGAAGACAGCAGCATAAGCACATGTACTGTAGGTATACTCCTCACTGCACTAGATATTTCCCATGAGGTTGGTTGGTCATCTACTCCTAATGCATGACCAAAGTGACCTCAGTGGACTTAAGTTACTCTCGCAACCATTGTGCAAAGACGGGCTTGTTTCCCCCTCAGCACAAATGTGTTACTGTTTCTTGTCTGTGTATTGTTGTGCAAGTGCACTGATGACAAATGACAAAGATTGTCATTAAATATTGTTTAAACAGTTATTAGCCCTGCCTGTGAAAGTATCATTTGGAACTTGTTTATAAAGATGATGTCAACTAACATATGGAGCTGACCACTTCTTAAATTATCATCATTTTTTATTATCAGTTTTAATTAATTTTTAAATAAAGTTAGTGGCAAAATAGTAAACTGTTCATTGAATAAATACAAAAGTATCACTGAATGTGAGCTGTTCACGGCTGTATTCATTTTCTGTGTAGATGTGGGGAATACAATGTTCTGACAAACATTTGCCTAATAAAGATATGAAAAACGTCATAACTCAATAAATAAAATAGATACAGATGAGCGGCTTTCTGGGATGACAGCTATCATGCAATGCTGTCATCTGAGATATAGTTTGTTGAAATCGAATGAAGCATTCAAAGGTTGTTAATACCAAGGTTCACTGTGAAAATGTTTTTACGCGATGAAATATTAACTTTTGTAGTTTTAAATATATTGTAAATATTATGTAACTGGGTACACCTAGATTTTTCTGAGATCGCAAATATATTCAGATTTGCTTTAACACTTAAATGTAAATTGCAATAAATTCTCAAAGAGCTGTAAGAAGCCTTTTTTCAGTTTGCCTGACACTACCTCATTTTTGGGGCATCTCCATCACGAAGACTATGCGAGCAACAGACGTCCAAATTCCCAGCTTTGGTGCTTATCCACTTGCAGCGACGCTGCTCGACTATGTACCTGGACTCGCCCTTACCGGTCGCCTAGGCGTACCTGCCACAGCGCGCCCTGAGCCCTGGGCCCGCCAGCTTTCAGCCGTACAAAAATTTTACCTCCCCTCGTACTACCTGCAGGCGGTCAAAACGCTCGCCTGCGCGATGATGTTTGGTTTGTGGGGCGCTGAACTACGCTGTTACCAGCGCCCGTACAAATTGCCAACCTTTGCTCAGTCCTATATCGCCACTTTCATGAATGATGATGAAATGATGAGGACAACACAAACACCCAGTCATCTCGAGGCAGGTGAAAATCTCTGACCACGCCGGGAATCGAACCCGGGACCCCGTGCTCTGGAAGCGAGAAAGCGACCGCGATATCACGAGCTGCGGAGCTCGCTTACATAAACGTAACGTTACAAACTCAAGACATCTTAATCTTTCGTTAAATTCTTACTTAGTGGCTACAGTTAATGTACCCATAGTCTACACACTCAAGTGAAACATTTCCAATCTTAGCACACCTGTCCTGCAGTGAAACACATATCGAACACCAGAGGGAAACAAGTGTTTTCAACAACAGCAAAACATTAAAAGTGTAGATTAATGACATATAAAAACGTAACATAGCTATACACAGGCAGGTTTTCAGTATTGAAGATTTGGCTGTTCCGTTAATTACCTTCCGTTGTAGGCAGCTTAACATGAATATCATGTCGGACACCATCAGGCTACACAAACCGACCCCCTCTGGAAGCCGGCGGGGTCGGCGATTTTCACCTTCCTCGAGATTACTGGGTGTTCGTGTTGTCCTCATCATTTCATCATCGTTCATGAAAGTGGTGAGACAGGACTGAGCAAAGGTTGGGAATTTGTACGGGCTCTGATAACCGCCCAGTTAAGCGCCCCACAATCCAAACATCATCATAATCATCATCATCATCCCTCTGGAAGTCCATATGACCTTTACTCCATAGAAAGCACAACTGAACCCTCCTATCTCGCAGGTCCTCAATTCCCAATTTTTTGTGCAACAAATCGTGTGTAATCGAACCTAACGGTTTCGTAATAGCGTTGGTTTTACTGTTTTGTAAAGACACATGCGACTTATTGTACTTTACGTCCTTTGACTTGATAATGTGCTTTACTGCCACGTCCAACCAGCTTTTTGGATAAGTAGTACTAAGTTCCAGCTAACACTCAAATGAACAGCCGTTTGTGTGACCGCTTTAACGGCTTTTGCACGTGACTTGTGCTGCATTGCGCGACGTAAAACTTTGCTCTCACTACAAGCCGTTTACAACCTGTGTCTGCTTTATTTCACTCTACTGAGTGTAGTCATTTATTTTACACTCGACAAGCACGTCATTAATGACGTTTTCAATTAAGTTTGACCATAAATCACTTGAACTCAAATTATTATTTTAAGGCAACCGAATGTTTGTTCAAAAGCATAAGGTAGATTTCGATCCAAATGTGTAACACTACGCACACACACACACACACACACACACACACGAGTGGTTGAGATATAATCTGACCACCAAACAAACAGTAGTAGTCTTGTTGGAAGAGTGCTTTAGATCTGGTCCCAACTTACCCTATGACAATTTCTCTGAAACAAACGTCTAACAAAACCGGTCATCAGCTCGAAAGAGCAAAAGTTTCTTTAATTCTTTTGAGAACTACTTTGAAACTATGGGGCTATGTATTTTATCTACTGAGATTACTTGAGGACAATTGGGATGCAAGCTGGATAGTTATCAACAAAACATTTATGCGCGCAAACTAAGTTGAAACTGGGCACGGCAACTCATGGGGGTGACTGTAAATGGGACGTGCGTTTATGGTCGCTCCCAACATCTTTCAACTTAGTTTGCATGTATAGTACGCCACCATATTTGAAAACCTTTAAGAATGAACAATTATTGAAAACAGTTATCAAACGAATTTACCATGTATCAGCAAAAGGTAACCACAAGCTTTGATATCTATGGAGGGTAGCTTCTTGAGCTAATGAGTAGATTATAGTACTTTCACGACTGTTAAATAATGTCGTAATAATCAGATACGATATTTGAAACCATATATTTGGTATTAATCGTTAAATATATGATGACCAGGAAGGTAGAGTAATGAAATGTCTTTAGGTAGACAAGTGTAAGAGTCTGCTAAAAATATAAAACACTATACCGGTATCATTAAATTTTGAACAAGTCAAACATGTGATGACTGTTATTTCCTTGCACGCTTCTAAGAAATTTAGTTAAAATATAGTTGTTGCCTTCAGAGCTGTTCTGTCACTGAAAACTGTGGTGACAAGTAAATTTATATTAGTTCTTCACCTCTCTTGCCTACAAAGGCTCACCATGATGCGTGTGTAGAGACCATTGTTAGTACTGCAGCTGTGGCTCAAATACTCCAACAAGTATTATGACCGGAAAATCGTACAGTCCAGAGACCCTTACACATGTATCCTCAATATCCACATCACTATGTAAACGATTTGGAACACTTTTAGGCACTTTAAGACTTCACACATCCTGACATGGACATCACATCCACGTCCCAAGTCTGCGACTCCTTTCTTTCTCTATGCCACGCGGCGCTACAAGGTCATCCAAACTATCGGGGGAAATCAACCCCGTTGTCATCCCCACCTTGCGTAATTATATGTCTGACATTTTAATATTACGGTAATTGTCAATAATGTTTACAATGTTTGTTACGCTATTCCAATAACTATTTGGTACATATTAATACACCCTCATTTAGCATTTAGGTCGTTCCAAAGATGTATTATATTTCCTATGGGTCAAATATTGAAATTTCGATGTAAAATATTTATCAATATTTTTTAAAGGTTTTTATGATATTTATTCGTTAAATAAAGCTGTAACATTACAAAGCTACACCCCTAAACCTCCTAAACCTCTAATATGTGAGTAAACTGCTATTCCAAGGCGCGTCATAAGTCATGTTCAAAACACATCACACGATACCAGCAGTTCCAAAAATGTTGAATGTCATTACTTAAATCCGTGTGGAAAATATTGAAAATGTGTCCTGGTAATTCAAATGCCATAATACATTACTGATAAAATAGCTTCCAGTATATGTTCTGAGCGGACTCCGCCTCAGAGCCCTTAACTTAGAGCTGCAACTATTCTGAAGGTTTACCTAAAATTTCATGTTCATCAGTTAACTTCTCAGGCTATTGCACATTTACTAAAATCAACGGGAGATGTAGGTGTTAGAAGGTGAGTTGTCGGTGGAAATGAAACTTTAAGCTAATCCCCAGAATTACATAATGTTGTCATATTATATAATGAAGGACTGGTTTGGTTCTAGTATCTGTATTGGTTTCAGTACTCTATAGTTTATGCACTATTGACTTGTCTGACAATAACAGCGTCAAATTCTTCTATGCCGATGACCTACTTTTAGCTCGTTATTCATTAAGACCTGCAGAATACTTACAAATGAAACTATGAAAAAAAGAAGGTAAAGGTTTAACATCGCGTCGACTACCAGGCCATTAAAGACGGAGCACAGGCTCGAAGTGTGTCAGAATGGAGAAGGAAATCGGCCGTGCCCTTTCAAAGGAACCATCCCAGCATTAGGTTGGAGCTTTTAAAGGAAATCACGGAAAGCCTAAATCTGGATGGCCGGACGCGGTTTTGAACCGTCGACCTCCCGAAAGCGAGTCCAGTGTGCGAACCACTGCGCCACATCGCACGTTAAATGAGACTACGTGGCCATTACTCTTCATATCTTTACAAGCCATTAGTTCTAATTATTTGTGATATAAAACTGTCTCAAGATGTACATAATTAAGCGTAGTCAAAGCACATCTCGCACTCATTGTTGGTTTAGTGCACTACAACGCATGCCTATGAGCGATATACCGTTGTGATCTGATGCAAAAATGTTTTCTGTTCCAGGTAATTGCCATACTCATCGAGACAGCTCCGGAGCTGTAACTCGGAATTCCTACAATAAGTGAGTAATCTGCTAAATTGTTTGTTCACTGACCAGTGGACGGTAAAGCAAATTTTTTGTTGCTAATCACAGGGAAACTAAAGGTGTTTTTGTTCACATTTTGTTAACTTTTCGTTACTTAGTAGCTTAATCTTGTGGTTTTCTGTGAGTGGGATAAAAATCTCTCTCTCTCTCTCTCTCACCCCAACATCCCTTCCTCTATCTCTCTTTTCTCTCTCGTTCTCTTTCTGCTATTTATCTTCAGTTCGACCTTCCCCATTCTCCGTCTCATAACCAGCTCTCTCTCCGGTCCCTTCTTTTGCATTGATATTTCAATGCCTTGTAATGCCCTTTAATCGACCTTCCTACTATTAGTCCAGACCGGCATCATACCTCAGGCATCATACCTTCTTCTCACTCAAATAATTAAATAAAAACATAACAGCATAAATAAAAACGACACAATAAATATATTACAATCTTATCAAATACATTGCCAACAATACACACACAAAATATACAGCCATACCTTTAATGAAGAAACGTGAACAAACACTCATGTGCAACAATTACGCGGATTTAGCCGTGCTTAAGTCAGGAAAGAAGTAGTAGAACAAGTCAAAGTGTAAAAAGATAGATAGACAATTGCCAGTGGCAGGAATACCTGACTGATAAACATGCGGACAACACTTCGCAATGCAAACAGAAAACAAACAAAATCCATATAGCCAAAAATTCAAGTTCGTTGCCTAAGAGAGGAATTGTTTCTAAATCTACAAACAAAACGAGATTTTTGAAAATGTTCGATTCTAGATTACTGACGGTGATTTAAATAAGTAATTCGTATTCCCAACGTACTGTCAGTTGGAATAGCTATCAACATAATCAGAAAAAAAGATACTGTAGTGTACAATCGCACTTTTACTTCGTCTGAAGACTACCGATTTCGGTACCAAATACCGTTATCAGGCCGTCCCACGATCAAAAAATCACAGTATGTTATAGATATATTCCTTGCGAAACATCAACAATATATCCAGAATGAGATTTCCACTCTGCAGCGGAGTGTGCGCTGATATGAAACTTCCTGGCAGATTAAAACTGTGTGCCCGACCGAGACTCGAACTCGGGACCTTTGCCTGCAAGTTTCGCAGGAGAGCTTCTGTAAAGTTTGGAAGGTAGGAGACGAGGTACTGGCAGAAGTAAAGCTGTGAGTACCGGGCGTGAGTCGTGCTTCGGTAGCTCAGTTGGTAGAGCACTTGCCCGCGAAAGGCAAAGGTCCCGAGTTCGAGTCTCGGTCGGGCACACAGTTTTAATCTGCCAGGAAGTTTCATCAACAATATATTTTTCTCCATGATAGCCAATGTATGGTGTCAAGTGCAACCTCAAAATACAGGCATTCGGTGTGCCATATACGAAAATTAAAAGTCAGTAATATGTTTTAAACGGGGGCAAACAGCGGTGGGAAGTGATAAGATTTCCCCGCTCCTACGTACAGAGCTTTTATTTAATTTCTTAAAAGAATTTCAGTATAAAAGATCTTTGAAACATATAGAACAATAGTACATAAAAGTCTGAATAACACATCCAAGCTGATAGGTTTCCAGCTACCATTCGTTTACGGTGTGTAACACACTAAAACGTCGATCTGACCATGAATCTTCCAATCATCTGTACATTGTCCATAATAACAGCAGTTGTTACTATAAACCAAAAATGTTGGTATTGAAAATATATACTATATCTAAAGGGAATTGAGGTGCAGTGTAGCGGTGTATTACTCCGCAACTATCAAACACGTATGGGAAAAAATAATTTTAGCAGTTGCGCGGAAGGATAAACAATGCCCTAAATATGTTTACTTCCAGCGTGCTGGATGCGCAACTAGGCAGCAACTTTAAATGATTCAATAAAATTGCAAAAAAGGTCAAATTTGCACAGAAGTTTGTCTTTATTAACTGATCACTTGTTTCGGACCTTTCCAGTCCGTTTTCAAATTATCCAACTAAGTCATACAGCAACATCCATTACGTGTGAACGCTGGCCACATAGCGTGTGTGTGTGGTTCAGGCAACATATTATTTACAAAATACCCGTGCTGCGCTGCATGCAGCGAAATAATCGTTATATCACTACGTGCAGCACAGCACAGTCATTTCGTAACTAGTATATTGTAATCGGCTACACACACACACGCCATGTAGCCAGCGTTCACACGTAATGGATGTTGTTGTATGACTTACGTGGATGATCTGAAAATGAACTGGGAAGATCCAAAACTAGTAATCAGTTGAAACTTCTACATCTATATCTACATTTACACTCCGCAAGCCACCCAACGGTGTGTGGCGGAGGGCACTTTACGTGCCACTGTCATTACCTCCCTTTCCTGTTCCAGTCGCGTGTGGTTCGCGGGAATAACGACTGCCGGAAAGCCTCCGTGCGCGCTCGAATCTCTCTAATTTTACATTCGTGATCTCCTCGGGAGGTATATGTAGAGGGAAGCAATATGTTCGACACCTCATCCAGAAACGCACCCTCTCGAAACCTGGACAGCAAGCTACACCGCGATGCAGAGCACCTCACTTGCAGATTCTGTCACTTGAGTTTGGTAAACATCTCCGTAACGCTATCACGCTTACCAAATAACCCTCTTCTTTGGATCTTCTCTATCTCCTCTGTCAACCCGACCTGGTACGGATCCCACACTGATGAGCAATGCTCAAGTATAGGTCGAACAAGTGTTTTGTAAGCCACCTCCTATGTTGATGGACTACATTTTCTAAGGACTCTCCCAATGAATCTCAATCTGGCACCCGCCTTACCAACAATTAATTATATATGATTATTCCACTTCAAATCGTTCCGTACGCATACTCCCAGATATTTTACAGAAGTAACTGCTACCAGTGTGTTTTCCGCTATCACATTATCATACAATAAAGGATCCTTCTTTCTATGTATTCGCAATATATTACATTTGTCTATGTTAAGGGGCAGTCGCCACTCCCTGCACCAAGTGCCTATCCGCTGCAGATCTTCCTGCAATTCGCTGCAATTTTCTAATGCTACAACTTCTCTATATACTACAGCATCATCCGCGAAAAGCCGCATGGAACTTCCGACACTATCTACTAGGTCATTTATATATATATTGTGAAAGGCAATGGTCCCATAACACTCCCCTGTGGCACGCCAGAGGTTACTTTTACGTCTGTAGACGTCTCTGCATTGAGAAAAACATGCTGTGTTCTGTTTGCTAAAAAGTCTTCAATCCAGCCACACAACTGGTCTGATATTCCGTAGGCTCTTACTTTGTTTATCAGGTGACAGTGCGGAACTATATCGAACACCTTCCGGAAGTGAAGGAAAATGGCATCTACCTGGGAGCCTCTATCTAATATTTTCTGGGTCTCATGAGCTACCTGTGCACTTTTCCAATCATTTGGAACCTTCCGTTCCTCTAGAGAGTTGCGGTACATGGCTGTTAGAAGGGGGGGGGGGGGGGAGGGAGAGCCAAGTTCTTTCGCGTACTCTGTGTAGAATCGAACTGGTATCCCGTCAAATCCAGTGGACTTTCCTCTGTTGAGTGATTTCAGTTGCTTTTCTATTCCTTGGACACTTCTTTCGATGTCAGCCATTTTCTCGTTCGTGCGAGGATTTAGAGAAGGAACTGCAGTGCGGTCTTCCTCTGTGCAACAGCTCTGGAAAAAGGTGTTTATCAGCTTTACGCCTGTCATCCTCTGTTTCAATGCCATTATCATCCCAGAGTGTCTGGATATGCTGTTTCGATCCACTTACTGATTTAACGTAAGACCAGAACTTCCTAGGATTTTCTGTCAAGCAGATTAAAACTCTGTGATGGACCGAGTCTCGAACTCGGGACCTTTGCCTTTTGCGGGTAAGTGCTCTACTGACTGAGAATGACCTACCCAAGCACGACTCACGACCTGCCTCACTGTTCGGCACACCGTTTTATTCTGCCAGGAAGTTTCGTATCAGTGCACACTCCGGTGCGGAGTGAAAATTCATTCCAGTCGTCAGGTAATAAAGAAAATCTTCTGTGCAACTTTAACGGTTTTTCACAATTTCGTTGAATGCCCTAAGTAATTATACGCCATGGCCACAAAAATGAAGCGTTTGCAGTCCGTCTGCGTACCCAGTGCCCGACACGAGCGAGGAATACACTTCGACCAGAAGGGGACGCTAGCAACGGCCATCGTATTCCCTCGGACTCAACAGCGACGTCATTCAAGAGGGATCAATGTGGCAGTCCTGCTCAAAGGGCACACCTCTGGGAGGGGAGGGCAGGGCAGGGCAGGAATCGTGGCCGCTCTGGGGATGGAAGAAGCAGCCTATAGGGCAGTCCGTAGGTCACCTTCTGCTACGCTGCAGTGCTGTGGTGAACGAAAAATACGAGCGGCTCTGCCTCGCGCTCTGCAGAATCCACCACAGTCTCCGGGTTTCATTGCATTTGGATTGCCTTTCACTCATGCCGTGCCTCTTTTTTTCAGCACTTCTAGACTACAGATATAAGGATAAAGACATCTCTGTATTTAACAACTTTACATCAACTCAATTTGTAACCTATTTTCAGCGTTTTTGTACTGATATATATATATATATATATATATATATATATATATATATATATATATATATGTGTGTGTGTGTGTGTGTGTGTGTGTGTGTCAAGCTCCCGATTTCCTTATCGAGAGGGTGTTTAGAGACTGCTGCATGTGGAACGGACCCAAGAACTAACAACTTTTTGGCTGTGATAGGGGCTTCGTTAGATTTAATTTAAAATGAATGTAAGCTGGACTTATTTTGAAACAGACTGTCCTTGCTTTCGCGCAAAAACAGCAGAGCATTTGTCATGTTGCCGATACACATAAACGAAGATGGCGAATGCTGCGCTGTTTTAATACTTCACACAAAGAAAAGGTTTTTGTGTCGCGCTTATAAATACGGGAACAAGAGCAACAGCAAATAGAACAGAAAGGCAACTGCAACATTCAGAGTCGATGTTACAAGCGATTTGCTAATTGAAGAAAAAAAAAATCTTTATTTCAATAACAACTATAATAGTTATACAAATTAACCCACCACCTTAGTGATTAGTGGGTCCTAATGTTAATACAATATTATATGTTATCAGCAGCTATTTCTGTTATCACAATGTTACAATTAATTTATTTATGAGCTACAGACAGTGTGACACAGTACATGTTAATAGGCAGATTACGATTGTTAATCCATACACTACTACCTAGTTGTTAATTTTCCTACCTACTTGTTAATTCCTAACTGCCTGCAGCGTTACAGGTGTGTCAGCCTATATATAAACCTACTTCAAGGTCTTGCTCATCGAGCAAATCCCGATGAGCGTGCCCCTGACACTGGCAGGCCAAAACTGCTTGTCGCTGCAGGTTCCTAATTTAGTGTCTACTTCTAATGCTACTAACTACTAACTAACCTACGTCAAATCCGGTGCTGTCTTAGTCGAGAACAGGTGTACCCCAGTCCCCCTAGCCCTGCACGTGGCGGATTCCAACTAAAAGTCGACCTGTCCACGCACAGGCGTACAGGATTAGGGTACTAGGACATGTTCAGTGGCTGTTTCTAGTCGCGAAAGTCCCTCAGGTATGCAGTCAGAACTTTTCGTGATACCTCATTTGCCAAGTTGTTCAGAGTTTCGAAAGTCTCTTCGTGTCTTAATAGGTCGTATGTGTTGTTGTTTGGAAGTTGTTGTCTTAATGTAGCTGCCACATCATCGAAAAGGGGGCACTCGTGAAACCACATGATCGGGAGTGCCCTCCAAAGCGCCACAGTCACACTCAGGTGTAGCCCTTTTCCCATACCGACATAGGTATGTCGGGTAGGGCCCATGACCAGTGAGAAAAAGTATTAGACCCCGGGTTGGTTCGAAATACCTCATGCCTAACCTTTCTTTAACATTTGGCAAGAATCCGAAGGTTCTTCTGCCAGATTCATCCATTTCCCAAGATTCCTGCCATAAGTCCTCACCCCTTCTTCGTAAATCTCCCTTGTCCCTAGCCAAAGCTCCCAGTATGTTCTCTATTTTCATGTCGTTCCCTTTCTTGACCCAGTACCATGCTGCTTGTTCCCGTATTTTGATATCTAGAGCCCCATTATCACTAATAGGTCACTTCCTGGGGATGTTCTGTAAGCCCCCACAGATCTTAACAGCATGTTCCTTTGTACTCTTCTCACTGTCATAGCAGGCACCACCCTTGTGAGCCTGTGCGCCCAGACTCCCGATCCGTAACCCACTATTGAAGTTAGTATACTGTTATGATACAACTTTATTAGGTGTGGTGGAAGGTGACATCTTTTGTGCCCTATGGAGATAAGGTTATTGAGTACTTGTAGTGCTTTTAGGGTTACAGACTCATTGTGCCTTCCGAAGTTCCACCTTTCATCGATGATGACACCCAAGTAGTGAGTATCTTGTTGTCTGAGAACTGGTGAGCCCCCAATTCTAACTGTAGGGTTTCTTACTAGCTGTCCTTTCAGCAATAGGTATGTTGATTTAGTTGGTGAAATTAACATTTAAGTATTAGTACACCATAGGTGCAATTTTGACGTAACTCTTTCTATTTTTGGTTCTGTGTCTTCGCAGATCCGGCCGCCGACCAGCAGAAGGAGGTCATCTGCGTAGGCTATCACCTCTAGCACCTCTTCACTCTGTTGCAAACTGTCTAGAAGTGGTTTCATGTGGATATCCCAGAACAGAGGACCTAGGACGGAACCCTGGGGACATCCCTTAGTTATGGTTTTTCCAACTTTGCCGCTAGGGATGATAGCCAGACATTCCGCCCTTCACAATAGCTCCTCAGGCAACCGTATAGCGGCCCTGGACACTCCTTCTCCCGCAAGCAGGAGAAGAGCGAAGGCCACCACAGGTTGTCAAAGGCGCCACTGATGTCAACCATAATGCCGACAACGTACTTGTACAGGGCAGAGCCACAGACCTCGGCCGCCAGAGCGATTGCGTCGATTGCCGATCGCCCCGGCCTGAAGCCGAACTGCCTGCCGCTCATCCCGCACAGCACTCGGTGTGCAGTCAGTCTGTCAGCTAGCAATTTTTCGAATAACTTCCCAAAGATGTCTAATAGGCATATCGGTATGTAGGACTTAGCATCAGCTGGGTCCTTATTGGGTTCTTTTTTAATAATCACTGCGCTGCCTACTTTCCAAATTTTTGGGAATTTTTCCTGTCAAAGACATTCGTTGTATAGATGGGTCAGTGGAGCTACCAGCTGGGGTGCCAGGAACTGCACTACCTCCGCCACAATGCCGTCTGGGCCGGGGGCTTTCCCTGTCTTCAATGCTTTAATGTGGGCAGCCACCTCCTCTTCAGAAAAGGGGTAGACTTCCCTATCGTTTGCTATTCTGTCAGGATCTCCGTTACGTAATTGAGACTGGTCTTCGGTGTCACTAGCCACATCGTCATCAGGCAGCAGGGACCGGGGAAGGATCTCGGCAGTCTCCTGCCAGGATTCCGTCATCCCATCACCATGCCTGATCGTTGATACCATCATTGGGGAGCGGCTGTTTTCCATAACTAGTTTATAGGGTACACCCCATGGGTCCAAGGCCAATTGGTCCAATACAAATCTCTCCCAGCTCTGTATTCTGACTTCTTTAAGTTCTTTTTGAAATGTCTCTTTCGCCTCCAGGTTTTTTTTAAATTGAAGATTACACAACTGAAAAAGAATGAAGGTCTGAAACACGTATTGGTATAAATAAAAATTAATAAAGTTTTGAGGTGCAGTATTTCGTTAAGTAATTCGCAGTCACACAATCACAAACCGAAATCTCTTGGTATATGTTTAAGGATTATAAGAAATTAAACTATGACTGGGTGTTGTGTGATGTCCTTAGGTTAGTTAGGTTTAAGTAGTTCTAAGTTCTAGGGGACTGATGACCATAGATGTAAAGTCCCATAGTGCTCAGAGCCATTTGAACCATTTTTTTAGGAATTAGACTGTTCAAATATCGAACTTCAACGGAAGTGGCATAAATACGAGGGACGTTACGAAAGTAAGTTTCGTCATTGTTTCTGAAGGAGAAGCTGGTACATCAGGCGACACAAACGTCGTGTGGATCACCATTCATAGCTGATTCAACGACGCAAAGGGCTTCAGAGAAGGAATGACGCATGCGTAGAGCACCGAAGAAACGAGAGTAGCAGCGGTCAGGCGTGCCTGACGTTATTCGAGCACTCGTCATGATGGCAGACACGCTCGCCAAACTCGGGTCCACCATTTGACGAAAGAGACCGGGGCTGTCGAGTGCAGGTGCTGTGCTCTTGCACGACAGCCAAAGACACACGCAGCAAGGCTCACGGAGGATCAGGTTTGTCTCTTCGGATACCAGAGACTGGATCACACGGCCTATAGCCCCGAACTTGCCCCTATGGGCTCTCATCCTTTTCCTGCATTGAAAGCTGTACTCTTGGGAGGTCACTTCCAAACCAGTGTTCAAGTGGAGCAGGCCGGGCAACAATTCCTTGCATCGCAGAGCAACGAGTTTTACCAGAGCGGTTTCTTCCAATTGACTGCACGCTACGTCAAATGTCGCAATGTCGGTTTCAACTCTCGAAAGTTAGTTAGTTAGTTGGTTGCGTGTTCCATTGATCAATCGCACGGTACGGTAGCCGTTATGATGTGGAACGTGTCAAGTGCGCAAGAAATGGACAAAATGCATATACTATATTTATAGATTTGTTTATTCCTATTCAAGAATTCATCTATGGTATAGAAGGAGTTGTCAAGGAGATATGATTTCAATTTATTTTTGAAGCTATTATTTCTGTCTGTCAGACACCTTATTTCATCTGGTAATTTGTCGAAAATTTTATAGCAGCGTATTTTACTCCTTTCTGTGCCAAAGATAGGTTGAGCAAAGGATACTGTAAGTATTCCTTTTTTCTGGTATTATAATCATGAATGTCACTGATGTTTTTAAACTGGTCCATGTTGTTGAGAACAAATTTCATTAGTGAGTAGATGTATTGTGAGGCTGTTGTAAGAATTCCTAATCTTTTAAATAGATGCCTACAAGATATGCGACTGTGAACCCCACACATTATTCTAACCACTTTCTTTTGAGCAGTGGTTACTTTTTGTCTAAATGTTGAGTTACCCCAAAATATTATTCCGTATGACACCAGAGAGTGAAAGTATGTGAAGTATGTTAGCTTACTAATTTCTATATCCTCAAAATTGGCAATTATTCTGATCGCAAAAGTCGCTGAACCTAGTCGCTTTAGAAGATCCAAAATATGAATTTTCCATTTAAGATTCTCATCTATATGTACACCCAAAAACTTAGTATGCTCTACTCTGTCTACTGACTTCTGTTGATGTGTTATATTTATTGAAGAAACTGTACATTTTACAGCAGAAAATTGAATGTACTGTGTTTTTTCAAAGTTTAGAGCAAGCCCATTTGCAGAAAACCAATTAATGACTTTTCCAAAGACCTTATTTGTATCATTTTCAACTGTACTTTCTGTTACTGGATTAATAATGATGCTTGTATCATCAGCAAACAGTGTAAGTTCAGCTTCCTGTTTTAAGTAGTAAGGTAGGTCGTTCACATATATCAAGAACAGAAGGGGACCCATGATTAAACCCTGTGGAACATCTTATGTAATTTCACACCAGTTAGATGAAGTGGTAAAGGCAAACTTATTTAAATCACTTGACTCATATAAGGAAACTTTTTGCTTCCTGTTCTGTGGGTATGACTTAAACCACTCACATGCTATTCCATTTATACCACAGAATTGTAATTTCTGTAGCATAATGTCATGGTTCACACAGTCAAATGCTTTGGACAACTCACAGAAAATTCCTATTGGTGACATTTTACTATTTAAAGACTCTATTATGTGGACAGTGAAATTCTATATTGCTGTCTCAGTGGAACAGCATTTTTGAAATCCGATCTGTGATTTACTAAGTATCCCATTACTGTTGAGATGGCTAATCACTCTTGAATACATTACTTTCTCAAAATTTTTTGAGAATGCTTTAAGCAAGGATACTGGCCGATAATTATTGACATCTGTAGTGTCCCCCTTTTTGTAGAGAGGCCTGACAATGGCATATTTTAACCTGTCTGGTAAAATACCTTGAGTTGAATACATATGTGACTCAGAACATCAGCTGTAATTGCTCCACATTGTTTTAATATCTTATTAGAGATGTCATCTACTCCAACAGAACATTTATTTTTCAGAGATTTAATAATTTTACTTATTTCATAAGAGGCTGTTAGGCGAAACTTAATCTGACTAATTTTTTTCAAAACAGACTCGTCTATCTACTGCCATGCTTTTTCATTTAAATATAGTACAAAGTATATAGTTCATGATGCCATGGTGCATTTATGTATGGCAGTAAAGTTTCCGTGCAAAAACTAGGAAGAACCTTACTTTCGGAATGTCTGTCGCACTTACGGACAAGCACTAGAGGAAGTTTATGACATGGAACGAAAATAAAGGAGGGAAGAACAGGTAGTAATATCCTGCTGGCAAATAGGTGAGTGGAATCGGAGTATACGAATTGAGGAATGATGAGGAAAGAAATCTACGGTGCCCTGTCAAAGAAACCATTTCGGTATTCACCTTAAGCTGTTCAGGTAAACCACCGAAAACCAAAGTCTAAATAGTAGGACGGGGTTTCGAGCCACCGTCCTCTGTTCCTCTTGCTACTGAGCTACGTCGCTCGGCTGATTGGCACGGAATCGCTGCCGCTTTGAATTACAGGTGTCGCTCCCAATGAAGCCACTTTTTCCTTTTATGCGCAGAGTCTCTGCTCTAGTGGCGGTTACATTTGCGAATCCCCGACACAGAGCGTATCGCAGCGTTCCAATCACTTATCGGCAGCGCGCTGCCTGGCTCTTTCAGGTTACTACATACCGGGTCAGCGCCACGCGTCGATACTCCAGATGCGGCTCTCGTATGTCCAATATTAGCATGTCAGCCCTTTTATACAGGTAGAAATTACAAAATTACACACACACACACACACACACACACACACACACACACACACACACACACACACTCAGAGAGAGAGAGAGAGAGAGAGAGAGAGAGAGAGAGAGAGGGAGGGAGGGAGGGAGGGTGATTTACTTATCACTGGAATGCCTGTGAGTTTTACAATGTATGGCTCTGAGCACTATGGGACTTAACTACTTTTACAATGTACATTACTTTTAACGTGTTTATATTAGGTCGCTTTGTTGTCTCTCTGTTCGCTACAAATTTTCCAGTTGATTTTGAATTAGCTTCTCTATTAGCTAGAGACTTAAAACTTCCAACATAGCTCAGAAGTGGATGACAACACAGTTTTGATTCGCTCTCTTGTGTGGTACGTGGCGTAGGGTATTTTGATACCACTGCTGTTCCCCCTTTTTACTTGGTCCAGTCGCAAATATTTTGCAGCAGGAATGATTGCCGGTAAGCATCCATGTGAGCTCATGTCTCTAGCTTTTACCTTCAGGTCTTTTTGCGAGATGTTTGTAGGAGGAAGAAATGTAGTGGTTGACTCAGGTGAAATAAACCTGAAATTTATCAATTGTCTATAGCGTAATCTCATCGAAAAGTTTGAAATCGGCTGGAAAACTTCACAAGCGCAACACTATAAAGCAGAAAATAATAATTTAAATAAAAAGCTTTTCAATATAATAAGGTTTCAAAACGGTCAAAAAAAAGTATAAAACAATCTCTCATAGCACAATTCGGAGTTCCAACGATATACAGATACTCATGAAAATATATGCTTGTTAATTTTTTATAGCTGTGACAACACTTGTAAAATTTAAAACGAAAAACGTCGGGCGCCCGCAATAGATAATGTAAAGGCTGTAGATAATAGCTGTAACTGAGAAAAATGACACAACAGTTGGTGTCATTTGCAGTGCAATAAAGTTGTTAGTGTAGAAGGTGAACTAGTCGTTCATTAGTTCCATATTTTCGTTTTAAATTTTGCCGGTATTGATATAGCTATTAAAAACTGACAGTCTTGCACAGATTTTCAGGAATATCTGTACAGCGCTAAGAATTTCTGGGAGAAATTATTTTATTCTTTTTAGTCCATTTTAGAAACGTGTTACATTACAATTTTTTGTTTTAGTTATTTATCGTCTGAAGAGGTTAGTGAAAATGTTGTTTTTTTTATTATAGTTTTCCGACACAATCGCAAATATCTTCACAGACGACCGTTCCCACCGTCTAAAAAGGCAGTCTTCAGATCCGGTAACTGGATCAACACATGATTCTGCTGTGCAGCAGCTCGATCTGTACATCTCAGTTTGGGACGGTGTAGACCGGTCATAGATAAAGTTACTTGCGACTGCGTCGCAAAATAATAATAATAAAAAATTTAAACTCAGGTGAGTGTGTCGAGTTGAATTCCTGTCCTCTACACTCAATACGAGGGCATTGTGACGCCATTCATGTTGTATGTGTAAGTGATGGAGAACATAGCACTGGCGATCACTTTCGATCACGCAGATTATTCACATGGAGAAATGTGTGATAACACACTGTGCTTGGTTCAAATGGCTCTGAGCACTATGGGACTTAACATCTTAGGTCATCAGCCCCCTAGAACTTTGAACTATGTAAACCTAACTAACCTAAGGACATCACACACATCCATGCCTGAGGCAGGATTCGAACCTGCGATCGTAGCTGTCGCGCGGTTCCAGACTGAAGCGCCTAGAACCGCTCGGCCACAACGGCCGGCATTTCTTTATGTCTTCATTCATAATGGTTGATGGATCAACATGGCATCTGTTCTTTTGGACATGTCCGAAAGAACAGACACTCACACTGGAGAGTCAAAGAAACTGGTACACCTGTCTAATATCGTGTCGGGCCCCCGCAAGGGCGCAGAAGTGCCGCAACACGACGTGGCATCGGCTCGACTAATGTCTGAAGTAGTGCTGGAGGGAGCTGAGACCACGAATCCTGCAGGGCTGTCCATAAATCCGTAAGAGTACGACGGGGTGGAGATGTTTCGTTGTATGGTTCGCACGCTGACATTTGTTGATGGTCCAGCATTGAAATTTGCAGCAATTCGCGGAAGGGTTGCACTTCTGTCACGTTGAATGATTCTCTTCAGTCGTCGTTGGTCCCGTTCTTGCAGGATCTTTTCCCGGCCGTTGCGATGTCGGAGATGTGATGTTTTACCGCATTCCTGATATTCACAGTACACTCGTGAAATAGTCGTACGGAAAATCCCCAATTCATCGCTACCTCGGAGACGGTGTGTCCTATCGCTCGTGCGCCGACTGTAACACCAAGTTCAAACTCACTCTAATGTTGATAACCTACAATTGTAGCAGCAGTAACCGATCTAACAACTGCGCCAGACACTTGTTGTCTTATATAGGCGTTGCCGACCGTAGCACCGTATTCTGCCTGTTTACATATCTCTGTGTTTCAATATGCATACTTCAGTATATACGTATCTTCACAATTCGCGTCCGCCCCGGTAGCTGAGTGGTCAGCGTGACAGACTGTCAATCTTAAGGGCCCGGGTTCGATTCCCGGCTGGGTCGGAGATTTTCTCCGCTCTGGGACTGGGTGTTGTGTTGTCCTAATCATCATCATTTCATCCCCACCGACGCGCAGGTCGCCGAAGCGGCGTCAAATCGAAAGACCTGCACCAGGCGAACGGTCTACCCGACGGGAGGCCCTAGCCACAGGACATTTCCATTTCACAATTCGCCAATTTTGCTCTCATCTCACTGTTTACGACGTCATATCTCTTGAAATATGTTAGGTTGGTGGTTCTTGCCCCACAACTAGTTTTGCTTGACAGTAAAAGGCACGTATACGAAGTTTGGATGAAATCGCTCCAGTGCTTCAGCAGGCGATGGGGGAAACGCACGCGGAGAATAATTCAAAGTGCTTCCTGTTGCGGTCAGTTTTTTTTTTAAGTGGTGCTTCTGACAACCAAAATTCTACCGTCTTGCATGTTGAATAATCATCCGGTTACGTACGCTGTCCATAAACTTAATGTTAGAGATTAATGACTCCACATAAATGGAAAGACTCTTGATCACTGACATCGAGAATTCAGTGTGACGCGCAGCCACCGTATAGTAGTGTAAGGGCCCCTGAAAGAGGCGGCCTGGAAGTAAACGGCCTAGGAAATTGCCTCGTAGGTGGTTTGTTTGAGAGCCTGCAACATATCGTCTGACGTTGTTCTAGGAGGGTAGCGAACATGTCTTCGATCAATCATAGCTCACGCCTGTTCTGTAGCTGATAAATCCCCCAAACGCGAAGGCCAGGAAAACGGTGGTACCGGTCGTTCTTCGAACCTACTACTGTTTTCTCATTTAAAGCTACTGAACTCTTAGGGGTGCCGGGGGTGGGGGGGGGGGGAGGAGGGAAGGAGAGGAAAACTTCAGATTCTTAGAATTTCAGTTATGTGATTTTCTTATATTTAGTTAGACATACTGATTCTGCTAATAACAAATATGGCTCGAGTTATTCGTTGGATATTTAGAAATGGTATGTTGACATTAAGAAAGTGATGAGACAGTGATTGTTAATAATCTTACAAAGAGAAATACGAATGATAGTAACGACTATGATAGTTACTACAGATGCCAAGCCGCATAACTGCTTGCATAGGGCCAGCGGCGGACCAACGCGCTAATGACTTGCTCAATTTCTGAAGCCCTTTTTTTTTACAATAAATCATCCAATTTATCTGAAACTGTAATCATTTGTTCGCCTGGACGTGTACATCACATCTACGATTTCCATCCTATTCGGATAATTCGTTTTTGTTGCTACTTTTTTTTCTTTTTCACTCCTGTATCTGCTGAATAAGTATCAGTTTCCAAATCAGTCTTCTCATCGAATTTTAATCCTACGCAGCAGATTCCTTTGCTATCAGTGGAATCAGCAAGCTATCCGCAATGGTGTGCCGCTGTCAAAAGTATGTCTTGTGTATAAGGAAAAAGAAATAAAATTCACTTTATGTAAATTATGGTCAGAGTGAAAGCATCTTTTTTAGGTGTGATCGACGTTGCTTCGATAATCGTTTCTGAAATTGTATAACATTGTAGATGAAAGTGTACGGCCCTCCGAAATATGAACAGAATAGTGTGTGCTTCCCTAGTAAGATCCTGATAGCCGCAGAAAGTTCTGCAGCGCGCAGCCGGATACGGGGAGAGGGGTGGGAGCTGCGTCCAGGCGTTGACTTGGAAAGGAGGAGCCGACGCCTGGCCAAAAAATAAAAGCTTCCGCCCTCGGCCCGCGGCGTGCTGCGCAGCGTGCCGTGCCCTGCTAGCTTTATTTACTGGACCACCGCCCCGCCCACCTCCTGCAATAACAATAAATGTGCCGCCTCTCTCTCTCTCTCTCTCTCTCTCTCTCTCTCTCTCTCTCTCTCTCTCCCTCCCTTTCAGAGTCTGCCGCTCCTCGCCTCTACCGCTGTAACCTGACACCATCTCCTTTTATTGTAGTAGTTACCGTTGTACTACAACACGAGATGCCGTAATTTCCGCGCGGATAGCGCCAAATAAATATTTACTCTAGGAAGCAGGCCGGCCAGAATTTACGATGGCCGCCTCTCCGTTTGGGAGGCTCTGCTCTCCACTCTCTCTCTCTCTCTGGGACCTGTGACGGACGCGCTACCAGTGTGTCCGTGGAACAGTGCCCGCAACACCTGGGGTCCGTGTTCTGGAAATCACCCCACTGCGTCTCCTGTACCTGTTATTTCTCTATTGCCTCTCAGTGGCACATCTCACATTTGAGTTTTAATGGCATATTTCGGGGGAGCTTTATCGGATTGCTTAGTTCAGTGTCATTCTTACAAGGGAACCTCCCCATCGCACCCCCCCTCAGTTTTAGTTATAAGTTGGCACAGTGGATAGACCTTGAAAAACTGAACACAGATCACTCGAGAAAACAGGAAGAAGCTGTGTGGAACTATGAAAAAAATAAGCAAAATACACTCCTGGAAATTGAAATAAGAACACCGTGAATTCATTGTCCCAGGAAGGGGAAACTTTATTGACACATTCCTGGGGTCAGATACATCACATGATCACACTGACAGAACCACAGGCACATAGACACAGGCAACAGAGCATGCACAATGTCGGCACTAGTACAGTGTATATCCACCTTTCGCAGCAATGCAGGCAGCTATTCTCCCATGGAGACGATCGTAGAGATGCTGGATGTAGTCCTGTGGAACGGCTTGCCATGCCATTTCCACCTGGCGCCTCAGTTGGACCAGCGTTCGTGCTGGACGTGCAGACCGCGTGAGACGACGCTTCATCCAGTCCCAAATATGCTCAATGGGGGACAGATCCGGAGATCTTGCTGGCCAGGGTAGTTGACTTACACCTTCTAGAGCACGTTGGGTGGCACGGGATACATGCGGACGTGCATTGTCCTGTTGGAACAGCAAGTTCCCTTGCCGGTCTAGGAATGGTAGAACGATGGGTTCGATGACGGTTTGGATGTACCGTGCACTATTCAGTGTCCCCTCGACGATCACCAGTGGTGTACGGCCAGTGTAGGAGATCGCTCCCCACACCATGATGCCGGGTGTTGGCCCTGTGTGCCTCGGTCGTATGCAGTCCTGATTGTGGCGCTCACCTGCACGGCGCCAAACACGCATACGACCATCATTGGCACCAAGGCAGAAGCGACTCTCATGGCTGAAGACGACACGTCTCCATTCGTCCCTCCATTCACGCCCGTCGCGACACCACAGGAGGCGGGCTGCATGATGTTGGGGCGTGAGCGGAAGACGGCCTAACGGTGTGCGGGACCGTAGCCCAGCTTCATGGAGACGGTTGCGAATGGTCCTCGCCGATACCCCAGGAGCAACAGTGTCCCTAATTTGCTGGGAAGTGGCGGTGCGGCCCCCTACGGCACTGCGTAGGATCCTACGGTCTTGGCGTGCATCCGTGCGTCGCTGCGGTCCGGTCCCAGGTCGACGGGCACGTTCACCTTCCGCCGACCACTGGCGACAACATCGATGTACTGTGGAGACCTTACGCCCCACGTGTTGAGCAATTCGGCGGTACGTCCACCCGGCCTCCCGCATGCCCACTATACGCCCTCGCTCAAAGTCCGTCAACTGCACATACGGTTCACGTCCACGCTGTCGCGGCATGCTACCAGTGTTAAAGACTGCGATGGAGCTCCGTATGCCACGGCGAACTGGCTGACACTGACGGCGGCGGTGCACAAATGCTGCGCAGCTAGCGCCATTCGACGGCCAACACCGCGGTTCCTGGTGTGTCCGCTGTGCCGTGCGTGTGATCATTGCTTGTACAGCCCTCTCGCAGTGTCCGGAGCAAGTATGGTGGGTCTGACACACCGGTGTCAATGTGTTTTTTTTCCATTTCCAGGAGTGTATACAAACTGAGTAGTCCATTCGCAAGATAGGCATCATAAAGGATAGTGAGAGCTCAGGAGCGCCGTGGTCCCGTGGTTAGCGTGAGTAGCTGCAGAACGAGAGGGCCTTGGTTGAATTCTTCCAGCCGGCCGGAGTGGCCGAGCGGTTCTAGGCGCTACAGTCTGGAACCGCGCGACCGCTACGGTCGCAGGTTCGAATCCTGCCTCGGGCATGGATGTGTTTGATGTCATTAGGTTAGTTAGGTTTAATTAGTTCTAAGTTCTAGGGGACTGGTGACCTCAGAAGTTAAGTCTCATAGTGCTCAGGGCCATTTGAACCATTTTTTTTAAAATTCTTCCCTCAAGTGAAAAGTTTAATTTTTTATTTTCAGACAATTATTTTGCGAAGCTGCACAGGTACACAGAGCAGTACTGTTTACGTGATCGTGTGTCAATTATCACAGTTCAGGCACTCACACATAATCAACTTCGCTCTCCAAAATTCCAGGACATGTTCAGATTTGCTTGGACATACGCAGGATTTGACGGTCTACACACGGAAAAATTTGAAAACGTTAAAAACACGTTTTGACAGAGCACAGCGAAAACTGTGCGACTGTGAAACTGTAGCATTGATTTGTTACAGTTTGTCTGACAAACTCTTATGATTTCATCACTTTTTTGGGCGTGATTATCACACCCACAAGAAAACCTAAATCGCGCAAGGTAGGAGAATCTTTTTACCCATTCGCCAAGTGTACAAGTAAGGTGGGTCGACAACATATTCCAGTCATGTGACGCACATGCCGTCACCAGTGTCGTATAGAACATATCAGACGTGCTTTCCTGTGGAGGAATCGGTTGACCTATGACCTTGCGATCGAATGTTTTCGGTTCCCATTGGAGGGGCACGTCCTTTAATCTACTAATCGCACGGTTTTGCGGTGCGCTCGCAAAACACAGGCACTAAACTTAAAACAGAGAAACAGAGACGTCAATGAACGAACGGACAGATCATAACTTTGCGAAAATAAAGAAAGTAGACGTCTCACTCGAGGGAAGACTTGAACCGAGGACCTCTCGTTCTGCAGCTGCTCACGCTAACCACGGGACCACGGCGCTCCTGAGCTTATACTATCCTTGATGTTGCCTATCTTGCGCATGGACTACTCAGTTTGTATATTTTGCTTATTTTTTTCATGGTTCCGCACAACTTCTTCCTGTTTTCTCGATTGATCTGTGTTCAGTTTTTCAAGGCCTATCCACTGCGCCAACTTATAACTAAATCTGAGGGAGGTGGATGGGGAGGTTCCCTTGTTAGGTAGATAGGCAGTGGGCGAAACCTACAAGGGTTCAGTCTCCTGTGATGCTTACAACCCGCACTGCAGCACTCGGAAATGTGTTGTATCCTCCTAACCACTGTTGAGTCTTTTACCATAGGAATCAGGCGAGACGGTGTTGTTTGGTGACCAGTGTCCTCTTCTACAAAACAACTGCGCACATTTATTAACAGGGTTATTTATTTACTTAAACCGATAGCTGCTACTTAACTTTACAGCGTCCATGTGCTGTGGTACAAGCTCTTCCGTAATAGTCGACGTTCGCCTCACTGCTGGTGAAGTACAAGTCCCGCTATGGGATGAGTGACAGACACCAAACTAGAATGCGGGTTAGTACAGCAGTGACTGAGCTAATGACTGAGTGACTGTGACTGAGACTGAGCCCTACGGTCTGCGGCGGCGATCTAAATACTTGCGGTCGGCAGGGTGTTGGCAGCGTGTTGCTTGTGAGTCTGTCTTTGGCCTCTCTCCTGATAGGCGCGCTTGATCCAGCATCTAATATCGATCTTCTTGCTACATCTTTGCCGACCGCAGTGCTGTCTGAAACGTTCGTATGACATTGATAGCTGGCAGTTCCTCCCTGTCCCCAACCCCTTCTCCCACAGTAATTTCGGCTGCTCAACTGCAAGTTTTCTCAGTTGACGCCACATTAGGCGTTGGTGATGATGAAATGATGATGAGGACAACGCACACCCAGTCCCCATGCCAGATAAAATCTCCGATGCTACTGGGAATCGATCCCATGCCCAAAGCATGTGAGTCAGACAAGCTGATCACTCAGCTAAGGGGATGGACTGTTTCATTATAACCACTTGGTACGTGGACGAGTTCTAGCGTGGCACCAAGGTGGGGTCCACGCTCCATTCCACCCTGACTATTGAATAACTGTTTTCATGAGCTGATGTAAGCTCTTTTCAGTCAAGTATAAAAAGTCAATGTGGTAGGAAGCTTTTATTTTTGTTTTCATGAATTTCATGAGCTAATACTGACTCCGTTTGTGCCCCAGAAGTCAGAGTAGGAGCGAAAGCATTGAAAGCCAACATGGACAACGTTACGGCGTATTCTCGCTGGAAGGAGAATGCATGACCGTCGAAAAGCTTCTGGGCGAGTTGGCGGAAGAATACCGTCCCCAGTTCCTGAGGTTAATATGTAGGTTTCCTGCGGGAACACCCCTTCCCTACGAGAATGAAACCATTCATTTTTCCGGGCGGGGGAAAGACACGAAATGGGACGCAATTTGTTTTAGATCTGACAGTGTTCTTTTAAGAGCTGGTGAGCAGCACGTGAGGCAACATGCAGGAATTACCATTGTACAGCTGCTTAGGTACTGACAGAAAAAGATTGGTAAAGATAATGGTTATCTCTCACTGAACCGAGGTTATCAGTAGGGGCACCTTCTACTTTCTGGGATGAAGCCGTCGAGACCGAGCACTCGATGGAACGCGGTGCGAGTGCTCGACAAAACCAACAGCGTAACAGAGATTTCGTGATGATAGTCATGGCAAGGGCTCCAGAGAAACTACCAGAATCTCATCACAATGTATTACACCGAGGATAGTTTCACGGTCGGCAATTCATCACAGCTGCAGCCGTGACGCCTTCCCTTGTTGTTAGCAACGGCGGAGCAGCTCCTAAACTTGAATCAATTTTCACGTACGTCTCTGACATGCTAGTGTCTGGTGCTTGGGTCTTTCTGACAGCTAATAAAATCGCTGACGACTGAGTGGCCTCGATAAATAATGCTGTAACCTTTGGAGAGGTTTTGCGGTTCGTAAAATGACGTGGAAGACCCGCGTGAAAAGACTAGGTTCTGGCTCTTACTTTAAATGGTTCAGATGGCTCTGAGTTCTATTACCATCGGAGGTCATCAGTCCCCTAGAACTTAGAACTACTTAAAGCTAACTAACCTAAGGACATTACACACATCCATGCCCGAGGCAGGATTCGAACCTGCGCCCGCAGCAGTCGCGCGGTTCCGGACTGAAGCGCCTAGAACCGCTCGGCCACCACGGCCGGCTCTGGCTCTTTCTGTTTGGTGCCACGCACAAGGGTAAAGGGGGAAGTGTTTTGTGCTCTATCTGTTTTTAAATCTATTAGGCTTCAAAGTAAACGGTTTCTTGTCGAAAATTTGTTCCTATTGGCCCATCGATCACAATCTTTCCCAATGAAGGAACGTGACTTTCCCTTCTTTAACTGTGTTACGGAGAAAGTTTTCATGCCTTTTAAAAGCTACAAGTGTTGGATCCTCAGGTTCATCAAAAAAACGTGGTTTTGTGTCCTATCACTCGACGTCGCAGGACGAAGCATCCTATGTGATACCTAGAATCATACCATATTCGACAATGTTTCTGAATTCATTATATATTCTCATATGACGAGAGGTAGGAACACATAACGCACCCAGGAACTTTATCGAACACGACTTTTTCGGTTATTGAGGTGTTAAGGTGCGGAGCCATGATGTTGCATGGGCGTACTGATCTCCAGATCTTTGGACTTTGTACGCTGATTGGTCAATGCTTTTGCGACACTGCAACCCTTCCCTAAGTAGACCTTTTCTGGTGTGCTTTCGGTCCTAACCGCATCGAACATTGTAAGCGGAGTGGCTTTTGTGACGAGAAGGTGTTTGGTGAATGCACTAGCCTGTCCATTGCCCTTCAGTCCCACTGAGCACCTGTGAGTCGCGATGGGGAGACATATTTCAGGACGTCCACATGCACCAACGACCATCCGACAAACGTTAACCGCGATGGTGGAATGGGATGCTCTATCTCAGGTATTTGTTTCCAGCGTGGGAGCACGTTGCTGGGAATACATTGCTATCCGTCGTGATCACACACTCTATGAAGAGCCATGTCCCGCCTTTTGTAATGTCGAGGAGACTATTGTAAATTGTGGTAACGTCTATCTTTGAATGAAAGCGTCATTTCTGTTCGTATCATTGCGTTTTTTTTTTGGTTACTATTTGTACTATAGTGTAACTGTTCCTTACGCATATAGTCCAAGTTTGATCCAGCTATATTACTTGTCAGTGACGCCACATTGTTCAGTTATTTTCGTCTTTAAATTTTGGGATGATACAAGAACAACCAGTTTAAAAAAAATCTAATTTGTGGGACCCGAGAGTTGAAATTCAGAGAATCGTTTCAATGCCATTAATACTGTTAACACATTATTTTGCAGTTTCATGTTTGGCACCAAAATATAAGGAATGTTCAGAAAGAAACAGTAACAACCAAAACGATTGAAATTTGCATGTGCCGCTTTTGGATGACGTAGTGAGACATCTAAGGACGTGAATGTAGAGTGGAAGCATGCTTCGACACCACCCCGTAATGAATTCATGCCTTGTTGTCAGCAGGCGAGGTGATGCCTACCGTCCTTCTCGATGTCCGAGGTCCAGATACTCATTGAATTTCTTCGAGCACATAAAAACCCATTAAAAGTGACTTGTAATTTGACATACTCTGTACCCTACGCAAGTCCTTCAAGAGCAAACGGCCAGGGCTGTTCGTAGAGACACTGATTCTGCTCCACATTGATACGCATCCACACGTCTCCAAGGTCACACAAAGTGCAATGGCCAAGTTCAAGTGGGAGCAGCTTCAGCATCTGACTCACAGCCTGGACTTGTCGCCCTGCGACTTCCACGTGTTCCTTCCGCTAAAAAGACATCTAAAACGAAAGAGCTTCAACACAGACGACGAACTAAAGGACGCAGTGGAGGACTGTCTCATGTCACAGCCCCAAGAATTCTGAAAGAGGGATTCCTTCGACTCGTGAAACAGTGCGATATTTGTGGTGAGGGCCCTACTGATTACTTTCGAATAAAGACTGCATTTATACACACAGTGTTGTTTCGTACCATTTTTTTTTTTTTTACATTCCTCATTGTGATTATAAATGCTTTTATTTGTGCTGCCTAAAAGATCTCCAGGACTTTCAGTAATTATAATTTTCCTGACATTGGTTGTTCTTATACTGAATTAGCTTCTGTAACTTTTAGACACTGGTGATTTTTAATGACATTCATTAATTACGAATTATGCCTATAAGTGTGGTGTCTGTTCTGATGGGCGTGTCTGAAAACAGACACTATTTTGACCCATCAGCCACTATGAATTGGACACAAAGGAATTACAGACATTAGCTGTAAGTGGGCATTGATTTAGATCAATGAGGGAGGTTGAAAATTTGTGCCGGACGGGATTCGAACTTGAGTCTCCTGCTTGTTAGACAGACGCGCTGACCACTGCACTTCTGTGGTCATTGCAGCTACGTGGACTATCCTGGCACGCCTCCCATGAGACCCAAATTCTAAACCTACCCATCCACTACGAATGTAGTGCACCTTGTCCAATATCCTCATTACTCGCAGCGTTCCACCGATTGTCGTAACAGTTCCAGGCTGGTGTGCATCTGTTCTGAAGAGATCACTGGCTGTCCTCGCCTTAAATATATAATGTCTGTTCTTTCGGACGCGTATGGGTGAGAGATCCGCGATATGTGCAAACTAAGTAATGGGCAGTCCAGTAGAGTACCCTTTGAAAAACCGAATTGGGATTCAAAGTTGATCAAGTTTCTCGAAATTCTAGCTCCTCAATACCTGTACATACTCCCTCTCACGGAATTACTATTTAATAGCATTTAAAAGGACCTGTGGCATTCAGTGCCTGTAAACTTGACAAGAAAACAATACCGACTTGGATGACTTCCTTAAGCATCCAGTACTATTCTTGAATAAGTTTCAACCGGAACTGAAAAATGGGAGAGATGTAAAGAATATTTTAAATTTTAAGTTGGAATACTTCTTTTGTGGCACACTATTTTTACTTGATACTGGAGCTCTTCGCAATAAATTAAATATTTTGCTTTTAAGCGTGAAGGATGGGGTCGACGAAATAAACCTGGCCCGGAAAATATGTTTACGTCTGTCGCGGAACTGACCCCTGTTAATGAACAAGAGAACTGCCGTCACACAAGATGTTGGAAACCATGATTTAGATGCACCATTCGGCTGCAGTCACATATCTGCGCATGCGCATCTCTCACATGATCTATTACGAATATTTCTCTGTGTCATTACGTTTGAGAAAGTGAGAGAAGCAGACGTATTTATAGCGACCAGCTGGGTGCACATCAATTCTCAACTTACTGTCCACACACTATATTTGTAGTGCCCCTGCCCACTATACTCATTAATCGCGGCAGTGAATCTACTGATTCCCGTAAGAGTTCGGGCAATGTGAGTGCATCCACACTGAAGATCACTGACCGGTTAGCCTTATCTATACGAAGATGGTATCTGTTTTTTCGGACATGTCCTAAAGAACAGGTACCATCTTCATGTAGATGAAGGAGGTTCTACTGCAGAACTACAGGAAGGGAGTATTGTGTGGAAGTGAAAGTGTACGGTAGGAGACCTACAGAGAAGAAATTGGAACCATCTGCAACATGATACTACTGAAGAATGTTAAAATATGAGGATGGGTAAAGTAAAAAATGTGCTATAAAGTGATCGAGCAATGAAGTCTAATAAACCGAAAATCGCAGTACAGTTCTCTGTAGTGCAACTTTTAATCTCTTTCGGTAACAAATGAGGGGAAAGAATAAAAAATTGCCGGTGAATACAAAAAACGGCAACGTTTAATAGCTGTCAGTGAAGAGATTAGGATAATCTGATTCTCCGCGATGTAGAGACTAGCGCAGAATGAAAATATATAAAGAACCCAGTTAAACCAGTTGAAACGATGTAGTTATCATATTTCCAGTTTTTAATGTTATTTACAGTTTATTTAGTGCCTCCAGCAGTCGCCAACAAGCTGTGTTGAGAGCCACCAAGTGGCCTTGCTAATAACATTTTTATCTGTGGGACGTAAAACTTAACACTTAACTGCAGCATCTGTTCGGTTTAGAGCACATTACACCTCATCACTTACCGTTGCGTGTTGTTACTTGATGTTTTTGTTCCAGCTTTTACTACCCGCAGATATCCAGCAGTTAACAGTTTGTGCGCTCTACAAGCCAGTGCGAGTGTAGCTCAGGTGTTTGAGGTCAAAGTGCTATATTTTTCTACTGACTCAAATTTCTGACACGGCTAAAATGTTCTGTTTCTGTAAAAGAGTTAATTTTCCTCTGTGTGTGTGTGTGTGTGTGTGTGTGTAACATGTAGCTGGGGCAGAAAATTACACACTCACGGCTTTGTATTCGTTTCCGCATCCCTGTTCGCGAGCCACGATCGGGACTCAGTAAATAATATTTGGCAGCAGTTATTTTCGATGACGGGGCATTCTGTACGTCCGAATACTATTACCTAGCACGTTCGCAAGCAGTATTTACGGGTCGATTCAAGTATAAAACTACTACTTCCAGGCAATGTTTTATTTACAGTCACCTGTCTAAAATTTAAGACAATAATCCATAGTGTTAGGAAAAAATGACAGTGTTCTAGTCCACCTCTGGCAAGCAAATTTTTGCTACATATGCGCGTGTGGTTAATGCCCTTTGTTCACGCACAGACCACGCCGTTTACGAAGTCCACAAGCTGGAGATTCGTTATGTCCATAGCAGTTGTGTGGATTCGATGTCAGATGAAATTTAGTGTGAGGGTATAAACCGGAATTGAATTAAATTCAAAGTTTTGGTTTGTGCTTACATATATAATGCAGAAGTTATAGCTTTAGAAAAGACAGTTATTGCGAACATAACCAGGAGTGTCACGTTAAGAGTGATGCACATACATTATAGAGATGAAAATTGTGGTAGAAATTATGTGCCGCCTTCTTTTTAGTATCATTTAATAGGAGGGGTTACCCAGTCACATGGGAAGCCAGATCATTCAAAAAAATGGTTCAAATGGCTCTGTGCACTATGGGACTTAACATGTGTGGTCATCAGTCACCTAGAACTTAGAACTACTTAAACCTAACTAACCTAAGGACATCACACACATCCATGCCCGAGGCAGGATTCGAACCTGCGACCGTAGCGGTCACGCGGTTCCAGACTGAAGCGCCTAGAACCGTACGGCCACACCGGCCGGCGCCAGATCATTCTTGAAAACCATTTATTGTGCTTGTAAATAAGAAATATATATCAGAAGGCATGGAATTGGCCGTAAACTCCAGAATTTAGTTCAAAGTCATTATTCGATAATGGTACCTCTTATCATTAACAGGGTTTCAGCTGGTGAAGCTATTAACAGTTTCGAACATAAAACAGCTAAAATATATATTTTCAGTAAATAATGCCCCACAGCTTGCAGATATTATCAGAAGTCATATTTTGTCACTATATCTGCTATGAAAACATTTATTTTCAGCCAACAGTTTAGATTGTCACTAATCATCATTACATTCAAAACGTTTTCCAGTCACAGTATTTGCGCAGATACGTACGTGTTGTTCTATCTGGCAGTATATAACGTCAAAACACGAGAGGAACAACAGAATTCATTACATAGAATTTATATGATGCCGATGTGGTCCACACGGCCAACAGTTATAACGTTCCACCGGTTTACAAGACTCTAGAGATTGGATGTTTTGCGCCATTATGATATTCACACACTGGATCTGCTGAACAATATTTAAACAATCTGTATTGGGTTCTCTTGTCTAGTTCGTTTTTTAACGTTATGTAGAGTGGATGGAACTTGTTAACTCATAGTTCATGCACGTGATATCCACCTCTACACTACTGTTTGCAAACATTTTAATTTTTTTTCGAGTTCTAAAATCCTGCTTTTGTTGTTTTTCTGTATTTTAGGTATATGATCGTATCTCAACAGCCGAAACCGTCAGTAATAAGGGTTGAAACGATTTTATAAAATACTCTCCGCAGCCTGGCATAATGTTCTCCAGGTGAAAAGCGGTTAAGTACCATCAAGAAATACAGAGTGGTCATAGATACAGATATTACAGTGTAATAACTTAGAAACAAAATTAAGGGTACCAATAGTCTCTAATTTATCCTTTTTTCAGTTCGGGAAATCGGGTTTTCCTTCATTTAAATGGTTCAAATGGCTCTGAGCACTATGGGACTTAACATCTATGGTCATCAGTCCCCTAGAACTTAGAACTACTTAAACTTAACTAACCTAAGGACAGCACACAACACCCAGTCATCACGAGGCAGAGAAAATCCCTGACCCCGCCGGGAACATCTGGTGGTCAACATCTCTGCCTGTCTTGTGGTACGAAGTTCTACTTCACATACCTATCACACCTAACATTATCTGTAACATGTTCATATGAACAAAATACAGCCTTTGTCACGTCTTTTTTAATTGGAATTTGTGTTAGGCCGAATAAGGCCATCTTCAGATTAGATTAGCTAAAATGAAAAAGGACGTCCTGTGTTCTGGTGCTCCTTCCATTTGCTCATTAACTGTCCATGGATGCACCGGTGTATTTCCTCTCAATCCTTCCTACCTCCACAAGCTTGTGTCACTGACTTACGTCCTTCAGTCTCTATGGCATTTACGACGGATTCCCCGCATAATGATTCGGATATCGTGGATTATACACTTTTCTGGGGCGATTCAAGCTCGCGTTGGCGAGAGCAAGTAAACTATTACACAAGCCCCCCATACAACGAAAGACCGTGTTATAAACCAGGTCACCTAAGTCTGGCTACAGTTTCCAACATACGATGAAATTACAAATCGGGTCACCACAGTCACGAGTTGATTACATGTGATCTGCTCACCATCCTCGCAGATACTGATACCAGTGTTAAAAGAGTGGTGAAATTGGTGGGGAAGGGCGGCAACTTAAATACGTTATAAACTGCTCCACATGAGGGGACAGTCTTCGTCCCCACCCACGAGATTTGCATGCTGACTTTTCGTCAGGGAGCTGATGACCATGATGTCGAGCGCCCCCTCAACCCAAACCACCATCATCATCATCGATTACGTGTATATTAAGCAAATATAAAGGGTGTTACTGTTGCAAGTGCAGGATATTGTAATCATTGGCGTATTAACACGTATCCACCTCAGTGTGTCACTTGTTTTTTCTCATCATCTAACAGTCCTCCCACAAACACGTTACACGATTTACTACCTTATTTTTCCTACATTCTCGTACCTGCACCAATAAGTGAACTTCGCCTGTTAGTATAGACTGACCGTTTTGCGTCCACACGTCCATCCTTTAACACCTGACCTGCTGCCCAAGGTGAAGTAAGCATTAACTGTTTGTTCTTGCCACATTTACTTGGAGGTATTGTTGGTGTTCTGATCTTCATTCCAAAGACTGACTTGATGGAGCTCTCCATGCTACTCTATCTTGTGCAAGCCTCTTCATATCCGAATAACTTTGCAACTTACCTCTATCTGGATCTGCCTACCGTATTCATGTCGTGGCCTCCCTCTGCAATTTTTA
Organism: Schistocerca piceifrons; assembly: GCF_021461385.2. NCBI lineage: Eukaryota > Metazoa > Arthropoda > Insecta > Orthoptera > Acrididae > Schistocerca > Schistocerca piceifrons. The sequence continues at coordinate 971,718,124 of NC_060139.1, read as the reverse complement.
CCCCCAGCACTTACCACCAGTACGAAGTTGGTGATTCCTTGATGTTTCAGAATGTATCCTACTAATCGATCAATTCAGATTGAGCCACAAATTTGTTTTCACTTCAGTTTCATTCAGTACCTCCTCATTAGTTACGTGATCTACCCATCTAATCTTGAGCATTTCAAAAGTCTTCTTGTCTACACTGTTTATCGTCCATGTTTCACTTCCATACACGGCTACGCTCCTTACAAATGCTTTCAGAAAAGACTTCGTAGCACTTACATCTTGGCCGAGCGGTTCTAGGTGCTACAGTCTGGAACGTCGCGACCGCTACGGTCGCAGGTTCGCATCCTGCCTCGGGCATGGATGTGTGTGATGTCCTTAGGTTTAAGTAGTTCTAAGTTTAGGGGACTGATGACCTCAGATGTTAAGTCCCGTAGTGCTTAGAGCCATTTGAACTATATTTCTTGACCTATGTGTCGTACAATGATATATTCGTGTAGGTACATTCAGCGGCATATGTGGATACTGTCAGCGAAGTATGATACAATAAAGTTAGTAGCAAACAGGATTACATTTAAACATCAATTTTTCAATTCCCTCAGAGTTTATGACGTCATTTCTTCTGATCTGTGAGTCAGATAATGATATAATGTTTTAGGTACGTTTCAGCGGCATATGTAGATACTGTCTGCAAAATGTGTTGCGAGTACTGGTAGTAGAAAAAAAATGTAGCAGTTTTTCACGCAGCTCAGTGTTTATGACGTCATATTTCCTGAACTATGATAGGTACGTAGTTCTTACCCACGCGCGCACGTACATACATATATTTCTATGATATGTATGAATATCAATTTTCTAATATTTTGGTATTAACAATTTTTGTGTGATTTCTTTGGTTTTCGATAAGATTTTCTCAATAAATATTAAAAAAAGAAAAGGAAATTCTGCGATCAGTTAAAACTTCCTACTGAGCTTTTATGATTCAAATAGCTCTGAGCACTGTGGGATTTAACATCTGAGGTCATCAGTCCCATAGAACTTAGAACTACTTAAACCTAACTAACCTACAGGCATCACACACATCCATGCCCGAGGCAGGATTCGAACCTGCGACCGCAGCGGTCGCGCGGTTCCAGACTGTAGCGCCTAGAACCGCTCGGCCACTCCGGCCGACTGAGCTTTTATGAAGAAGTCTACTAATTCGAATATAGTTATTAAATTGTTTTCCTCTGAGTCAGTCAGAAACCTATTTTCATGTCTGGAAGGTGCAGCCGTGGTATACGAAACGAAGCGGTGTGTCGTAAGAGAGAGATTGAGGTTACACGTAATAGCGAAATACGCAGGAGTGTGATGGCAAATGTAACGAATCCAAAGATGAGCAACTTGTTCTTGCAGACTGTCGAACATGTGAGTTTGCCTGGGCAGCGGCCGGTGACAGTTGGGGGATTCCCCTCCGGCGGCCTGTCAGACAGATGACAAACGCGCCGGCCGCGGATAAATCATGGCGGCGGACGTGTGTTTGCGCTGTGCGCCCTTTTTGTAGCGCCAGCGCCAGCGCCGGGACTCCCCCTTGTTTAGATAGTCGTCCCTGAAATGTGTATCACGACGTCTAGCATGTGGAAACGAACGCGGAGATTTGTGCGCCCGCATTTTTTTTATCTCGACAGGAAAAAGAATCCCCTTTGTAGACCCCCACTCAGAGCCTGTCCGCAGAGCGTGGCCGTTGGCCGTGTTTACAAGACGTCAGTGGTAAACAGGTCTGGGACGCTTCATTAATCCCCGCTGACATGCGTGTTGGCCGCTGACGAGATGCGCTTCTGCTGACTGAAGTCTGTTTTCCGGGCAAAACGAGGAAAGCCGGATGCTGGTGTGTACAACACTCCGTGCTGTGCCGCTAGTCTCACTAGTTATGGTTGAAAAAGTGCAAGTAACTCTACACTCATTTGCGTCTGTGCGTCGAAGCAAAATTTATCCCAGAAGATACTATGATATGAAGATATGATACAGGCAGCCACCCTATTGTTCAACGTTTCTTAAGGATATTTCAGAAAACGAACACACAAGATTAAAAAAAAAGTGACTAAGTGTGGGAGCTGTTTTTCCAAATACACGCTTCACTGGTTGAAATTCATTGACATTCAACTACGGGTGATATTAATGTTTTTCTTGTACGCCATCTTACCGTACTGAGAAGATGAGGCAACAATGCTGGGATCACAGATTTACGTCAAACTTTGTACACCTTCAGTAGGCCTATAAAAAAATGTTCAAATTTGTGTGAAATCTTATAGGACTTAAATGGTAAGGTCATCAGTCCGTAAGCTTACACGCTACTTAACCTAAATTATCCTAAGGACAAACACACACGCCCATGCCCGAGGAAAGACTTGAATCTCCGCCGGGACCAGCCGCATAGTCCATGACTGCAACGCCTTAGATCGCTCGAGTAGGCCTGTAAAACAAGATAACGTGCAAGTAGTAACAGATGTATCTGGACTCAGGGGCCCGACGTTTAGAGTTCATGCTGGTCAAATGGTTAGCGTTAGAACCTCGAGAGACGAACGTGTGTTAGGCGATGGTTCGTACCCGGCTCAAACCTTCATTTCTGTAGTACAAGTGTCAATTCTGTGATATTCCAAAAATTTGCACCTACCCTATTCGTTCTTGCTACTTAAGCAACGTCTCACTGCTACACAAGTTAACTGGCAAATGGGACCTGCATCTGTGACTGCAGTTCGAAGCGCCAAGGTGCAAAGTAGTAACTTACCAGACGTGCATACATTTTCAGGAAAACTCTATGGGTTTCTTAATTTACTTGTCGATAGTTATAAACATGTCTATTCTAATAATTGAATTTCATTAAAAATAAAGTGCAGATGGTGTGCAATAGCCGGGCAGCTCTTCAAAGCCACACATTTCTGTAATCAACGCTTAATGAAGCTTGAAGTGATGTTAGGCGCGACACCACGGGGCAGTGGATAGCTGAAAACAAGTGATGGATCACGCTATACCCTGTGATAGGGTTGGTTTTGGTGAGATAGTGTTAACGATATGGGGTTGGTTTACAGTGGTTTAATTGCGGTCTCCCTACTGAGCTTAAGAGAACGAAATGCAGAAGGATACAAACACATCTTACCTTGTTGTGAACTGGGTAAATTAGAGGAACAGTTCAGAGACCATGACTGTATCATCATGCCAGCGCACTACGTCATTAAGCAGCCTCCATCAGACATTGCTGAAATGGCTTGGTCTGGCCATAGCCTCGACTTGAACGCAATGGATACGTCTGGGACGAGTTAGAACGTCCAGTTTGCTCCAGACCCCAGTGTCCAACGTCACTACTTCCTCTGATTTCGGCTCTTGAGGTAGAGTGCACTGCCGTTTCTCCACACACATTCTCACACCTAACTGGAAAGTCCCGAGTACAGTTCAAGCCATCTTAAGGCAAAGGGTGGCCACACCCCATATTAATGTCCACTAACAGGTGCCCGTATAGTTGTGATCAGATAGCATATATAATATGTTGAAGCTATAAAATTAATTTGTATGTTTGTAGACTTTTGCCGTGGAGCTAATTTACACAAAAAATTCTGCGTTGTAGATTGCACCGTGTTCAAAAAAATTACGAAACAACGTTTCGGCTACTGTTGCAGGCGATCCCCTGAATTGCAATAACGACCGTAATATTAACAGAACGAAGTCTTTCGCAGTGGCATTGATATGTAAAACATTCTCGGTTTTCTTGCCGCGTCATTTCGGGATAAAATGTCGAGCTTTCGACGATAGCCTCCATCGTCATCGTCAGGAGCAGCTGACTGTCATCGACGTATAGCAGAAAACCTACGGAGCTGCTGAAGAATTCTGGTCTACCAGATGATGTTACGAAAAATCTCATAGTCCGAACTCATAGACCTCCCAGGTTGTACGGACTATCGAAGATTCACAAGGATAATATTCCGTTGAGACCTACTGTTAGTGCCATTGGTTCTCGTACCTACAAGCTGACCAAATACCTAACAAAGTTGATGACTCCTATAGTTGTCCGTCGTGAACATCACGTTAAAAATTCCAAGATATTGATTGAGAAAATCAAACAGATTAGAGTTGGTCCAAATGACAATTTAGTCAGCCTATATGTGGTATCGCTGTTCACAAAAGTTCCTGTGGGGGACACTTGGAAAATGCTGGCGGATCTCTTTCCTCGTGAAATGATAAAGTTGTCCCGACATGTGATGACGACCACCTACTTTTTGTATGGTAGTAAATTTCATCAAATGACGGACGGTAGGGCGGTGTGCTCTCCGTTGTCTCCATCATTCGCTAACTTTTTTATGGAGAATTTTGAGGACCGTGCCTTAAATTTGGCTCTCCTCCGTCCATCCTTATCTTATCGTTATGTAGACGATACACTTACGGTCTGACCACACGGCGCAGAAGCTCGCGAACAATTCTTGTAACACATGAACAGCATAGATCCGAACAACCGATTCACTGTCGACACGGAGAAGGAAGGAAGGCTGCCATCCCTTAGAGGTTTTAGTACAACGACAGGCGGATGGGCGTCTCGGTCACTCTGTGTACCGCAAGCCGACGCATACCGATTTATATCTTGATGCACAGAGTTTCCATCAACCTGTTCAGAAGAGAGCCGTTTTGTACACGTTGGTATGTAGAACAAAAACTATTTTTGACGAGGACCACTTGAAATTCGAAATTAGCCATCTGAATTACGTGTTCCGAAAGAATGGCTGTGGTGCGCGCAATATAAAGGCAGCGTTCTCCAAGAAAAGGAAACGTGAAAATGATGCACACTCACAGGATGAACCACCGATAGCGGTTCTTCCTTTCTGTGGCGCTATATCCAGTAAAACAGGAAGAGTCTCGGGGTATAAGACCATTTTTTTGTCCTCCTAATAAAATTAAGGAGATGATGCAGCCTGTTAAGGACAGTCTCGGCCTCCGGGTCTATGGAATTTATAATATACACTGTGAGTGCGGAAACAATTATACAGGGTGAAAAGTATTTAAACCGACAAACTCTGGGAGATTGTAAGGGACATCAAAACAAATATTTTTCCCTAATGTGGTTTTTTCCTATGAGGATTATTTAAATCGGTGGAGGCTGTATTACGCTCTTCAGTTGTTAGAGGCCGTATTACGATCTTTAGCTGTTAGAGGGCGTATTACGCTCTTCAGTTGTAGGCAACTGCTGTCCACCATTGTAGTAGTGTATTGTCTCTCTGTCCGCAGCTCGTGGTCGTGCGGTAGCGTTCTCGCTTCCCGCGCCCGGGTTCCCGGGTTCGATTCCCGGCGGGGTCAGGGATTTTCCCTGCCTCGTGATGACTGGGTGTTGTGTGATGTCCTTAGGTTAGTTAGGTTTAAGTAGTTCTAAGTTCTAGGGGACTGATGACCATAGCTGTTAAGTCCCATAGTGCTCAGAGCCATTTTATTATCTCTCTTTACTAATGGAGCGATACACCTGGAGTGAGTACACTAATGTGGTTGGTGCGTACTACGTAGCGCACCACAACGGACGAGCTGCACAGCGGGTTTATCAACAACAATATCCTAATCGGCGTATGCCGCATCACAGGACCTTTGCTGCTCTGTACCAACGTCTGCGTGAGACGGGGTCATTTAGCAGATTACATGGACAGGGACGCCGTCGCAGGGTAAGAATCTGAGGTAGCTGCCTTGCAGCATGTGGAGCGGGATCCTTCAATCAGCACTCGTGCAACTGCACATAACATAGGGACGAATTAGACGAATGTAAGAACAGTCCTTCGAGAGCAATTGTTACGTCCATTTCACTTACAGCGTATTCAAAACCTGGAACCAGTTGATTATCCACCCAGAGCACGGTTTTCGCAGCGGTACCTGGAACAGTGTGAAATGCAACATACATTTCCATCCTCTGTGTTGTTTACCAATGAAACAACGTTCGGGCGTGATGGAGTCTTCAACATGCACAATTCGCATGTTTCGAGTGAGGATAACCGACATGCCACAGTTACTAGCACTGATCAAGTGCGGTTCTTCGTTAATGTGTGGTTCAAAAATGGTTCAAATGGCTCTGAGCACTATGGGACTTAACATCTGTGGTCATGAGTCCCCTAGAACTTAGAACTACTTAAACCTAATCAACCTAAGGACATCACACACATCCATGCCCGAGGCAGGATTCGAACCTGCGACCGCAGCAGCCGCGCGGTTCCGGACTGCGCGCCTAGAACCGCTAGACCACCGCGGCCGGCCGTTAATGTGTGGGTCGGTGTTGTTGGGGACTGTTTAATTGGGCCGTATCCACTACCTAGGTCCTTAAATGGCAGGCACTATTACAATGTTCTCGCCAGAGCATTGCCATAATTGCTGGAAGACGTCCCACTCCCTACAAGACAACGCATGTGGTTCCAACATGACAGGGTGCCGGCACATTTCAGTCGTCGTGTGCGTCGATTCCTGGACCGACGGTTCCCAGAAACGTGGACTGGCACAGGTGATCCTGTACCATGGCCTGCTCGATCCCCAGATATGTCCCCTCTCGACTTTTTTGTGTGGGGAGAGATGCAAAACCTTGTTTACGCAACTCTTGTTGCATCAGAAGAGGATCTGGTAGCCCGGATAGTAGCAGCAGCGGGAAAAATTCAGGATTCTCCTGGGATTTTTGCCCGTGTCAGACAGAACATGATCCGAGAGTGTAACCTTTGTTTACGTGTCAATGGAGGCATTTTTGAAAATCTACTGTAATTGAAATTGGGTTGTGTTAATGTGTCGTCTCTTGGTCATAAAAATGGAAAATTGTTTGTTGGTTTAATTAATTTGCCGCCAGAGAAATCTTCCTCTACCGGTTTAAATACTCCTCATAGGAAAAAATGACATTAGGGGAAAATATTTGTTTTGATGTCCCCTGCAACCTCCCAGAGTTTGTCGGTTTAAATACTTTTCACCCTGTGTAGGTCACGCCACTTGTACCCTTACTGGCCTCTGTGCAGAACACCAACGGCATATTAAAAATAGAGAACTAGAGAAATCGGCAATTGCGAAGCACAACCTCACTAACAAACGTAAAATACTGTTTGATGAAACAAAAATGTTGTCCCATGCCTCCACATACTAGGATTCTGTTACCAAGGAGGCTGTTGAAATGAGAATGAGCGGTAGGAACTTTATCATAGCGGATATTTTCTGAGCAGGGCATGGAAACGAGCACTCGATGCAGAGAAGCAGCAGAGACATTTCTTGCAGTGTTTGCGTTCCCATGGAAGCGGTGGTGCCAAAAGCGCAGACACTGACAACGTCTGCGACAGTAGTACGTAATCGTCGACCAATCACAAGCCAACCAATGAGAAGCCGTCCACAGGCTACATAAGGCCGCCACAGCAGCAGTGAAGACAGGCAGTTACTCCTGACGATGATCATGGGGGCTGTCGTTTACAGCTTGAGATTTAGTCCCGAATTGACGCAGCAAGAAAACCGATAATGCTTAACAGACCGTACTTTGATTGACTATTTTACAGTGTGATGCTGTCTGCAATCAAGAAGTATTTCATTCGTTAACATATAAGAAACATTACAAAAATTTTTTGTTTCGTTGAAGTGGGCGAATATTAAATTGCACCTACGCCACAACTCAAAGACAGAATTTTTAGTTGGTGGAAAACAATAAGGATTTATTGATTTACAACACCAGTGTTTCTTCCTGCTTGAGTGTTTTATAGCATGTTTATCTCTTGTTACACGCGCAACAGTTAATCTGTTTTTAACTCTATACTTTCCCGCCTTCATCAATAGCAGTTACTGCAATATCGACTGTAGCCTTCAGATCACCTATCTTTCCTTTTCCGAGAGTTGTGTAAATGACGGTATTACAATCGTCCAAGGGATACTTCTGCTGGTAAGCGATAGGAGAACATGGGGAGTGAGAGGAGGGTGGGAGGACGGAACTCCTTCACATCTGCAAGGCAAATGACACAGAACCACGTGCACATCGGACAGTATTTGCCAGAATCGCACTGCTTGGAAATCATTTGTACCGAATTTTACCGTGAATACACCTGAAAAATTTAATACAGCAAACCAACGGCTATATGATATTTTATTTATTTGGCTGGTGCGTGATTTCCGAATTTAAGCTCGCGCTGTGTCATTTAATTGGGCGCATATTATATTCTAATTTAAAAACTCGGATTATCTAGACTGCTTTTGTTTTTGTTGTTGAATGAACGCTAATATACAAAAACGTACTCTCTGCACGTCCTTCATAATCCAGCCTGCTGATACTGTTTCATTTTATTACTACGTGGGTGGGAGCGCTGAAAATGGAAGCGGTATGTTGCGTTTCTTTCTCAGTATGGAAAAATAAATCCAAAAAAGCTTATTTGTATTAATTAACAGTTAAATATGTATTTAAATTGAAAAATATGTACCAGTGGACTAGTTGTAGAAGAAGATTATTTTATGGTGTGTCCTGAAAGTTATATTTCCGTACAGTCGATATACTGGTACTGCCCCATTTTGATGCTTGCAATTATAATTAAACTTCTCTATGACTCTTATCCATACCTTACACCACTTTTTTTGGAGAAACTACGTAAACTTTGTTACATGATTCATTTGCAATTATCAGAGGCTGAATTAGCAACCGAATTGTTTTGAATCGTACTGCAAGACACATCTGACCAACCCCACAAGACGTTCAGGATAGCCACAGAAAGAGAACGCAGAATTATGTAAATTGGAAGTGGTGGGGGGGGGGGGGGGGGGGAGGAAAGGGGCTACCGATACTAGCTGCATCGCGATTTTATGCGGAATCAGCAGCGACGAATAAAAATGCGTGCGCCGGACCGGGATTTGAACTCAGGATCTCCTACTTGCTAGGCACTTGCGTTAACCACTGCTCCTTCCGGACACAGTGTTTATCGGCCAGCCCACATTCCCACCTAGCGCCACGAATTCTCAGTTCCATGCTCACTGCTTTCAGGTTCCCGCAGGAGGTCGGACGTAATTGTGCATCCGCAATGAGAGTGGTGGATTCATCGCACATAGAGGCGAATCAATTCGATGAATGCGTGGTGTCCGTTCATTGGGACACGTCTGAAAGAGTAGACACCACGCATTCATGTAGAAACGCAGTATGACTCAACTGAGATGTGAACATTGGTCTACTCGAGTGCAACGTTTTTAACTGTTGTGGTATCGGTTGCTGGACCGACACCGTGGAGTTGACTGCTGCAAAAGAAAGCTAAACTAACGCTGTGGCCGATAGTGCACGAACGGCAATAAACATACGGGCGTGAAGTCTGGAACATAAAAACTTATGAATGAATAAGAAGAAAAGTATGTATATGCTTTTTACTTAACTTTTATTTATCCTTGGAATACATCTCTCTGGAATACTCGTACGCTATAGGCACTGATACAAATGGCTCCTTGCTAGTTCGTAGCCCTTAACTTCTGAGGGCTATGGTGTCTCTCGGCTAATGAGAGAGAAAGGCTTCGTTCAACTGGGCGATAGCTAGGTTCGCGTACAACTGGCCGGTAGCTTGGTTCTCGTACAACTGGGGCTCGAGTCCACTCTCGTATCCCGAGACCTGCCTTGGTGGTGGCGCTAGGTCTGCGATCACAGTGGCGACACGCGGGTCCGACATGTACTACATGGACCGCGGCCGATTTAAACTACCACCTAGCAAGTGTGGTGTCTGGCGGTGACACCACATTCCTCCCCCGCAAATCGGCGAACGGTCGTGAGATAAGGCTTCCGCCCGCCGTGGGGAGGACCACATGTTGACGTATGCGATGAGGTGGGGAGCCTAACAACAGGCGAGGCTGTGCCACCCGCACCCGGCCATCCGGTCCGAGGGGAGCTAGGAAACGCCTGCAAAACTAGTCCAGGGTGCACGTCAACATGTGGTGTATGCGCCCGTAAAGAAACATGAGGGGCCGAATTGTCGACCTCCATTGCGTCGGGGTAGCCGACGCGCAATGACGTCATGTGGTCCGGAGCGGTCGGGAGTTCCATGGCGGAGGACAGCTGGTCACGGGAAGCGAACGGCGGCGCGTGACCCTGGGAGGCGCCTGGCGGCTGCAGCGAAGCGTCGAACGCGGGCGCCGGCGGCGGGAGAACAAGCAGCGGCGGCGGCGGCGGCGGCTGCTGCTGCGGCGGCGGCGGCGGCGCGTCGCCATCGGGCAAAATGGAAGGCATCGTCGGTAACACCTGGGGATGAGGCGAGCCAGTAGATGGGTCCCCAGGGCGCTGACCGGATGGCACCGTCGCTGAAAGCAGACGGGGAGCGGCAGAACCCGAGCGACGACAGAGGCGCAGCTGATTGAGATGCCGACGCACCTCACCAGAGGCCCCCAAAACCAAATACATCGCGCGGCCGAGGCAGCGAAGAATGCGCCCTGCGAGCCAACGCCGTGAACCTCGAGAGTTGCGATAAAATACAACGTCGCCTGGAGCAAAAGCAGGAGTCTGCCGCTGCACAGGAACCTGATGCGGCGGATGCAGCAAAGACATCAAGGTGCGATGAGGACGACCGTGGAGCAACGCAGCCGGCGAGCGCCCATCTCGGGGCTGAGAGCGATACGAAGACAAAAAGAGCAACAATGCGTCCTCCCGAGAATGCGACTCTTTCAGTTTCAACATCTGTGACTTGAAAGTCCGGACCAATCGTTCAGCGGCACCGTTGGACTGAGGCGAAAACGGCGCGGATGTCAGATGTTGAATACCATTGGCCTGGCAGAAAGACTGGAATTCTGCGGACATGAATTGTGGGCCATTGTCGGAAACAATAGTCTGCGGAAGACCTTCAATGCAAAAGATAGCAGACAACGCTTGGATGGTGGCGGAGGACGTCGTGGAAGACATCCGGACAACAAAAGGAAAATTACTGAAGGCGTCGACCAGAACCAACCATCGAGCATTCCAGAATGGACCAGCAAAATCAATGTGCAAGCGTTGCCAAGGGGAAGTGGCTTTTGGCCACGCAAAGACTTTCCGCGGCGGTGCGGACTGTTGTTCGGCACACGCCGGGCACGAAGAACACATATTCGTAATCGCAGCATCGATTCCGAACCAAGTACAGTGCTGACGAGCAAGTTGTTTCGTTCGCACTATACCCCAATGTCCTTGATGAAGAAGCCGTAAAACAGAGGACTGTAACGAACGTGGGACCACGACTCTGGACTGATCATTATCAGAACGCAACAACAAAACACCACGTCGAACAAAAAGTCTCTCCTTGTGAGCAAAAAATCGGCGAACCAACGGATCCTCGATCCGAGACTTTGACAAAGGCCATTGCGTAGCAACAAAACGTAAAACAGTAGCAAGGACAGGGTCAGCAGCTGTGGCTGTATCGACACGACGAAAATCAATCGGAAACGATTCGACCACTTCATCGGTTTCCGAATCAATGAACATGCAAGCAAGTTCGGAAGAATCGAATGCTTTATCCTCAGCAACAGGCAAACGGGACAACGCATCGGCGTTTCCGTGCTTAGCAGTGGACCGATACAAGATATCGTAGCGGTACTGCGAGAGGAAAATAGACCAGCGAATGAATTTCTGCGCTGTACGTGGAGGTACAGGCTTGGTCGGATGAAAAAGCGACGTCAAAGGTTTGTGGTCTGTGATGATGGTAAAGTGACGACCATACAAAAAATCATGGAACTTAGTAACACCAAACACGAGAGCCAAAGCTTCTTTCTCTATCTGTGAATAATTTCTCTGCGCAGACGAGAGCAATTTGGACGCAAAGGCAATAGGGCGATCAGACGAGCCAACTTTGTGCGCAAGCACAGCACCGATCCCGAAATCCGAGGCATCTACCATCAACAAAAGGGGTTTCTGGGGATCGAATGGCGTAAGGCAAGTATTAGAAAGCAACGCCGATTTCAACTGGCGAAAGGCGCGTTCACATTCCGGCGTCCAGACGAACGGAACACCTTTACGGCGTAAGCGATGAAGCGGAGCTGAAATGGAAGAGGCATTGCGCACATATTTATGGTAATAATTAATTTTACCCAACACACTCTGTAGCTGTTTCAGATTTTTAGGGGACGGCAAGTCGTGTATGGCACGGAGGTGCTCTGGACTCGGATGTATGCCTTGGGCATTAATGACATGTCCCAGGTATGGTAAGTCACGAGCAAAAAACACACATTTGTCCTTCCTCAAGCGAAGACCATTTTGCCGCAAGACCTGAAATAATGTTCGTAAATTCACAAGATGATCTTCTTCCGTCTGTCCGGAGATCACTATATCGTCCAGATAGTTTGCTGCAGTAGGGACCGACGCACAAATAGTTTGTAAATATTGCTGAAACAAGGCAGGGGCGGATGCACACCCGAATGGCAGTCTTTTGAAGCGGTACAATCCAAGATGCGTGTTTACCACCAGTACTCGCTGGGATTCGTCGTCCACCGGTATTTGCAAGTACGCATCGGCTAGGTCCAACTTTGAAAAATATTTTCCCGGGCACAGTTTAGCAAAAAGATCTTCCGGGCGGGGCAAAGGAGAAGTAGCAGTCACTAGCTGTGGATTCACTGTGGCCTTGAAGTCCACGCAAAGTCTCAATTTTCCGGAAGGTTTTGGCAAAATGACTAAGGGTGAGGCCCAGAGAGAAGCTTGCACACGTTCAATTACACCCTGTGATTCGAGATCGCGTAACGTTTTTGCGACCTCATCACGCAATGCGTGGGGAACATTGCGCGCCCTGAAAAATTTCGGTTGCGCGTTGACCTTCAGTTCTAAATGTGCTTCATAGTTTTTAGCGCAACCTAAGCCCGGTGCAAAAATGTCTGCAAATTCGTCACACAGCCGGGAAACACTGTCTGTAGGCACAGTCTGATTCACTGATAGGACCTGATTTACAATAGACATGTTAAACAACTTAAATAAATCTAGACCAAATAAGTTCACTGCAGAAGAAGAACGAAGAACGTAAAATGACACAAGTTTTGTTTGTCCCTTGAATGTTGCAAGAAGGCTGCACTGTCCTAACACAGGAATTTTCTGTCCGGAATATGTAGTTAGCTTAACATTTGCGGCACGCAACGGAGGTGCGCCCAGTTGTTTGTACGTGTCGTGATTGAGCAATGAAACTGCAGCTCCGGTATCGAGCTGGAATGGGATCACTTTGCCTTCAAAGTCTAAGTCCACAAAAAGTTTATTGTCCTGCTGACGACAAGAGCGACTGTGTTGAGCAATTGGAACAGACACTGGTACAGAAGCACTTGCTAATTGACGTGATTTCCGGCGACGTCGACGCACAGTTTTTGCGGGACGAACACAGTTACTGTTAGAGAAAGTGTCACTGGACGAAGCGGAATTAACGACATGAATGTCCATAGGCGAAGGTCCACGAGCCTGAGTGTCCTGGGTTCGATTCCGGCGCGAAGCAAAGGGCCTGGAAGGATTGTGATTGTCTGATCTGAGCTTTTTCTGGCAAACACTTTGAACATGTCCTTTCTTATTGCAGAAAAAGCAAATAGCGTGGCGTGACGGGCAATGTTCACGCGAATGTCTAGTAGCACACCGCGGGCATGATTTCACTGCATTTGTGGGCTGGCGCGGCACACCTGGCTTAGCACGCGGCGGTCGCTGTGTGTCCGTGCGCGAGGCCCGGTGACCGGGCCGCGCAGGGCGGCCAGCGGGCCGGTTAATGTTACACACGGCTGGCGAAGTTTCAAAAGATTCCTGAGCACAGTCAAGTGTGTCCTGTCTATCCAATATGTCTATCACTTGTTGAAGGGAGGGATTGACTAGTTTCAAAATTTGCTCCCGTATGCGAACATCAGAAACGTTCTGTGCAATTGCATCACGCACCATTGTATCTGAATAAGAAAGACCACAGTCACATTCAAAGGCACAGTCCCTCGTAAGTCCTTGCAATGTTGCTACCCACTCCCTATTAGTTTGACCGGCCGTACGTTTTGTACGAAAGAACGTATACCGTTTTGCAACCACATTAACTGTTTCTTTGAAATAGGCATCTAAGGCAGACAAAATTTCCTCGTATGACAAAGTTGCTACGTCGCGTCGGGGAAACAATTTCACTATCACACGGTATGTGGACACACCGACACAAGAAAGCAAAAACGGCTGCCGCTCATTACCTTGAATTCTGTAGGCCGCAAGGTGAAATGCAAACTGACGAGACCACTCTTGCCAGGTCTCGTCGGCTGCCACGTATGGTCGAAAGGGAGGTGCAACAGCGTTCAGTGGCAGCGGTAGCGAAGAAGCGGCGGCGGCCGCATCGGTTTGAATGGTACGTTGACCCTGGACGAGCTGTCCAAGGGCATCCAGTAACGCCTGCGTCTGCTGAGTCTGCAAGCGATAAAATTCGGACAGTACATCTGGAGAATGTGGCGAAGCCATGACACAAATAAATGTAAGCAATCAGCAATAAATGTAAGCAATCAGAAAACTTTAAAACGGCGCCAATGAAGCAAACAAACGAAGTAATACAAACTCTTTATCTCGTCGCCATATGTTGTGGTATCGGTTGCTGGACCGACACCGTGGAGTTGACTGCTGCAAAAGAAAGCTAAACTAACGCTGTGGCCGATAGTGCACGAACGGCAATAAACATACGGGCGTGAAGTCTGGAACATAAAAACTTATGAATGAATAAGAAGAAAAGTATGTATATGCTTTTTACTTAACTTTTATTTATCCTTGGAATACATCTCTCTGGAATACTCGTACGCTATAGGCACTGATACAAATGGCTCCTTGCTAGTTCGTAGCCCTTAACTTCTGAGGGCTATGGTGTCTCTCGGCTAATGAGAGAGAAAGGCTTCGTTCAACTGGGCGATAGCTAGGTTCGCGTACAACTGGCCGGTAGCTTGGTTCTCGTACAACTGGGGCTCGAGTCCACTCTCGTATCCCGAGACCTGCCTTGGTGGTGGCGCTAGGTCTGCGATCACAGTGGCGACACGCGGGTCCGACATGTACTACATGGACCGCGGCCGATTTAAACTACCACCTAGCAAGTGTGGTGTCTGGCGGTGACACCACATTAACTATCGTTCTATTCCTGTCGATTACGCCCTGAATGTTATCGACCCCAAATTCATTCGGTAACTGATCATTTTAAGTTACGATGCGGGCGCTCACGACCTCAGCTGTTTTGCTCTCTGAAGCAAAAACAAACAACAACGACGACGACGACAACAATAGATACGTCAACGATACATTTGATATTGCCACATGGGAGGAATGATCTGGATTGTTTCCTAGATCATTTTAATTGTCTGCATCCCAATACTAAGTTCACGATGGAAGTTGAAAGGGATGGACAACAGCCGGCCGGAGCGGTTCTAGGCGCTACAGGCTGGAACCGCGCGACCGCTACGGTCGCAGGTTCGAATCCTACCTCGGGCATAGATGTGTGTGATGTCCTTAGGTTAGTTAGGTTTAAGTAGTTCTAAGTTCTAGGGGATTGGTGACCTCAGAAGTCCCATAGTGCTCAGAGCCATTTTTTTTTTATGGACGACATCCGTTTCTAGATATCTTGCTCTGCAGGAGGGATGGTGGGACATTAGGCCACCACTTTTACTGTAAGCTCACGCATACGGAATGACATTCTCAAGCATCAAGTTGTCATCCACCGTACCAACGCAAATGGGTTCTACGTACATTGGTAAAAAGAGCTTATGCCATCTCAGATGCAGATAGTGTGACTCAAGAAGCGGATCGTCTAAAAGCAGTGTTGAAGCAGAGTCATACCGACAATCAGATCCGTCATGCTCTACTTATTATCCCCTCATGGGAACCAACAGAAGATACAAGCAAATCGGTGGCGTTTCTACCTTTTGCGGGAGGCATACCTTCAAAAATAGAAAGAATTTTAAAGAGATTTGATATTAAAAGTCTATTCGTCCACCAGCTAAGACCAGAGCGGTGTTGGACTCAGTGAAAGATGATTTGGGTTTGAGGAGGGGCGGTGTCAACAAACTTCGCTGTCATTGCGGGAAAGCCTGTACTGGACAAACGATTAGTACGGTGCAGTATCGATGCGTGGAGCACCATCGCCGCACACGTTTATTTCGGCCAGAAAAATCGACGGTTGCGGAGCGTTATCTTGCTGAAGGGCATAAAATGTTGTATGATGAGACACAAGTGGTTGCCCCTGCAACGTGTTACTGTGAATGTCTTGTGAAAGAAACCATTGAAATCCGGCTATCTGACATATAAACGCAGATGAAGGGTATCCTTCGAGTATGAGTTGGAACCCTATTTTGTTCGACATTAAAAACTACATACGGTCTTTGTTTCGGTCATAGGTAGGTGAACAGCGTTTGATATCGATTTTCCGTTTCCGCGAGTTTTCACCTCCGGTGTGCTGTCGTCCTTTGCATTGAGGGCATTTGCGCATGCGCACACGCTTTGGACGTACAGGCGGTATATAAAGGAGCCGCCGTTGCGATTTTGGATTCAGTTCGGAGGCAGTGCGACGGCTCAATCACCTGAAGATGGCCAGGTAGATCGCCGAAATATTATGTCAAGATGACATCGTGTTCCGGCTGGAGACCCGACAACAACTCGAACGCAACACGGAAATTTGCATAGTAAATATGGAGTTTTTTCTCCTTAGTGGTTCCTGATAGATGCCCCTGATGTTTTCTCTCTGTATCTACACCTTCTTCTCAATCTGCTCTGTTCAGTTTGTTATTTGAAGGTTCCGCTGATCAAATTCTTGAAATTTGACTGTGAACTCGAATTTATCGACGTTGTTAAAATGTTCTGCTACACATCAAGTGTCGAATGTACGTATTTTCTTATACTAACAGAACTCCTCTGTCCCACAGATCTATTTTCTAAACATGAAGTTTAAAACGTACAGCCCATTCATTTTTTCAGAAATTAATATATTCTAGAGTTTTAGAAACCTGTAAGTATGGTTTGTATGCTGTGCAAAATTCATCGAAGAATCTCTCCTACTTATGAAGGAAAGCGTAGCTGTAGCAAAAAATGCAGCCAATAGTAAGTGAAAAAATGGTGAAATTTCACATGTAAAAAGAAATTATTTTGTTATGATTTTGAACTTTCACTGTAACGAGTGTGAATCCAGAATCCTTCCTGCTCATACTGACAAAGTTTTGTGAATTTATTTGTAAAAGTATAGACAGTGCAAACTGAAATGTCCTGCGAAATTATAATGAAATCTACACCTTTCACTGCTTAAGGTGTTAATAAATATCAACGGGAACAGTTGAAAAAATGTGTGCCTCAACCGGGACTCGAACTCGGGACCTCCTGCATACATGGCAGACACTCTGTCTGACTGAGCCACCGAGGACACACACGGCAGTGCGACTGCAGGGACTTATCTCTGCCACACTTCGTGTGAGACCCACACTTTCCAACTTTATGTCCACACACTACATTTGTAGTGCCCCTGCCCACGATATTCATTACTCGCAGCAATCAATCTACCGATTCCCGTAAGAGTTTGATCAATGTGAGTGCATCCATATTGCAGATGATTATAGGCCAGTAAGCCTCATCTATACGAATATGGTGTCCAAAAGAACAGACACCAATGTTGATCTTGCAGCTCTCTGAGAATGAATTTACAGTGAAATCCAGACCTTTGTCACTGCTTAGAGGCATTGATAAATATCAACGGGGACTGTTCATAGTCTTGCTCATCAGCACATGTAATCCCTGTGATACAGTTCAACAATGCAGACCAATACTACTCCCACAACATGCCTGTCAAGCAAAGCAGCCTACATTTGGGGCCCAGAAAACTGGTTAGGCCCCTGACATGTAGGCTACCCTCCAAAACATGTTGAATCGGCTGGCCTATACTGTTCCCACACAACATGCCTGTCGTGCAGGGTAGCCTATATGCCAGAGGCTAAAAAAAATACGTTTTTGCCTATATCTCCCTTCGTATTGGATCTAGAAGTTTATTAACCTCACAGTGCTGATATTCGTGAGGCCTGCTGTTTCTGTGCAAAATTTGACAGAAATCAATGGAAGTGTTTATTAGGAGAAATCGGACATACAGATATGCACTCAGTTAGTGTCTATCAGCTGTTTCACATGGTTCTGTGTTGGTCAGATAGGAATAATAAAGACTGTCACAAATATCTCATAAAAGTAGCACTTAGAACAAAACATCACATGAGATGTCAGTACACAGCATGAGACTCGGTTGTCGAGTAGCACCTCCTTTACCAGAGGCGGCGGCAAACGTTGCACTGAGGCGGCTGGCGGTTTCGGAATGCGCCCGACGACCAGGCGTTAATTGGATGGAGCACAGCGCCTGCCGCCACCGCTTCCGCCTGTGCGACACGCGAACCAAGCGCCGCCGCCGCCGCCGCCGCTGCCAGCACACGCAGGCGCGCCTCCGCGACAACAGACGGCTCGCTCCACCCCGGCCGTCCTTGAACTTCGGGGCTCGCAGCTGCGGCGCACGTTATTACACACTGCGACACGCGCTGCCGTGCGACACCACTTGTGTGTGCGACATAAACGGCAGAGCGAGGCCGCTCGCGTGGCGACGTATGACTGAGAGCGCTCACCCTTCATCTGCTCCAAATTGCTCGTTACACGCTTCCCGTTTTAACCAGTGCTGTGCGAGGTAACGGGGCTAGCAGTTTATTTAACACTAAATTCTTCTAGAATCTTCATATGGAAATGATGCTCTAAGCCCCCCTTTTCTAATTCCGACTTTTGCTGTTGCACATGGATTAAGAAGAAACGCGAACTGACTGTAATCGACCCTGCAAGTAGAGTAGAAAATTTTTGGCAATAATTTAATTTGATAGAAATTATTTAGATAAAGGAAAGTTTCATTAATGTAGTGAGAAATGAAAGGGTTGCTCTACCGATTAACAAAATGAAAGTTCTGTCCAAAATAACAATTTGATTTATTATGGCTAAACACAAAATAGTAAACAAAACACATGAAACATTTACAATACATCAAATTGGATACTCAAATAAATGCTGTGATGGTGAGGTTGTCCATAAACTAGATTGTGACATTTATGACCAAGTGGTATGTGGAGCCAATTCCTTGCTGCAACTCAGATCTTAAGAGAGACACCCAGACAACCCAACATTAATTGCTGCTCGGGCAATGAACATCCAAGACAGAACCACGTAAGAAAAGATGGAAACAGGCGCGCTCTGCTGAGCTCTGATTATCACAGAGCAAAATTCCCTAATCTGCCGGTGCTGAGGACATACATTACCAAGCTGTCTTCTAAACTGCAAGGACATGATCTGGCGCACCGGAAGTGATGGCTGGTTGCTTCGACGTCCCGTCGTGGTGAAGATAATGTCGCGAGTATAGCCCGAAACAAATTATCCTGGTCTGGTTGTTCCAGACTAAAGACTTCTTATCAATACAAATGCTCCTCTGAGGGAGACGAAGAAGGCTCGCCACACAATCACAGACGGTACAGCGATTGATTTTAACAAGCGAAATCACACAGTAACTCCGATACAGTCACATTGGCCAAAACTGCTCAAGACGGACAACATAGGCTGCTTGTACGCAGAACGCTCAATTGCCAACTGTACTCGGAAAGTTACATTGAAGTCGAAACTTCAGCAACTTTGTCAAACAGCTACAATTAAATGAAAGTATATTAGACAGCCAACGGAAAGCAGGCTGTCCAGAGCAGCGAGAGCTCAGTCTTGTAACCTACCCTGACCGAAAGGCGAGAGCCGACTCCCCAAGAGCACCCGTACAAGCCGAACACAGAACATTCCCGCCCCCCACGACAGTGGCTGTGGTTGAACGTTCGAATCAGCAACTCGAAAACCGGCGGAAAATTCCACTCTATTGCCGAAGCACTACCATTCCACCAGTGGACATTCTTGGTGCCAATTTCTGCGCCGATTTTGCTACGTCATGGAGCTATGCCATGAGCAAGCCAATCACAATTACGATTTTGCAGAAAAGGCGGGAATTTGCCTGCCAAGACTGCCTGGGAACACAAGTCATTCCCACACCTTGCTGGTACACTGCCAGAAAGTGTTTCACTAAGTTGCTGCGAAGTAACGGAATCTCTAGCCCAGCCGTTCCTTCTGGCCCCTGTGGGCGTGTCGTTCCCGCTCTTATGACAATGTCCGCGTCTGGAAAGCGTCCACTCGACTCCCTCACACTCGTCGGCTTAACCCTCTCAAGTTCAGCAGATCCTGCCTGTCACCGGACCACCCGGGTGATGAGAGACACTCCGTGGGAAGTCCGCGTGTGAAGGAACAGCAACTTTTCACCGCTTGCAATTAAAGAGGAAAATCGATTTACTCAGAGTAAGATAGAAATATGAGAGGGGGCTCATGCCACCTCTCAGCCGCTCTAAAAGGCCGTGACTCTGGGAAAACAATAGTGAGAAATACACTGCATCAGCCACAGTTCAGACAAATCAGTGGGTTAGTTTTTTGCGTATCTTTCTGTACATTTCTTATACGTCATACAGGAGAGAAGAACACATCACTATTTTTACTAGCAGTCAAAGTTCAGATATAAAGCCCCACTATCATTTCACAGAATCATAACTTAGAAAATACTCTGCTGTCAAAAGCTCGAATAAGCAGAACCCTAACGGCCACAAGGCAGAAAATTCCGCTGGTTCCCGAGCGGTCTAAGGCGCTGCAGTCGTGGACTGTGCGGCTGGTCCCAGCGGAGGTTTGAATCCTCCTTCGGGCATGGGTGTGTGTGTTTGTTTTTAGGATAATTTAGGTTAAGTAGTGTGCAAGCTTAGGGACTGATGACCTTAGCAGTTAATGTCCCATAAAATTTCACACACATTTGGACTTTTTTTGCGCTGGTTCACTTGAATTTCAGTGAACCAATATATTTAATTCCACCGTACGGCGGCTCGATTTCACCACTACGAACACTCGCTGTTGCTCACACGAAAAGCTCCCCACGCTCTGCTACCAGTGATACACCCGCTAAGCCCGCAGGACAGAACAGGTGATTAGGATTGTGGAAAGGGCCAAATACTATGGCGGTCAGTTTCATTTCAGATTTGTAATTTATTGTATTTTAATAACACACTTAAATCAAAACGGCGCATAGCCGAACGTTTACAACTATGAGTGTCAAAATCCAATTCTTTCACAGCTGAAGGCCTTCAAACAAGATATCTTAAAAATCAACAAGATTAATTTCAAGTGAATGAAGACACGCAGTTAAAACTGCAAATAAAATAATTGAAGTATATATGTATATATCACAGCTAGGCTGAAAGCCTCAAGGCAAAAGTGGATAGAACAAACATAAACAAGGTGCAATATCAACGGCTGAAGGCCACAATTAAATTTCAAAATTTTAAAATATATCACCAAAATCTTTTAAGGCAGAAGCCCGCAATGTTTTCGCTTAAGGGGAAATTTTAAGAATAAGACTTAAAGCGGCTGAAGGCCCACAGTTGATTTTCCAAAAATTCAAAAAAAAAATAGCTTAAACCTTTAAGTTTTATGTGGCCAAAAGCACACTAAATGAAAAAGGCAACGCAACGACAATAACTAAATTTAAGAATAAGGTTTTAAGCGGCTGGAGGGCCACAATTGATTTTCCAAAAATTCAAAATACCTTAAACCTTTCAGTTTTAAGTGGCTGGCAGCGCACTAAATGAAAAGATAGCACAACAGCTGTTGTGGACTGGCAAGACAGCCAATCCACAGTGACGGGTAGCCGAAAGGCACGCTTTTAAGCTCACGCAGGCTGGCGTGAGGTCTGGAACAGTTAAAGGAATAGAGACTAGCAAAAAAGGTACGTAGCTTCTGGAATACTTAACTTTAATCCATAATTGGTAAACATCGGTCTGACGGTACATGCATCACAAGATAAATAGCAAATGATAATGGCGCCTTGCTAGGTCGTAGCAAATGACGTAGCTGAAGGCTATGCTAACTATCGTCTCGGCAAATGAGAGCGTAATTTGTCAGTGAACCATCGCTAGCAAAGTCGGCTGTACAACTGGGGCGAGTGCTAGGAAGTGTCTCTAGACCTGCCGTGTGGCGGCGCTCGGTCTGCAATCACTGACAGTGGCGACACGCGGGTCCGACGTATACTAACGGACCGCGGCCGATTTAAAGGCTACCACCTAGCAAGTGTGGTGTCTGGCGGTGACACCACAACAACAGTAACTCTCAGAAAAATATCGACTTGCCAGAATTCAAACTTACTTATACGATCTGAAGGCTCTTGATTTACATAAAAAACAATAAATGTTTTTTTTCCTTTAAAGCATTGGCTATAATAGATTACCAACATACCATTAAACACCCATGAAAAGGACAGTATAGACAACGACAGTCAGACGCCTCCAGGGCTGGAGGGGGGGGGGGGGGGCTGCCCTTGAAACATTAACGTTCACTTAGGTGAGACAGTCACGGACCGACCTACCAAACGACTTGCTAGCCACCAAACGGTACACGAAAACTCGAAGACCACACTCTGCAGCGCGGATCGCTGCAAGACGATCAGAGAGGTTTTGGAAGGTACCGGCAGGGATGCGAGGGCCGTGCCGAATCCAATGCCGTGGCCAATTGCGCCAGGTCTCTCGGTTTAGAACCCATGGCGCAAACAGCCCTACCGATGTGGTCCCACAGATTCTCGATTGAGTTTAAATACGGTCAGTTTATTGGCCATGGGAGTACGATAAACTCATCCTGGTGCTCCTAGAGCCATGCACGTACACTGCGAGGTGTTGACACGTTGCGTTGTGCTTTTGGTAGATGCTGTCGTGCCGATTAAAAACGAACTACCATAGATAGATACGTAATTGTGCTAATCTAGACCCGTACGATGATTGTTTCAGGGGTTTGCTTTCAGACATTTCGCGATCGTAAAACGTGATTCATCTCAAAAGGCCAACTGTCACCACTCAGAGAACGTTCATATGCGGTATTGCCGTCTGGATTATAGTCTTCGTCACCGATGAGCACCTCTCAGGATGGGAGCGTGAGCCAGGCACCTGCTGTGTAGGCCCATGCGCGGTAACGTCCACTGATCGGCTGTTGAGGAGACATTATTGGTAGCCTCGTGGTTCATCTGGGCAGTCAGTCGCTGAACAGTTTTGCGTCTATTCGCCCATATACTCGTACATCTGCGCAGCCATCCTTCACATCTCTCATCCATGGCCTTTAATGCACCACAGTTTCCATGGTGATCGTTTCGATTGGCGCCATTTTTACCATGTTCCGTATATCTTAACCACGGTGGTATGAGATGAATACATAAATATAGCCGTTTCGGAAATATTGCCATCCTTGAACCGAATGTCAATGATCGTGCTCTTTCGGACATCACTCACTTTCCGTGTCACGACAGCCACTTATGATGGATTGGAAGCGGTAAACGATTATAACTTAGGTGCGGCGAATTATTGATGCCGACAGTAGTATAAACTACCTGCGAGAATTAGACGTTCCGTGCTACGGACGCATCTCTCTGGAATAAGTTACCCAAGGACTCTGTGTGAAGCGATTATAGAGATTGGACGTGTTTTATGTTGTGCGACGCTATTAGGCCCCATTGTGAATGTTTAGTTAGTCGATGGCACAATAAACAACTTCAAGGAAATAATACGCATTCAAGGTATGTATTTATCAATTTATGAGAGATTTGACAAACATTCTTCAGATATCACGTGACGTATATCGATCAGACTTGCAGTGTGGAATGATAGTGCGAGCCTGCATCTTTTCACGGTTAATATTCTTCGAGAGAATATCTCAGAAGCAATAAACTTTTCATTGATAGAAAAGCTGGACACATCAATCCTTATGCATCATACAACATAGCACGTAGTTGCGCCGAACGATCTTCGTAGCGAAATAAACATTTTAGAGGTTTCAGGTGGAGCAGTTCCGACAAGGAGTATCAGCGAGATCGACGCTCCTGGACATATATCTAGCTCTACCGTGGTATTTAAAACTAAAGACTTATATTCTTTAGCTTTTAAAAGACTGAAACTAAAACCTAAATAAAACCACTGCAAATCATAACTAAAATTACCCAAAATAAATAAGAAGGAGAGGATCTTCTTAAACAAATTTCTTAAATAAACAAATTAATTAAAATATAATAAAGACTGCATTGTTTCTCTGCTTCTCCGCGCACGCTTTATGTACCCTCCACTGTCAGTGTAGTCACCAGTCGTCTGTGAATCGTTATTGCGCGTTGAGGTGGAACATAGGTGGTGGTCGCATTCACGTGGCCGGACCGTGTGTAAGGGGTAGGACATTGTGATTTGCTGTAACACGTTTAACAGCTGTCAAACTATTCTTTTATTATGTCAGAATTTCATTGTGTTCCCCGTTCGTCGCTCGTAGACCATAATCGCGATATTCGAGTTTGCCCATGTGCGGTCAGCTTTCCCGTATCAAAAGTTCTCATTCCTTCAATTCATCCAAAAGGGTAGCACTGTCACTGAATGGTATTGTTTACATGAGTTCCTTGGCGTAAACCCACAAAAAGAAGCCTGTTAACGTGATTACGGGAGAAGGCGGAGGACTTGAGGTTGGGACCATCACTACGGACCCATCCTTCAGGGACTGTAACATTCAGCACATCCCACGTGGTCAAACCCCAATGTAGGGGTGGTGACACATCGTGCTGGAGAATGATGGACGGCTGCAGATCTTCGATATGTGATAGCAAGAAATGTTCCATCATGTCCAGGTAAACATTCACCGTTTTCAGGAATTTATCTATTTCATTGGTCGAGCTGCGAAGCTGTGGATTCTGTTACTTTCAGAAATTCAGCAGCCAGCCATTTTAATGTATTTTTATTTATGCTAGTATGCGTTTCGGGCTTTTACCCATCTTCTGTAATCATGATACATATTTCAGTCTTCAGTTGTCCATTGTTAAAACATCGTCTGCAATATGGATGTTGCAGCTAGCTTTCTACTCTGCTTGTTGTTCCGATTTTCATCTTGGTAATCGTGGCACAAACACTTTTTCACTTGTACCTTGCATGTTGCTGAGATAGCGGATACTGCGCTGTATTTGTGCGAGATACAAGTGAAAAAGTGTTTGTGCCACTATCATCAAGGAGGCAGCTCCAAATAGAGTAGAAAGACAGCTGCAGCATCGCTGTCGATGTATTAAAAACTTGAATACACAGTATTGATGTCGCACAATAATATTTATTCAATGAATCGTTACGAACCGGGTTTGGGGCTTCTTAAGTCTTTGTCAGATAACTTAATACTAAACAGATAGTCCACACAATTTGCTGTCGATTCGTTAATGATGTACATCTGAAGATTGAAATATGTACTACGCCAACTGAAGATGGCTGAAAGCCCGAAACGAATATTGGCCTAAATAAAATACATAAAAAGTGGGTAGGTGCTGTATTTCTTAAAATAATACTTCCGGTAATGATTTCCTCTGCTTCGGGCTGTCACGGATGAGTTCACATGTGTTGTATGGGTTTTCGGAGCCCCAAATCCTAACGCCTTGGCGATTCACATGTACAGAAATATAGAATGCAGTTCATCTGAATACAGGCACTTTTCAGATGGGCATCGTCAGCATCCGTGGTGGCCAGAATGGAACACGCGAATGCATGCCGCAGAAGACAATTGTTTGCCTGCACTGCTTGGTGGCCGGCCTGTGTGGCCGAGCGGCTCTAGGCGCTACAGTATGAGGTGTTTCAGTCTGGAACCGCGCGACCGCTACGGTCGAAGGTTCGAATCCTGTCTCAGGCATGGATGTGTGTGATGTCCTAAGGTTAGTTAGGCTTAAGTAGTTCTAAGTTCTAGGGGACTGATGACCTCAGATGCTAAGTCCCATAGAGCTCAGAGCCATTTGAACTGCTTGGTCCATTTTCACTTTGACTGGAAAAGGTGTAACCGCACACGTAACACTCTACTGATTTTGCTTTCTGAAATTAGCGTGATGCACGACGAATTGACTTTTGGGATCTGCGGTGAAGTGCAGCTTGCAGTCAATTAACACGTGATTCATACACAGGTGGATGTCCAGTCCACTTCCAGGAAGGTCTTTTGTAGCGCCTGGTTCTGTAAAGTTATGAACCACAATACTGTGTATGTTTTTTTCTGGTGTTAACATCACGTAATGGCGTCCATAATCCGCACTGCCGTCGTTACAGATCTAGATTCTGCATACAACATGACACATGGTGCCTTCTCCCGTTCCGTCGCCATTTCGATGCACCTCGAGTCATATAAGTTATAAAGGATAAAAAACAAACTGAGAGCTGCTAAACGCTTTACAAAAAACCTCGATGCACTGTCTGTACCGTTTCCAAGTTACGATTTTTTTTTAAAGTGATAGTGGAACTTTATGGACACACTGTTTTGCTCGACAACGAGAACCAACTAACTAACTTGATCGCATGACTGTCTGAGACCACGTTACAGTTCATAGTAGTGCACCCTCGTGCCTCGTAGTGCAACTACGGAAAGTAACCACAGATAAGGCATTCACGGGCAGCCATGATGTGTTGCCGTTAACATCGTTTAATGTACTGACGATCGGTAGGATAAAACAGTCATTATACCGATGAAAATGGCGGCGCGTGATCGCTTTTTTCCTTTCACAAGTTTTACATTTTTATCTGATAGTGGAAGTAGCCAAAACGACGTGAGAAGTAAGTAAATAAAGCGTAGAAAGTGTGCAACCATTATTAGGAAGCCTCCTTTGTTTCTTACGGAAAATTGGAGTGAATCATTAAAAAAAAATCTTATGTGTTCCCTGAAGATCAAGCACAGAGTCTGAAATAAAGGCCAAGAACACTGTAACTCGTTACACTTAGACCACCATCTTCATTCGGTATCAGAGAAAGGAGATTCACTCCAAAATAGACAAAAAGAAGCTGCAGAAAGTTTAATGTGGATCTAATAGCCGTCAGGGAGCAGGTAAGGAATTCTAGTCGTTCGGTCGATTGGATTGTTGATTTACAGGTTGTTTGGAGGGGATCACGGGAGACTGGGAGGCAGATGTCCTGTGGCACTAATCTGATCGGAATGTTAACACCTTTTTACGGCGCTTAGTGCGACAGTGCCGAAGGTCACTTAAACGAATAAGTAAGTTCGCAAAATATTTTGCAAAAGTTGACGTATTGCCTACTTCTGGAGAAAATCCGCAGTCGGGTATTGTATACTAAATTTTATTGTCGTTGTAGACTGCATATAACTAATGCTACCACTGCTTTCGAATCCGTTGAAACATCTTCAGATCAGAGTAAGTAGACTACAAGAGTATTCGTCGATTTCTATGAACAACATGCATGCTACGTCCTAAGAGCACATTCCACAGAAAATCATGGGATTATTCGTCTTCTACGAAGTAGGAAACGTCGTCGTTGATTGAAATACACATTTACGAATGTCTACAATGAGACGTACTTGAAAACGTCTCATCGTGAATGTGGGTAGCCTGTGAAGTGAGTCACGGAACGGCAATATACATCTTACAGAGACATGGCGTTTACTGTAACGGCAGTGGTGCTAGTGCTGTATACGAAAACAAATACCGCACTCCTACCGCACCAACAGCGCCGTGTAGTAAATAACTTACCTCGCTAGGGGCGCGCGCCTGTTTCGTTTCGTTTCACAGATGCTGGACCGGAAGGGGGATAAAAAATATAAACCGTGGATGAAACTCGCGTCATACACAGCGTCTGGTCGAGACATTGTGCTGCCGCGTCCCCTTAATGAAGAGAGGTGGGGGTGAGAGGGGTGAGAAGGGGGGGGGGAAATGTTTGTTTTGGCTCGGGCGCAACTGAAACTCCTTCTGTCGGCGACGGGTTTGTTGTGCCGAGTCCCGGCTCCCCGCTCGACTCCTGGCTCGCCTCGCATCGTGTTTAAATTTATTGTGTTTGTTCTCCAGAAATTAAACATGAGTTACTCTCCTACATCTGGCCACGCGGCTCTGGCAATGACTGTCCCCTGTCCCATCCCGTGAATGCTTGTCGTAACTCTGTCTCCCTGTCCGTTTCTCTCTCTCTCTCTCTCTCTCTCTCTCTCTCTCCCTCCCTCCCTCCGAGTGCGGATGTGTTTTCCAGCATTGGTATGCTGTCGTGCAGACAGATCCCGTCGGTTCGTGTCCTTTCTTGGTTCAAAGGCAGCCGTTGTGTTGTGTTGTTAACGGCAATCTATGCATGGGACGGTACGATAGTAGATAGTGTCGGAAGTTCAATGCGGCTTTTCGCGGATGATGCTGTAGTATGCTGAGAAGTTGCAGCATTAGAAAAATGCAGCGAAATGCAGTAAGATCTGCAGCGGATAAGCATTTGGTGCAGGGAGTGGCAACTGACCCTTAACATAGACTAATGTATTGCGAATACATAGAAAGAAGTATCCTTTATTGTATGATTATATGGTAGCGGAACAAACACTGATAACAGTTACTTCTGTAAAATATATGGGAGTATGCGTGCGGAACGATTTTAAGTGGAATGATCATATAAATTTAACTGTTGGTAAGGCGGGTACCAGGTTGAGATTCATTGGGAGAGTCCTTAGGAAATGTAGTCCATCAACAAAGCAGGTGGCTTACAAAACACTCGTTCGACCTATACTTGAGTATTGCTCATCAGTGTAGGATCTGTACCAGGTTGGGTTGACGGAGGAGATAGAGAAGATCCAAAGAAGAGCGGCGCGTTTCGTCACAATGTTATTTGGTAAGCGTGATAGCGTTACGGAGATGTTTAGCAAACTCGAGTGGCAGACTCTGCAAGAAAGGCGCTCTGCACCGCGGTGTAGCTTGCTCGCCAAGTTTCGAGAGGGTGCGTTTCTGGATGAGGTATTGAATATATTGCTTCCCCCTACTTATACCTCCCGAGGAGATCACGAATGTAAAATTAGAGAGATTCGAGCGCGCACGGAGGCTTTCCGGCAGTCGTTCTTCCCGCAAACCATACGCTACTGGAACAGGAAACGGAGGTAATGACAGTGGCACGTAAAGTGCCCTCCGCCACACACCGTTGGGTGGCTTGCGGAGTATAAATGTAGATGTAGATGTAGAATTCCCTAGCCTGGCGGCTGCAAGTTTCCGGCCAATGGTGTAAGATGATACAGAATACTGCATGGAGTCTATTACTTGTTCTTGGATGACTGATACTGATGAGAAGGTCTTATGATGCATTTGGTGCACAATAGGGAGATCCTCCCTTGTGGTGGTCACCGGTGGTCAACAGGATCCTTGACAACAAGTGTGCGTGCCTTCACGTTCCCTTGTAGTCCAGCATCGAGCCACTGTCACATGTGTCCGTCCCACTGCACAGTTCGAGCAGCTGGCCAAATGGAGTTCCATTTCAGTATCTGTCTCACACGAGTGCAATACACTGATCGGCCAAAACATTATGACCACTGACCTGCTATCGACATAAATCTTCGTCTGGAACCGCGCGACCGCTACGGTCGCAGGTTCGAATCCTGCCTCGGGCCTGGATGTGTGTGATGTCCTTAGGTTAGTTAGGTTGAAGTAGTTCTAAGTTCTAGGGGACTGATGACCTCAGATGTTAAGTCCCATAGTGCTGAGAGCCATTTTTTTGACATAAATCTTCTCTGGCGATAGTAGCGTCACCCGGTGAGAAAGACTGCTAGCCAGACATACGCACAGTACCTGTGCTATCAGTGAGCGTGCTGTCCATGTGTAGAATTGGGAAGCCACGCAGTCTATCTGAGTTTGACCGAGGGCACATTGTGATGGCCCGGACTTCTCGGGTGTTCGAGGTGAGTGACGAAAACAAGGTGAAACCACATCCAGACGTCGGGGGGTTGGATGGCCATCCCTCATTACAGATGTTGAATGTCGTAGGCTGGGCAGACTGGTTCAAATCGTTCAAATGGCTCTAAGCACTATGGGGCTTAACATCTGAGGTCATCAGTCCCCTAGACTTAGAACTACTTAAGCCTAACTAACCTAAGGACATCACACACATCCATGACCGAGGCAGGATTCGAACCTGCGACCGTAGCAGTCGCGCGGCTCCGGACTGAAGCGCCTAGAACCGATCGGCCACCACGGCCGGCCGTGTGCTTTCTTTCAATTGCCAATTATCACTGTCATAAACTGTGTAAATTAACATACTTCTTCCAGTGGTCATTGCCCTTCGTAGTAATAAAGTTGAATGTTGATCTCCAGGTATAACTTGAAAAAACCTAGTTTTTTTGCATGTTTCTGTACGCCACAACTTTCTTACTCTAGGCGCATTTCACTAATGCGGATCGCATTTTATCTGGGCAGTTATATATCTTACTGCATTGTTTAGAAGAGCGAAGGCTCTTTTCACATTAATTTCAAACTCACATTTTTTGCAATCAATTTCGAATACTTTTTGTCTTCTACCTCAAGCACTAATGCATAGTTATCGAACTTAAACACACCCACAAACGTATCTTATTACTGTAGCACAGCATCTT
This sequence comes from Schistocerca piceifrons, assembly GCF_021461385.2. Lineage (NCBI taxonomy): Eukaryota > Metazoa > Arthropoda > Insecta > Orthoptera > Acrididae > Schistocerca > Schistocerca piceifrons. The sequence continues at coordinate 971,687,754 of NC_060139.1, read as the reverse complement.
CTAATGTACTAAATACATTAAACACTGAAATACACTGAACACTGCATAAATGTTCCACAATATTTATTTTATATTTAGTTGAGAACCGAGTTTCGGCTTTCTAGAGAATCATCAGATAAGTGAATTTTCTTCGTAATAGATGCAGTTGAACCCTGCGACTATTCCTTTATAGCGTGTAGAGTAATAACCGCTACCAGTCACAAGAGGAAGTGACTTTATTTATTTATTTTCAGGTGATTTTATATTCAGTTACATGAAACAATGCTCACTTCCTAAATCAGATTCACAAGAACAAATATACCCACTTGCATGCATCCCCTTTACAGCAAACATTTGGTACCAGTATGCTAACCTATTTCGTAACAATGGAATTTAAATATCCTTCAGCACTAACAATACATTAAACAACACAACATTCACTGCAGCAAGACACATAGCCAGTGTCACAGCAATTCAGGTCTTTACAAACTTTCATATGACAATTGCTCCTAGTTCTACATAGGCCAGACAGGAAAGAGTTTTACTATAAGATACCGGGAACACCTGGAGGACTTCTGCCTAAATAAATCCACTATTGTCACACATCTATAAGAACATGGCCGCTCAGTCTCAAAATATTACAGGCAACCTGCAAATACTACACACTGTCGGCAAGGGAAGGAAAATGAATCTTCTTGAGAAGCTTGAAAAAATGGTTCAAATGGCTCTGAGCACTATGGGACTCAACATCTTAGGTCATAAGTCCCCTAGAACTTAGAACTACTTAAACCTAACTAACCTAAGGACATCACACACACCCATGCCCGAGGCAGGATTCGAACCTGCGACCGTAGCAGCCTCGCGGTTCCGGACTGCAGCGCCAGAACCGCACGGCCACCGCGGCCGGCGAGAAGCTTGAAATTTTCATCGATACCTCCAACTCACCACATCTCATTCTCATTGAACAAGTAGAACTGGCAAACAAGTCATTTCTAAACTTTTTAATAAAATTATAAAAGCTAAAACTGTTACTCATTACCTCCTTACAGTTAGTAAAAAAAGATTACAGCATTATGTAACTAGCCAGACACCGTTCAACATATCAAAAAAGACATTGTTGTTCCATAGCCATTTAACGATTTCATTTTCATAATCTGTAGTATCTGTTAGGTTTCTGTAGGTGTAAAATCTTTGAAATTCTTAGATTTAAGATCTTTGACCATAACAGATGTTTTCCTTGGGAAACACGTTACACGTTATGAATATATGTGCTTCTGAAGTTACGCTACTGTCCATTAAAATTGCTACACCACGACGTGCTACAGACGCGAAATTTAACAGACAGGAAGAAGATGCTGTGAGATGCAAATGATTAGCTCTTCAGAGCATTCACACAAGGTTGGCGCCGGTGGCGACACCTAAAATGTGCTGACATGAGGAAAGTTTCCAACCGATTTCCCATACACAAACAGCAGTTGACCGGCGTTGCCTGTTGAAACGTTGTTGTGGTGCCTCGTTTAAGAAGGATAAATGCGTACCATCACGTTTCCGATGTTGATATAGGTCGGATTGTAGCCTATCGCGATTGCGGTTTATCGTATCGCGATATTGCTGCTCGCGTTGGTCGAGATCCAATGACTGTTAGCAGAATATGGAATCGGTGGGTTCAGGAGGGTAATACGTGACGCTACCAGTATGCTAACCTATTTACTATCACTAGCAGTCGATATGACAGGCATCTTATCCGCATGGCTGTAACGGATCGTGCAGTCACGTCTCGATCCCTGAGTCAACAGATAGGGACGTTTGCAAGACAACAACCATCTGCACCAACAGTTTGACGACGTTTGCAACAGCATGGACTATCAGCTCGGAGACCATGGCTGATGTTAGCCTTGACGCTGTATCACAGACAGGTGTGCCTGCGATGGTGTACTCAACGACGAACCTGGGTGCACGAATGGCAAAACATCATTTTTTTCGGATGAATGCAGGTTCTGTTTACAGCATCATGATGGGCGCATCCGTGTTTGGCGACATCGCGGTGAACGCACATTGGAAGCGTGATTCGTCATCGCCATACTGGCGTAGCACCCGGCGTGATGGTATGGGGTGCCATTGGTTAAACGTCTGGGTCACGTCTTGTTCGCACTGACGGCACTTTGAACAGTGGACGTTACATTTCAGATGTGTTACGACCCGTGGCTCTACCCTCCATTTGATCCCTGCGAAACCCTACATTTCAGCAGGATAATGCACGACCGCATGTTGCAAGTCCTGTATGGGCCTTTCTGGATACAGAAAATGTTCGCCTGCTGCCCTGTCCAGCACATTCTCCAGATCTCTCACCAATTGAAAACGTCTGGTCAATGGTGCCCGAGCAACTGGCTCCTCACAATACGCCAGTCACTACTCTTGATGAACTGTGGTATCGTGTTGAAGCGGCATGGGCAACTGTGCCTGTACATGCCGCCCAAGCTCTGTTTGACTCAACGCCCAGGCGTATGAAGGCCGTTATTACGCCAAAGGTAGTTGTTCTGGGTACTGATTTCTCAGGATCTATGCATCCAAATTGCGTGAAAATGTAATCACATGTCAGTTCTAATATAATATATTTGTCCAATTAATACCCGTTTATCATGTGCATTTCTTCTTGGTGCAGCAATTTCAATGGCCAGTAGTGTATTAACATCTACTGTATCAAAGACATGACGTGGAAGTACTAATATTTACCATGATGTATAATATACAATTAATGTGCAAAAAATTGAGCTTTTTTGTAAAATATATGAGGAATGTAATGTGGAAACGATTAAGATTCTCCAACAGCTGCATGTAAGTACTATTGTAAGGGTCTACGGGTTGCACACAGCCTTGCGGTACGTAACACGCCCTCGCCAGCCAGCCTATCTGGAATGCTGACAATTTGCTTGGTCCGCACACGTGTGTTCAGCCGGAGTGCGACGCAGGGAGTACGCCACTGGCCGCCGTCCGCAGCGCGCCGTATTAACTAGCGCGGTCTCGGGTGCGAATATGTCTCTTTCCTTAGATCACCATGGAGCCTTTCGATACGATCGTAATTAGCCAGTGTTAGGATGTCAGACATAGTGATGATGGGTACGCGTAGTGGCGTGCGTGTGTTTTAATTCTCCTTTGTTAGTAAAACTTATGTTCGCGTATTGCCATACCTCAAGGACCAACAGCTTACAAATCCTGACCAAATATTCGTTTAATCATCATCCGGGACAACAATTCAAACTACCCCCATATAGAAGTGGTGTCAGCATGGGAATAATTATACAAAATCTACAGTCCTGAAGAGGTGCAGCACAACGTGAACTTCGAACAGCAGGATCATTAACATCTTCCGACTATGCGAGGACATCCAATGCTGGAAAATTTGGCTAGAATACGAAAGTCAGTGATGGATTTTATTTTACATTTGAGGGACTCATTGGCGTTAAATTAGACGAAATGTCAAATTCCAGTCAGAGTAACGATGTCGCTCTACAAATTGTTATTAATGAACTGCAAGAAGAGATTCCGCAGTTAAAAGCAGAAAGAAGCGGGTGTAACATTCCGAAAGACTTGTCAAATGATAGTTCATGCAGTACATGTACAACTACAATAAAGACTTTTTCATTATTGCCATCAGTACCAGTGCTTATTTGGAAACCCGAAGATGATGTGAAGGTGTGTTTTCGCATACTTGAAGGTGCCGCTCTGTTAGGATCCTTGACAGATTCCGATAAGCTAGTGGTTGCCAAATTAAGAATTCAGGGAGCAGCAGAAGATTCCATTAGCGCGGAGCCTACTTGCGTGAAAACAGAAGATTACGATGGGTTTAGAACGATTGTTGTTCAGAGATTTAAACGTTAAAACGCGATCAGATTTTACAGAGAGCAGCTTCACAGTTTGCGAATGCGAGGAGATGAATCTATCGAACAGTTTGCTAACAGAATTCGAAACATCAACGCTCAAACATACGAGTTAGTAGAAGATGAAAATGAAAACCACATTCAGTTGTTCGAAGCCGACCAGACAGCCTTGGACACATTCATTCATGGGTTGCAGGCAGAGGAAGTAAGCAAAGCTGTTCAATTGACACGATGTAAAACGTTTCAGGAAGCAGTAGAATCAGCTGTTGGTTTCGTTGAAGCATTAAGACGACCGAATGAGATGCAGAAACAAGAACGCTGAGTTTTCAATACAACAGTACAACGCTACAGATGCAGTAAGCTGGGTCACAAGCGGAAGGATTGTAAAGAGAAGCGAATCTGCTATCATTGCGGGGTGCAGGGTCATGTTTCGAGAGATTGTCGCAACAAGAAGAGAGGTAATGCGAACCACAGACAATCTGCCAGATCTTTAAACGAGTTCGGGGACGTACGGGCCACCACTCCGTCCGCCCCTTGCCAGAGTCAGTGATTCCTGTTAGTTCCAGCGAAAATCAGACCGAAAATGACTTCCTGTTAGGTGCTGTATATCGTGGGAGAAACATCAAACTACTTATTGACACAGGAGCACAGACCTCATTAATGTGGTGTTGCATAGATAAACGTGATAAATTGAAACCGCGGCTAGTAAAACGTTCGTTTTGTCACTGTGGTGCCAACTGCTGCTGAAATTGCTGCCGCAGGTGCAGTATGATGCGACAGAGACGTACGCCAAACATCTTGGTCTTCCCTCTCGGTGGTGCTTCGTTGCCGTCCGGAGCTCGGTCTTCCTGCGACCGTACGTTATCGTAACCACCGCCGCCAGCAATCACGTACAGCGGCTATATTCCTGCCAAGTCTTTCTGCAATATCGCATAAGGAACATTCAACTTCTCGTAGCCCTACTACACAATCTCGTTCAAACTCAGTGAGGCGTTCATAAGGGCGTTTTTGTCGCCTACTACATAATCTCGTTCAAACTCAGTGAGGCGTTGATAAGGGCGTTTTTGTCGCCCTGAAGGCATCCTTGACTAACATCAACTCGCCCGCCCGGTTAGCCGTGCGGTCTAACGCACGGCTTTTCGGGCTGGGTAGGAGCGCCTGGTCCGCGGCACGAATCCTCCCGGCGGACTTGGGTCGAGGTCCGGTGAGCCGTCCAGTCTGTGGATAGTTTTTAGGCAGTTTTCCATCTGCCTCGGCGAATGCGGCCTGGTTGCCCTTATTCCGCGTCAGCTACAATGTCGGCGATTGCTGCGAAAACAAGTTCTCCATGTACGCGTACACCAGCATAACTCTACTACACAAACATAGGGGTTACACTTGTCTGGTGTGAGACGTTCCCTGGGGGCCGAACCGCACAATAACCCTGAAAGAGTGGTTCGGTGTGGGGCGGCGGTGGGGTGAAGTGGACTGCAGTAGTCGTCGTGGGGTTGCGGACCACTGCGGCTGCGGCGGGGACGGAGCCTCTCCGTCGTTTCTAGGCCCCCGGTTAAAATACAATACAATATAACATCAACTCAAAGGTAACTAACTCTCACAATCGTCATAGAGAGTATTTAAAACAAACCAGATTGGTGTGCTTATAGTGGCTCTACAAGCGCCACTCTTACGCGACTGGTGCGAAATTTGAATAGACATCATCGTTCAGTTGTAGAAACACGGCTACGAACTTCCGTTTACGGCGCATAACTACTCCTTGGTGCTGCGATTTTTTCCGCCAGTATATAGAGGGGTCCAAAAAAATGTATCCACTGTTTAAAAGTCCATAACTGGCAAACTAATTGATGGAGTTGTCTCATCTTTGGTAGTGTAATAGTTTGTAGTTCCGGCAATCAGCACACAAGCGTTGTACTGCATTGTTTTGTTTTGTCAGATGACAGTCGCCAAATAGTCAGTGTTTTGTTCTTAGTTGCACCTAGTTACTCGAGTAAACATGGCTGGCGCAAGGCTTACATTCGATGAAAGGAAGTCAGTTTTGAAGTGGTATTTTAAGTACGAAAACATTAATGAGGTTCAACGGCAATGGCGAATTAGTATCAAACAGAGCCACCGACACGTTTAATGATTCGTCGCATTCGAGACAAATTTGAAGCCGAAGGCTGTGTTAGAGATGTACACAAAGAACGATCTGGACGACCTGTAACTGTAACAAGTCCAGCTAACTCCCGTCGTGTGTTTCAACAAATCACTCTCTCACCACACAAGTCTGTGAGGCAGTGTGCCCGTGAAACTGGAGTGAGTCGCTCAAGTGTTCGGCGATTTTTGAAGACAGCAAAGTGGAAGTGCTACATCCCACGATTGCTACACGCAATGAACGAGGACGACCCAGATCGTAGAATGCAGTACTGCGAGTGGTTTACTAATAAAGTGCGCAAATCCGAACGTCCATGTAGACAAAGCCGTGAATTTGCCAGGAGTAAATGTGTGGTGTGGGTTGTCTTACCGGGGCTTGATTGGGCCATTCTTCTTTGACGGCACAGTTACCGGTGAAGTGTACCTTCAGAAGCTTCAGACATCAATTTTACCTGCCATCCGAGACTTGTATGGAGACGGAAGAGATTACTTTCAACAAGATGGTGCCCCAGCCCACTACCAAAATCGTGTTAGGGCGTATTGCGACGAAAATCTACCAGGAAGATGGATAGACCGTAGAGGTGCTGTGGAGTATCCACCACGTTCCCCAGACTTAACTCCTCTGGACTTTTACCTGTGGGGAACACTAAAAGACGTAGTTTATCGACAAAAGCCACGCATGTTGGATGAACTTCGAGAATCCATCGTACATTCATGAGCAAATATCCAACTGAACACTTTGCGGTCAGTAGTTCGCGCTGCAATCGGCGGCATCGTTTGTGTGTGGATGTTAATGGTGACCATTTCAAACACCTACAGTGATATCTTTAAGTTGGACTTTAAGCTACACTTTCACCAAAAATGAGACAACTCCGTCAATTAGTTTGAAAGTTATGGACTTTTAAACAGTGGATACATTTTATTGGACCCCTCAGTATTATTATTATTATTATTGACGTGCTGAGTGCGTAACCACAGAGTTTAAATTTTCCTATGAAGACTCAGTTACACTTAGGTTCGTGTTGGCAGGCCGTTATTCGATGACCATAATCCTAAATATCGGGTGGAGCAAAGGAAAAAATAAACATTCATGGTCTTGCCATTTCACAGAATTTCTTCGCTGAATATTTTCGAGGACCTGACAATTCTTTCGCCTTTTCCATATTCTTTGTGCTGTTGGCGGTTTTTTTTCTCTCTTCTCTGCCCCTTTTTCGTCAGGCTGCCTGCACGAATCTGGCCTTCGTTACGGCGCACTTTAAGAAAGGACCCCTGCCCGCTGCAGCAGCAAGCGTGTCCTCAATCCCTACGCCGTGGGCCACCTGCGCCCTCCAGCAGCAGTCCGCCCCACTGCTCCTAATGACGTGGCCGCTTTCCCATACGTCGATAGCTTCTGTGTTCGCGTCAACGATAGGCCGTGCCTCAAAGCTATTCTTCGTAAAAACGCCAGCCGTGCTTTCGATCGCAAAAGTAAAAAATATTCCGTTCCTTATTCGTACTACGATTTGAGTATGCCATCAAGAACTACTTTTCCACCCCTGTAACCAAATGGTCATATCTAACCTACGTATTTAAATAGACCGAAGAGAGTGTATGAAAACCAAATTCAGTTGAGCCTAAGAACAGCTCAAGCAAATTTGTCTTAAAACCTTCTTCAGCTTATGATCCACACCTTTCAAAAAGTTCATTTTTATTTAAGGAAATGAAGTCCCATGCTTCTTGACAGATATTATGTCTCTTAAAAAAATGTAACTATTTATTTAGAGGAAACACTCTCCTAGTAAATTTGTTTGTCCTTTGATTTATCGTGATCCGTTACTGATTTTTAGTGAAGTTAGTTTTTACGTTTAGCTTTCAAAAAAATACAAAAGAGATATAATAAGCAAAATAATGAATTTCGTAGGTTGCCAATTACGTATTATATCTGGTTTTATCGAGCTCCAGGCTCCCTACAAATTACTGTAAATGCAATAGAATAGCGTAGTATTACTCAGCTCCAGTTAACTGATCTGAAGTTATTACTATCACAGAAAATAGACAAGTTTTAATAACATTATTTCACTGGATTCCTTCAATTAATCTCACTGAATATTTTTACATAATTTCTTCCGCTCCGGCTATCACACATTGTGCTGTGAAAAAATATTTTTAAATGTACCGCCTAATGGCGGCTAATTGTTAACAGTCAGAGATCACTGTTAATCGCTCCGCAGCAGCTGGAAACATGCTAAATAATTTTCATTAAATATTATTTTCATAAGATAAATGTGGCGCAGGTTCTTGAATTAACACATGGAGATCACTTTATACTAATATATTCTTACTAGGACACAGTTTACACCATTAAATATTTGCAATTACGTTACGACAGAAACAAATGCTAGCGCAGCACAATAGCTTGCGTACCTGATTCCAGCTAACTCCAGAACGAACAGAACAAAACAGACTAAACAGAAGAATGAGCATTTCATTGTGTTTTATACTCTTACAAAGATAATAATACTTCTTTTAATTACTTACACATTATAATCTCATACAATAAAAATAATGTCTCTTCTGCATCTATCGATGTATATTGAATATTTTTACAGTTAGTGTTATTACCTTTCGTAGATAAATCTATGTTTGCAGTTCATTTTGAGTCACATACAGTCATTTTTATTTATGTTTCACCTGGATAATGGTGAATATTGCAAAAGGGACACTACACAGAGCCTAGGGGAACGATGCAGGAGACCCGCACCGCCGTACTAGGCAAGGTCCTAATGAAGGTGGTTTGCCGTTGCCTTCCTCCGACCGGAATGAGGATGAATGATGATGATGAAGACGACACAACAACACCCAGTCATCTCGGGGCAGGTGAAAATCCCCCCCCCCCCCCCTCCAACCCGGGAATCGAGCCCGGGACCCCGGGCTCGGTAAGCGAGGACGCTACCGCGAGACCACGAGCGCGGACAACATTTTTATTTATACCACCACAAAGCTGCTGAAATCCTTTTGTAAGTAGGTACTTCACCATGATATATACCCAGTATTACAAATAATTGCCGGCCGCTCTGGCCGAGCGGCTCTAGGCGCTTCAGTCTGGAACCGCGCGACCACTACGGTCGCAGATTCGCATTCTGCCTCGGGCATGGATGTGTTTGATGTCCTTAGGTTAGTTACGTTTAAGTAGTTCTAAGTTCTAGGGGACTGATGACCTCAGATGTTAAGGCCCATAGTGCTCAGAGCCATTTGAAGCATCTGAACCAATAACTTAATGACACAGTAACACATACTGCCAAGACTGAAACCACAATAGCTGCAACCCAATGTAAACAACACAGTTGCCTATACACTATCCAGTGCTCATACTTATGTGTATGCTAGAGTACGTCGATACGGAGAGACATGCACAGTAGTAAATCCTGTTGATCACCGACATCACGTCTGTGCCCGTACAATATTTCTTTCCTTGATCTGCACCTTCTCTGTCACGTAGGCGGTCATACTCACAACAAAACGTCTTCAGTTCCTATGGACAAGTGTACGCACCTCAGAAAGTATGCATTTCCAGTCCCATGTTTACTGAACTGTTTTTCTTGTTTTGATGGTTACCACCAACTTTCAAAATACTCTAACTCTTTTTTCCATATACACAGCTCAACAAAAGTTTGGAATACTGTCGTAAAATGTAGTCTACGATATTAGAGATCTCATTGACCTGGCCACTTCATGCATTACCCAGTTACAGCCTATATATTGGAAGATGTTTACTACTGGTATACTTCGTGGTCGTTTCCCAGTCATGTAAACATCCGCTGCCACAGCGACACACCGCAAGCAGTCCATTGTCAACAACGGCTTCATTCAGTTTGTTTTCAACACTGCAGTAACATGCCACGTAGACGCATAAAACGCTTTGATAGTGTCAGGACAGTAGCTTTGACAGTGGCTTTGCTTGCAGCATGTCATACGCCGAAAGATGTGCCCATCGGTTACATGTCACTCAAAGGGGCGTGTATATCCCGCACCAGTCTGTGCTTACTGCAACCAACAGTTGACAGTGGGCCTTCTCTAACCCAAAGCCGATTTTATAACAGTTTACGTTTTAATACATGCTTACCATCTGGATCATCGGATTTTTAACAGGTCCAACATGGGCTATAGAGCACTTTTTACTTTTCATTCGTCGTAGTAATAAGGCGAAGGAAATTTAATTTTCAACCGTTTGAGCATCCTCCTCAGAGGGGGAGTGATGGTTTGTAGCTATCCCTCTACTCCAATCGATTAGGCTCTGAGTATTATTGACTTCAACTTCACCCGGTAACTGAACATTTAAAGTTATGCCACGGGCGCTTATTACCAAAGTGTTTTGCGCCCTAAAGCACCAACAACAAGGAATTCCTACTGCAAAGTCCATACTCTCCTGTGACTTTTTTCTATTCCATACCCTATAGCCGCGTTCCAACACCCTTGATTATTGGATTTTTATCTTCCTTTTCATACTGAATTACCCGTTCAATATATTCACATGTTTTCTCTGGCTTATCATTTTCTGCCTGCGCTGTCGTCATGTGCCTGAACTATCGTTATCGGCAATGGTTTGCTGCTGAATCCGATGAAAACAACTCTGTCACAGTATGTCATTCCCTGCCCTAGTTTCCTATTCATGGCGAATTCTACACTCACTCTATCATCTTCTGCTGCTGTTGATATTCGTCTGACCAGAAATACCTCCATTCATTTCATTCCGCTTCACTTCTCTGTCCTCCACTATCTCTAGACTGAGTGTAATATATTCCCTAGTCGGTCGCAAAAGTTAAAATTTATTGGTCAGAACCTTTGGAGGGTGCGTGAAAATATGTTACCAACTTTGGAACAAATTCTTGTGTACATTGAAAAAGGTAAACGTTTTATGCAGGTGGTGTCCCATAGCTTGTAAACATTTGAAAAATGTCTTAATTCAACAGTCAAAAGTTGTGAATAATAATTATTCGCAGCTGATTATGATCTACGCTTCTTCATGAATCTTAAACTTAGTTGCAACAGCCAAGTATTAACACTGCAAAGTAGGTTGTTGTAAGTTACTATGGGATACCTCAGCTTGATTTGAATCTGGAAACCTTTTGTAAATAATGAATTATTTATAAATAGCTCTTTACAGTTTAAATATGACTTTTTCCCAAAAAAGGATAGTTACGATTCAGAGCTGACCAAGGTAAACACGATACATACAGAACGAAACTACAGCAACTTTCAAAAGCAGTTTACCACGTCCATAAATTTAATGTTACCTATATTTTTCAAATGGAAAATCAATTAATCTCGAATATCTAATGTCTCTGACTTAGTGGGAGTTCTGCCGATTGACAAGTCTTACGTTGTAACCTGAAGACAGGGCTAAGTCTCGAAAACGCATCATGGCTGATAAAAATAAATTTCAGTGACTGATGACGAAATATTTTAACATAATAAATCATTTCCGAGATCTGTAGTTAGAAAAATAGCTCTGAGCACTATGGGACTTAACATCTGAGGTCATCAGTCTCCTAGAACTTAGAACTACGTAAACCTAACTAACCTAAGGACATGACACACGTCCATGTCCGAGACAGGATTCGAGCCTGCGACCGCAACGGTCGCGCGGTTCCAGACTAAAGCGCCTAGAACCGCTTATCCACAGCGGCCGGCGATCTGTAGTTATATATGGCATTAGAAACAAGTATCAAGGAAACGCGAGTCTACCACTTAAGTTTCTAAAAATACGACATCGAACGTACTGAAAATAATACAAGATATAACATCCATTACGAACAGATAATGCTATTCTTTTTATAAAAAAGTAAGTCACCTAAATACGAGAAATGGATAGGAATAACCCTAACAATTGGAGTATGCAGGGCTCATGCAGGGGTACACTCAACATCTATGGACCATCAGTGCAAGGAAGGATGACAAGGGAACAAATAATTTTCAGAAGAATCTGGTCACAGGTGATGATGTCTGCCCATCCATCGCGTGGTTGAGGAGCTCTAAGGATTTAATGAAGAAACTCATTAGGAGTCTGGAGAGGTGTACCGTGTGAAATTATTACGGAGCGTAAGTTTTGTCCACATTTTATTCGACTCCAAAATGTTCCATTCAAGAGTATTTATAGCATAGCTCTTGCCAAGATCGGAGGATGCTATTTTTATTTATTTTTATTACAGAAGGCAAGTGCTGTGCTGTTACTCGCGTCGCAGACAACGCCGGAGCTGTGTTTGTGTTTTCTTAGTGCAAAGCTTACTGTGAAAAAGTGGTGCTAATTCCCACTTATAACGAAGCTAACAGTTTGCATTACGCTGGAAGCAGCAAATGGCTTTCTCGTACACAGAATGTGAGATAATCGTGCGTGTAAGCAAGAAATCCGGTTCCACAGTGGTGATTTAATAGTCTTACGCGAAGCAAATGGCCTTACCCGCGCAAAAAAAAGCAAAAGCGTTTTAAACAGGGCGATGTTTCTTGCGACTTGTCCGAGCCAGAGCAATACTTAGCAATTTTCCACGAGGTGGTCACGTAAAGTGGCGGTCTGGCTGAAGACAGCACAAGGGGAAATTACCTGTACATCAGCTTCTTTGCTTGCACACAAGATCAACCGTGGCGTACTACTTTTCTGCGTATCAAGTAATTGCAGTGCTTAATGTCTTTAATATGAGCAATTCTGCGGTCCGCAACTGACAACAGCGTTTGGAGACAGGAAAAATAACTTGAAAATGAAAGAAAGGAAGAAAAGAATGTGTGAGTTAGGTGACAGCACATTCCAGCTTTTGAAGCGGCATGTATTCTTTTAATGGTTCTGAGGAGAGGCTGGTTGTTATTGACTGGTTCAAATTCAACTACTTTTTCTTTGTTGCAGCTACGTATTACCCGTCAAACTAACATGCATACTGCAATTTTCTCAGCTGCTTTCAGTGTAATCATCAACAGTTTACACCCGACTAGATTTAAAAAATACAAGGCAAGAAGAATAATGTTATGGAAATTGTGTCGTTCACTGCCATTTTTACTCCCCTGTCTCTCTGTTACATACTAATTACAAACTCAAACTGACAGCTAATTCGCTTACTGCGAAGCTACAAACGTTTCCACAACCAATGAATGTATCAATAAATTCAGCACTGCTGTGGTGTATACTCCTAGTGTTTCAGTAAGCTAATAGGAAGTCTAGATCACTATTTAAAATATTACGATGTAATTTTCGAGGAAAGACCTTTTAAAAAATGTTTCTTTAGTCCCACAGGCTATTGTTATATACTGCAAACCAGTATAGTGTACCACGCAAAGTATACATAAAGACCACCTAAATATAGCATTTGCTGCACAGCTCCACTCCATCGTAATGTTCTTCTTTACTATAGAACGAATACGCCTGGGAAAATATTCTAGCTTTTTCCTGACAAAACGAGTAGTGCAACAATATACAACATAAAAAACTGTATAACAGAAGTTGGTGAGCGATGAACGGATGAACCTACGAATCAATCAGAATTACTCAGATGAACGAAGGATTTCTGCTTTAACAAGGTAACTTGCGTGTAAAAGGCTCCTTTGTTGTGACATTCGGTCTGCAGACCGGTCTGCTACACTTCTCATTACTAGTTTACGAAAGGTAAGAGATACCCCCGGTTATATTCCATCAACTGTTCCCTGTTTTTTTTTTTTTTTTTTGTTTATTTTATTTTTTTGTTAAGTTGTGCAATAAATTTCTTTTCTGCTCGATTCACTTTAGTTATTCTTCCTTACTTACCTGCATCACAATATTTCAAAAGCCTGTATTCCCCCCTCGCATGTACATTGCATCGCCACATTTCACATCTGCACAAGACTGTGGCTCCAGACAAATACGTTCAGAAAAGACTTTATAACTGTCAAAATTACAATTGGTATCAATGAATTCATTTTTCAGAAATTCTTACTGACACTGCCAGTCTGCTTTTTATATCCTTGCCACTCGGGCGGAGTCAGTTATTTTGCAGCCCAAAAAGCTAAACTCGTCTAATACATTTGGTGTCTCAATTCTTACTGTGATTCCCTCAGCATAGTCTGGCTTAATTCTGCTACATTTCATTGCCTTTTTTATACTTTTATCTGTGTTCATTTTATATCCTCTTTTCAGTACTCTAGCCACTCTGTTCAACAGATCTTGCTACCTTTTGCTGTCGATGAGAGAATTACAAAGCCATCGACAAAACTCTAAGTTCTTGTTTTTTCTGCGTGACTTTTAGTTCCCTTTCCAAATATCTCCTTGGTTTCCATCGCTGCTTGCTTATTGTACACATTGAATAACATGGGTGTAAGCTACAATCGTGTCTCACTGTCATCATGTCCTTTGACTGTTACTGGTGCATTCGGCTTTTTCCACATCTTGCAGTTAAAATTACTCCCCTTTTACTTTATTTCTGTTCTAGTCAAAATTTCAAAAAATGTCTTCTACTCATAGTTGTCAAAGTTTTCTCTAAATCTAGAAATGCTATAAATGTAGATTTGCCTTTTGAAAAACCTTCTTCTCGCATGCATTGATCAGCTAGTGCACTGTGACCACTTGCCCAATAGCTGGTATGTCCGCCTTTGGCATGGATAACAGCGGCGAAGCGTCGTGACTTGAAAGCAGTGAGCCCTTGATAGGTCGCTGGGGGGTGTTTGCACCACATCTGCAGTTGGGGGGCCAGCACATCAACTGGAACTCGCCACTGTGTTCCTCAAACCACTCCATTATGCTCCTTGCCTTGTGACAGTGCACATGATCGTGTTGAAAAATTCCACTGCCATCGAGAAACATACGATCCTCATGAAGGGGTGTACGCGGTCTGCAACCAGTGTACAATACTCCTTGGCCGTCGTCGTTCCTTGCACGAGCTCCACTGGACACACCGATGTTCATGTGAATGTTCAAAAAAATGGTTCAAATGGCTCTGAGCACTATGGGACTCAACTGCTGTGGTCATTAGTCCCCTAGAACTTAGAACTACTTAAACCTAACTAACCTAACGACATCACACACATCCATGCCCGAAGCAGGATTCGAACCTGCGACCGGAGCACTCGCACGGTTCCGGACTGCGCGCCTAGAACCGCGAGACCACCGCGGCCGGCTGTGAATGTTCCCCAGAGCATATTGGAGCCGCACCCAGAATGTCTGTGTCCCGCAGCGCAGGTGTCAAGAAGCTGTTCTCCTGGAAGACGACAGATTCGCGCCCTCCTACCTCAAGATAAAGAAGATATTGAGATTCATCGGACCAAATCACACTTTGCCACTACGCCAACGTCCAGTGCCGATGGTCACGTGCGCATTTCAGTTGTAGTTGAGGTGTTAACATTGGCACATGCATGGGTTGTCGACTATGGAGGCCCATCGTTAAGTGTTCAGTGAACTGTTTGTTCACACACACTTGAACCCTAGCTAGCATTAAAGTTTGATGCTAGTTTCGCCATAGTTCACCGCGTGTCTTGTTTTGCAAGTCTGTCCAGCCTATGACGTCCGACGTCTGTCGTGAGGGATGGCCGCCCAACCCCATGCCGTCTCGGCGTTGTTTCACATTGGTTTCGCCACGCCACCTATTGAAGACGCTCACCACAGCACTCATCGAACACCCGACAACTCGTGTAGTTTCTGAGATGCCCATGCCGAGCCGCCGGGTCTTCACAGTCTGCCCTCGATCAAACTGATATAGATGGCGCGTCTTCCCCATTCTCCACTCGCACAGCACGCTCCCTGACGCTGCACACACCGTGCGTGCGTCTGACAAGCAGTCATTCCTCGCTGGGTGACACTGCTGTCGCATGGATGGGTTACAGCGACAGTAAGTCGGTGGTCTTAATTTTCCGGCTGATCAGTGTAGATCATAATGTCAGTATTTCGTCAAGTGTACTACACTGCTCAGAAATCTGATAATGCCGGCCGCGGTGGTCTCGCGGTTCTAGGCGCGCAGTCCGGAACCGCGCGACTGCTACGGTCGCAGGTTCGAATCCTGCCTCGGGCATGGATGTGTATGATGTCCTTAGGTTAGTTAGGTTTAAGTAGTTCTAAGTTCTAGGGGACTTATGACCACAGCTGTCGAGTCCCATAGTGCTCAGAGCCATTTGAACCATTTGAAATCCGATAATCTTCCCCAACTTCGGCTGCTATCAGTTATTGCATTCTTGTATACGTAATTCTTGTTGGTATTTTGCAGCCGTGACTTACTAAACTGAGTGTTCGGTAATATTCACATATATCAGCATCTGCTTTCTTTGAAATCAGGATTACTACAGTCTGCTTAAAGCTATTTCGCCTGTCTTATACACTTTGCATAGCACATGGACTAGCTTTATCACGCTGTATTCTTCCAATCTTAGTAATTCTGAAGGAATCTCGTCTACTACGTCTGCCTGTTTCTACTTAGGTTTTTAAGTGCTGTGTCAAATAATTCTCACAGTATCTCATTTGGAATCTCACTACATTTACTTCCACTGTCTTTCCCATAACGTAGTCCCCAAGTCACTTTTCTTTATGTAGTCCTTCTATGTATTCCAGCTTCCAACCTTTCCTTTTTTGCCTGTTACTTGTTGGCACCTGCACTATTCCTATTCACACAGGTGCCACTCATTTATCCCATGGTTTCCTATGTGCGGCATTTATGTTTCCTACAGCCATGCACTCTTTAGTTTAGCATTTCTCTTCTGCTTTGCCATTTGGCTCATTCCGGCAGACTCATTTTTTATACATCTGTGTTACCTTTGGCGTGCTTAATTTGTTGCATTTATTTATTTTCTCTGTCTCTCAGCTAAATTCAGTAAGTTGTGTGTTATACAAGGCTTTCTACTGTGGCTTGTCTTTTCTTTCTTTTTTTTGCCTGATTTGATGCTCTGCTTTTCAATGCTTGTAATTCCACTATTGTAGTCGTTTTCTATGTTTCATTCAGACCAAGAGGTGTTCTCTATCTTGACGTTCTCCACATTCGCAGGTTGCAGGTTCAATTATGTAGCCCGTCATCCATTTTGCAGCTTGTTCCAAGCCCTCCACGTCTGGTAGGATAGTTGGAAACCAGAAGCGGGCTCTTCCTTTACATTTTGGTCGTTAATGAACGATAGGATAAGTCTGTATCATCTCCAAATTTATTGGGCCGATTTAGCAGTTTGCTGTCCAACGTCAATGACGCTTTGTTTGACATTTCGTTACAGTAAAGTCTTGCAATTCTGTAGCACAGTTATCCTGTTATACAAGCATTCACCGCTTCCCTTAAAATCATTGTAAGCTATGCCACGCGCAATTTGATGTGCATAACGTACTAAGTCACTATCATGCACATCCTGTAGATTGTATCGAGCATCCTTGAAACGCGCAAACAGCCGTTTTTATAGCAACTGCGCCTTGTCTTCCCCTGAAAATCCGTAGGTATTCTTGTTCATTACACGGTCATATTGCTGCGGACTTAGTCGAAAACTGTTCATGACTGTTTTTTTCTACAATGCTGCAGATGATGTTCCATGTACACAAATATGTTTAGTACCCCTTCCTTGGGTAACGGACTGGATTTGTGGCTCTCTGTCCATCAAGGATGATGAACTACATGGCTCCATACCTGTTTCAATATCGTTTACACTTGGTAAGCACGTATCATCATTATTGTACTCCTCACGTACAATATCCCCACAGTCGAGCCTATACAACACCACTTATTCCACTGACTCATCTTGCAGAAACGCTAATATTCCATCTGCCAAACCTTAATATTTCATCTGCCACTTCTTTCTACTATGCGAAATTCCGTGGGTTCCTTTGTGACGAAATGTCAACTTCGGCAACCGTTGTTGTAGATCTAATGCATGTTTGCTTTGTTTATCGTTGCAATTGCTCTGCTTTGAGTTACTCGTTGACTAAGCCGTTCAACTACGCTGCGTAGCCTCATGCCGTGCTTATCACTGTATACCTCCAGTCACGCCCCCTGTTGCCATTAGCAACCAATATCGTGGTTGCGTGGTAGACAATATGTGGGACGTCGAATTCCGTAAACATCCCTGGCCTTTTCCGACCGCGCACTCAAGGGGTTCAATGTCAATGAGCATTTCGATCACCTTTTCCTGTAAGGATGACTGGAGTAAATTAACAAAAGACGGTCGCTAGGTGACTCTCCCAAAGGAGTAACCGCTCACGTAAATCGAAATAATTTTTCAAGAAATGTTCTGTATCAAAGGGCATCGGCGCGATTGTACTTGCAGGTTTAGACAATAACGCTGTGACTACGAATCAATTCCAGAGCTGGAAGACGCATGAACTAGTAGCAACTCCACCTTATTATTTGAGCTGGTCACACAAAAATCACGGTAAGAACTACATATATTCTTAATGAATTTCAGTGTCCTCGATACAATGAGAACGACGCACAGAATTCCGTCGACAGTGAGAGCAACCATAGGAACAACTGCGATAGGGTTTTTCTACGCATCGACAGTTTACCTGCACACTGCAGCGTGGTTTTCTGCAGCCTCGGTGGGCCGTGGACTCGGCGTGGCAAGCAGAGGCTCAACTGTTTCGGCACTTCTCCTTGCTACTGCCGGTGTAGGTCTCTTGGTTCGTCACGAAGGCCTTTGTCATGTCTTCGGTGGCTGGCTTCAGAGAATCTCGTGCACTGGCTGCGCCTATGTTGTCAACCAGTTTGGTTTTGTAGGCAGCCTCCTCTCTGATGACGACGGAAGACTTCCGTCAAGTTTGATGGGGGGGGGTCGAATTTGCACGAGGCCTCTGACTGATATCTTTGTCTTCTCCACCGAGCGTGAACTTAGCGGCATCGATCTCACATCTGCATCTGCATGCATTCTCTGCGAACCACTGTGAAGTGCACGGCAGAAGGTACTCCCCATTGTTCCAGTTACTGGGGTTCTTTCCCATTCCATCCAATTACGGAGCGCCTAAGGAGTGAGTGCTTGAACGTCTCTGTGCGCGACGTAATGAGTCTAATATTGCCACGGCGCTTCCTGCGGGAGCGATGCGTTGGTCCTTGTAGCGCTTTCATCAACATCACTTCAGGCAGTTTCCTGAAACCATCTAAGTAAGCTTTCTAGGTACCTTTTGCGTTTATCTTCAAGTGTCCGCCATTTCAGTTTCTTCAGCATCTCTGGGATTTATTCCTATGGGCTAAACAAACCTCTGACCTGTCTTGCTGCCCTTCTTTCTATACATTGAGCACCCCTTGATAGTCGTCTTTAGTACGTGCCCCACACACCTACATTCTAAGGCGGGTCGTACAAGTGTTTTGTTAAGCAGCCTCCGTTGTAGACTGCATATACCTAGTATTCTGCCAATGAACCAAGATCTACAACCTCCTCTACCTACGACCGAGCCTCACGTGATCCTTATATTTCACGTCTGTACAAACTGTTGCATCCTTACATTTGTAGAAGTTTACCGATTTACTCGTTGACTCTTTAGCCGGATGATACTAAGTTTTTTCGTTTTGTGAAACGTAAAATTTTATGTTCCTGAAGATTATAGCAAGATGACAATCTCTGCATCTTTTTCAAATCTTATCTAGATTTTCCCGAATATTTGTGCAATTTTATTACGATAGAACATCATGCTAGACAATTGCATCATTTTCAAAAGCTATTAAGTTATTGTTAGTATTGTCTACCATATCATTAATATAGAACATATAAAGGAAAGGTACCAACGAATTTCCGTGTGTCACGCCACAATTTATTTCTATATCTGTCAATGACTCTCCAAGACAACATGACTGCCTTGATTCATGGTTTTTAGGAAGTCATGCACGAGAAGCGCGAGTTTGGTTTCAAAATCTGTGTCGGTTGGCATGGAGGACGCTTTTCCTGTTCCAAAAAGAGGCCGTTTTGCAAAATGGACGCAGACAGGAATTCGTCGCCGCGTCGCCAAATTTGCGCCGCGCCTTTCCTTTGTAATCTCCTAAGCTCCCATCATAGACTGTTTAAAAAAAAAAAATCTTTACGTAGGAAACATTCTTCACAGAAGCACTTATCCGGGTGCGTGGTAAAGAACCAGAATAATCTTTTCATTGTAAAGTCACCTGAATATTGAATTACATATTAATATTTCAGCAGAAAAGATCAGTTATCAGTTTATAATTTTCTTCTGTTTTTTTATGGCGTAATACTTTTTCCTACTGAAAATGCTACTTTACACTCGTGTGATTCAAAGTTAGAGGTGTTAAAACTTGGCCTTTTATTGGAAACGCATTAATTACATACCATCCAAAATAATTAATTTGGTAATTTAATGATTATTAAGTGAAGCAAATAATCACCATTAATTCGATTTATTCCATTAAAGGAACGTTTGACAACCAATGATGATATTATTCTCGTAAAAACTTGGATCACCTGTTAAAAGGGTTTGCGGTAAAATTCAAACAATGGCGTAAGTGAACAATTGCACCTGCGAAGTTGTTCCGTGACTGGTACGACGTTAGTGGAAAAGACCGATACTACAGGGAATGCGTTGAACCTGTGGTAAGACCTGAAAGCAAGCTGGTCGTTGAACATGAATGACAGTCTTCAATTTGAAGTCTGAAGTTAGGAAATTCTATAAAGTGGCTTTAATGCCCCTACACCTCATCTCGCGGTTCCGACTCCATGTGACCACAGTAAATTGTAGATGGAGGCTGTAATGGCTACAGAATAAGTCCTTGGCGACACACCAACGTCCCTTACCAACGGCTAAGTGCGAATCAGGCCTAAACCTCTCCAATTCCCTCGATACATCTGCTCTGGTGGCGTCACAACCCAGCAGAGACGAAGTCAAGCTATGGTGGCTCTCAGTGATGGAGAAGTCTTGAAGACACCCTCTGGAGAAGAAAAATTAATTTTATATTGGATGTTCGCTAAAAGGAAAACCAGCATTTTCGCGTTTTCGCTCTATACTCTATTCGGATTGGTTGGGCTACAGATCTCCTGAGCAACGAGCAGCAAAGCTGTTGCTTAGAAAATGCTGGTCCGCTACCCCGGGCTCTTCTTTAGGCGCTTAACTGTTAACTAGTTGCAGGTGAATAGCATTTTTTGTGGTATACGCTCACAATCTACACCTCTGGAACTAAGGAGCCATTATTTGAGAAGGATCCATCAGTGCCTGCAAAGTTTCAAAGGATGACGGATGAATTTGAAAAGAATGGAATGCGAAGAAGTGCTAAAGGAGTTCTACTTGTACATGAGCATGGTTTACCACACGTTTTGTTATTACAACTTGGGACAACGTTCTTTAAATTACCAGGAGGAGAATTAAACCCAGGTGAAGATGAGCAAAGGATCTGAGAAGACTTCTAACGGAGCCTTGACGTACCTAAGAATTGGAGCTAGTTGCTGCACCCTTGTTTGAGTTGTATGACAACGCACAGGGGTATGGACCAATAATACCGTCTTTACCAGAATGTGCTTCTTACCATTTAATACTCTCTCTCTTTCGATGTCTCTCTGTAGCCAGTGAGATGGGTCCTTGTCGGCACAGTCGAGTTTCTCTGTCTGACCTCTAGTTTATTCATATTAAGCGATCCTGGCTGTTATTACGTCGGGTAAAGATTTGGTTTTTGTGACGTCAACGTTCAGCGGCGTCTCTTGCCTAGAAAGCATAAAAAACTGCGCATTCCCACGCCATTTTTGAGGTAGCATCTACGAGGCATGTACAGAAAGGAAGTGGGGTAGTTTTTTGTTTGTTTTTTGAGGGTTGGCAACACTGAATGGAAGAGGGGGATTCCATGACCAGAGCGAGCATTGCAAAAACATTTTAGTACATAAACTAGCTTCTTAGTGTCCAGTTGCGTGAAAGTAATCCCACCAAGTGCAAGTCACGTGCTGTGGTCCGCTTCCTAGTCGCGGAAGGGACAAAACCAACCGAAATTTTTTCGCGAACAAAGCCAGTTTATGGGGAAGATATTAATGAGTTAGTAATTATTTCTAAGTGGTGTAGGGAGTTCAGTGGAGACAGAAGTAATGTTCATTATTAACAGAGGAGCGAAAGACTTTCCATTTTGACTGATGAGTTGGTGCAGAAAGATTGAGGAAACTTGTCGTGAAGACCGCCGATTGACTGCGAATGAAATTTCTGCGGTGTTTCCTCGCTTTTCCAGAACTCATTTGTACGAGACACTCACGGAGATACCGGAAACTGTGCGCAGGAAGGGCCCCCAAACAGCCGACAGAGAAGCACAAGAACAATCGGTTCAGTAGCGCTCGCAAGTTTCTTGAGCGACTTGAACTGGATGGTGAGGATTTTCTGAGCTCTATTGTGAGTGGATATGAAACATGGATGGCACATTAGATGTCTGAGATAAAAATACACTGATCACAGTGGTGTCAAACCAATTTTCCATTTTCCAGAAAATTCAAAACCACAATTCCCAGAAAAAAAATCAGGCTTCAGTGTTTTGGGACCGAAAAGGCATCATTCTGGTCAAACTTCTGCCTCAGGGGGAGACCACCGATGCACAACGATACTGTAAGACCATAAAAAACTCAAACGAACATTGAAAACGAAAGTAGGTGTATTTTAATGAGAGAAATGCGCTTGTTGCATGACAACGCCCATCCTCTTACAGCCTTAGCCATGTAGGCGCTCTCCGATTCGTGTGGTTGGGATGTTCCGTACCACCATCCCACGCTTCCCGCCTCCTCCCGTATTCCCCTGACTTGACTGGAATTAAATTTTCAGCTGACGAGCAGGTGCAGAAATTGGGAAAGGGGCTGGCGGGAGGGTTCTTCGTGGAAGGTATAAAAGCTTTTGGCACAGCTCAACACATGCACTGAAAGGGATGGCGATTATGTGAAAAAATAAAAATTGTATCCAAAATACCCTTTTTCAGTTACACTTTTCCTATAAATTCAACGGCCTTGCTGCAGTGGTTACACCGGTTCCCGTGAGATCACCGAAGTTAAGCGATGTCGGGCGTGGTCGGCACTTAGATGGGTGACCATCTGGGCCGCCATGCGCTGTTGCCATTTTTCGGGGTGCACACAGCCTCGTGTTGCCAATTGAAGAGCTACTCGACCGAATAGTAGCGGCTTCGGTCAAGAATACCATCATGACGACCGGGAGAGCGGTGTGCTGACACCACGCCCCTCCTGTCCGCATCCTCCCCTGAGGATGACACGGCGGTCGGATGGTCCCGATGGGCCACTTGTGGCCTGTAGACGGAATGGCTTTTTTCCCTAAAAACAATATAAATATCTAGTAAAATTGCTTTCTGAAAATGTCTCCTATAGCACCGAAGAAAACGCAGCTTTCTACTTTTTGTGCACAATAGAGTCTTCTTGGACCTTACTAAAAATGGTGTTCCTTCTTATTTTCAACTTCTGAGCTGTAAAAACAGTTGCAGCTGGGAGTGTTGCACCATAGGAGATCTCCCCTGCGTTTGCCTGCTCTGCTTTGAGCGCCCCACAGCGGCGCTACAGAAGACTGTCCGGTGGCCTATGCCATCAAGAGAAGTGACTGGCGTTGCTCGGCCACCATTACCAGATATTTTCAATTGGTGATAGATCTGGAGAATGTGCTGACCAGGGCAGCAGTCGAACATTTTCTGTTGCAGGTCCTGTATGGGCCTTTCTGGATACAGAAAATGTTGGACTGTTACCCTGGCCAGCACATTCTCCAGATGTCTCACCAATTGAAAACGTCTGGTCAATGGTGGCCGAGCAACTTACTCGTCACAATACTCCAGTCACTACTCTCGATGAACTGTGGTACCGTGTTGAAGCTGCATGGGCAGCTGTACCTGTACACGCCATCCAAGCTCTGTTTGACTCAATGCCCAGGCGTATCAAGGCCGTTATTACGGGCAGAGGTTGTTGTTCTGGGTACTGATTTCTCAGGATGTATGCACCAAAATTGCGTGAAAATGTAATCACATGTCAGTTCTAGTATAATACGTTTGTCCAATGAATACCCATTTATCATCTGCATTTCTTCTTGGTGTAGAAATTTTAATGGCTAATAGTGTATGTACAAGATGTCCCTGTGGAGAGTTGTATACATTTCCCCGTGCACCTGTTTTGGAGAGCTCATTATGTCCCCCACCTCTTTGCCCCCCCCCCTCCTGTCCCTCCTCCCAGCGCCTCCCCACCCATCCCAGCATCACGCCACAACGTTACTGCAATCGGCCTGTAGCTGCGGACGGAGGCATAGATCTGCCTCGGCTGCTCTGCCGCCTCGCGGCCCCTGAGTGAGAGCTGTCCAGACAGTACCTGCTCCAGACGGCCTGGCTGTGAGTCAGACGAGATGGGCTGCAGACCAGGTCGGCCAGTAATTACCGCCGCGGACAGCCGGCGGGCACTCGCGGGGCGCTGCACGTCGGAAATTAATTTGACCAATTAGGCGACAAGCCGTCGTTAGCGGCGCTGCTAAACTCATTAGCGGCCGCCCGCCCGCCTCTCGCGGGTGGGCGCAGCCCCGCTCTGCTCCCGTTGGACGCACGAGAACCTCGAGCCAGATGCTGCGCTCGCAGCCGGCCGGAGTGGCCGAGCGGTTCTGGGCGCTACAGTTGCAGGTTCGAATCCTGCCTCGGTCATGGACGTGTGTGATGTCCTTAGGTTAGTTAGGTTTCAGTAGCTCTAAGTTCTAGGGGACTGATGACCTCAGAAGTTAAGTCCCATAGTGCTCAGAGCCATTTGAACCATTTTTTTGTGCTCGCAGCCCAGTCCTTGAAGACCCTGCCTTAGCGTCTCGTGCATGTCACACGAGCTTCCTTTAGACGCTTACAATTCAAATAAAGTGCGAAGAAGCGATAGAAGGGTTTCCTGGGGTACAGTCTGGAAGTGCCGTTGAACTGTTGAATGGCTGATTTCACAAATTATGAAGCTCTCAATTCAACCGCGTTTATTTTGATCCGACAAGTTATGTCCCACAATTTTGCAAACAGGTAACATGACCTACAGTAGGAGACTCTAAGGCTTGGGCTGGAGTTTTTGAAACCACTTCTACTGTGGTAAAGAGTGGGGTCGTAAGTACAACACCCTGCAGCCATTCATCCTCACGAGTCCTCATTTGCGAGTAACCGATCAAACAGTACTTATCATAATACACTGTTGTTGTTAATGTTTTGAACATGGCTGTGATCAGCAACCGTAATTAATTATAATGTCACAAATTTACAGCCAACCCGTTGCAAATAGAATTTAAAATTGTTTAACTAGTTTTCAACGCCAACTAGGGGCGCCTTCTTCAGAAGAAACTGTTGCCTTACCTAACAATCACAGGAAGGTACATTAATAGCAGGTAGGCATTAGAACAAACATTTAATTTTTACAATTTAAATTGCATAAAAATACTCGCATGTGGTTAAAAGGAAATTTGAGCGTTATCGCTCCAGTCAAAACATGAAAACCACAATTAAAACATTTTCCACCAGAATATATAACAGGTATAGTCAAAATTTTAAAACAATATATAAATATGCCGTTAAGGGCACTACAGTAGTATAGGACACGAGTGAGTAACAGCGACTGCGCGAGCGGGCCGTAGCAAATGACTACGTGGACAT
The DNA here is from genome assembly GCF_021461385.2 of Schistocerca piceifrons. Lineage (NCBI taxonomy): Eukaryota > Metazoa > Arthropoda > Insecta > Orthoptera > Acrididae > Schistocerca > Schistocerca piceifrons. Next base: position 971,662,271 of record NC_060139.1, on the reverse strand, counting down.
GATACAGCTCGCGTCATTTAGTAGCAGAATTTACAAAGGTTTAGCAACATCTATACAAATTAATATAATAGTGATTGACAAATTAACACGATGTGAATCATAAAAGCAAGGGAGAGGAAAACAGAATTTAAGGGCCTAACAGGGAAGCAGATAACCAACATAAGCTATCAGACATCTTTAAGTAACGGCTTTAAGCCATTGAAAAAATTTTTGTAACGCGATTGTAGTTGTTCCTTCCTATGCTCATCTGGCCAGAAATCTTTGTCTTTCTTCCATTTCACTTTACTGACGCCTACTATATCTCGATTGAGCCTTTGCATTTCCCTTTTCAGAAATTCTAGCTTCCCTACCACGTTTAATCTTCTGACATTCCACGCCCCGACTCGTAGAACATTATTCGTTCGTTGGTTGTTCACAACACTTTTGTCATGGCCACCTTCCTCTTGGCAGTTCCCTCCCGGAGATCCGAATGGGGGACTATTGCGGAATCTTTTGCCAGTGGGGAGATCATTACGACACTTTGTCAGTTACAGGCCACATGTTCTGTGGATACACGTTATGTGTCTGTAATGCAGTGGTTTTCATTGCCTTCTGCATCCTCATGCCGTTGACCGCTGCTGATTCTTGCGCCTTTAGGGGAAGATTCATGCCCCAAGGGGAAGAGAGTGCCCTAAACATATGTCCGCTATTCCACCCTCTTTGACAAGGCCATTGCAGAATGAGGGTGACTTCTTATGACGGAAGTCTTTGGCCGTCAGTGCTGATTATTATTCAAAATTTAAGCGGTGCATGGTTCGGACCCGGGACCGAGAACGTTTTAGTTACTAATGAAAGATTCTGCCCTTAGACCACAGGTGCACACAGTGTGTTATACTTTTCCAATCCCGTAGAAGGTCCCTTACATTCGCTGATGGACTAATACCTCAGGGCGACAGGCTACGGCGGAGAAGTGTGTTAGCCACAGCCCGCAGATGGTGGCCAGACTGAAACTACACGATTGGTAGGGTGCAGAGAAACTTCCTGCAAATAAAATCTGGCTGCCGAACCAGTCTCGTAACACCGTCTCGAAGATATTACTGTTTGGATGGGGCAAAGGCTTTACACAGAACACACTTCGCCATAGGCTAACAATCGTATTCTCAAAGCCACATTTATTAGCAAATAATCTAGTTTTTAAGTAAGGAGGCATACGAGCACTAAAATTACACTATGAGAGTACCCTGGCTAAAGCTATCAACGTTTCTCACATGACACGATTCACCGCAGTAGATTCCACCGCCTAACAGTTTAGAATGGCCATTCAGTAGCTGTTCTCACGTCCCATTACCGGCTCCGAACAAAGTGGCAGAGAACAGAAATTCATTCCGAACAAGTCCCGCAGTGGCTCTATAATGAAGAGCACCGCAAATTCCAGCCTCCCAACTTCATCTGGACTAAGCGCAGACGTCGCTTCCCTAATGACCTCCCATCCGAAGGACGGCTAGCAGCTGGAGCCTTCTACCTCTCGACTGCTAAGCCACTTCTTGCCGCAGCTACCACAACACAGTAACTGTTTTGTGTCCCTCTTCATTTGACGTGTCTCTGTTATAAAAATACTGTTTCCAAATTTATTTTAAGTGACCGTTATTGAACGACAGATCATTACGTTTCTTTATAAAACTGCAAGACAACCTGCTATAGTTATATCCTAGCTTCTAGGTGTAGTCGTTCACTGATAACGTAATAGTTTTTATACACTGAAGCAGATGCGCATGAAACACGTGCACATGTTACTATTGTTTCACGTGAACAAGAGGGGAAATCCAACTGGAAGATGATTCTGCGTAAATGGCCAGACCGCTCGTTTCCAAAGCAGTCCTGTGAAGTCTGCTGGTGACCGGATCACAAGTGGTGCTCTCCCTTACAGCGCCGCTCTTAAGCTCCTCCCTGATGGAATGTTAATTCCTTAACCCTTGGGTTTACCAACAAACGCTCAAAGTGCAAATATTTAGTCAGATACGACAAATGAAATACTCATTGGATCAACACAACTTGTTTCTCATAAGAAACTGAAAAACTGTCAGTGAAAACAGATTTTTATCCAAAAAAAGGGAAACAATTTTTCGTGACAATTTCTCTTTCATCTTAATTTTGTCCAGTTCACTGACGGTATTACTCAATTCGCGTTTTATGGATCATCCCATGTCGAGATGATGGGTGGCACTGGCCCTGTGAGCCAGCAAACAGCTCAGCTATTTCTGCCTGCGCCCCCATGCGTGTCTCATTGACAGCCCGGCTGGCCAGCCAGCTAGACCAGAACCCGCCGGGCTACAGTTGAACCGCGCCGATGCCTGCCCACACCGAGCCTACCCGCGCTGTGCGGGCCAGAGGTGGGCTAGTATGGGCGTGTCAGAACATGATTCTTGGCTCTGCCCAAATTATCAGGTACAAATAGTCGACGACCGAGAGCTGTTTGCATCAGCTACACTACTGGCCATTAAAATTGCTACACCAAGAAGAAATGCAGATGGTAAACGGGTATTCATTGGACAAATATATTATACTAGAACTCACATGTGATTACATTTTCACGCAATTTGAGTGCATAGATCGTGAGAAATCAGTACCCAGAACAACCACCTCTGGCCGTAATAACGGCCTTAATACGCCTGGGCATTGAGTCAAACAGAGCTTGGATGGTGTGTACAGGTACAGCTGCCCATGCATCTTCAACACGATACCACAGTTCATCAAGAGTAGTGACTGGCGTATTGTGACGAGCCAGTTGCTCGGCCACCATTGACCAGACGTTCTCAGTTGGTGAGAGATCTGGAGAATGTGCTGGCCAGGGCAGCAGTCGAACATTTTCTGTATCCAGAAAGGCCCGTACAGGACCTGCAACATGCGGTCGTGCATTATCCTGTTGAAATGTAGGGTTTCGCAGGGATCGAATGAAGGGTAGAGCCACGGGTCTTAACGCATCTGAAATGTAACGTCCACTGTTCAAAGTGCGCTCAATGCGATCAAGAGGTGACCGAGACGTGTAACCAATGCCACCCCATACCATCACGCCGGGTGATACGCCAGTATGGTGGTGATGAATACACGCTTCCAATGTGCGTTCACCACGATGTCGCCAAACACGGATGCGACCATCAAGATGCTGTAAACAGAACCTGGATTCATCCGAAAAAGTGACGTTTTGCCATTCGTGCACCCAGGATCGTCGTTGAGTACACCATCGCAGGCGCTCCTGTGTGTGATGCAGCGTCAAGGGTAACCGCAGCCATGGTCTCCGAGCTGATAGTCCTTGCTGCTGCAAACTTCGTCTAACTGTTCGTGCAGATGGTTGTTGTCTTTCAAACGTCCCCATCTGTTGACTCAGGGATCGAGACGTGGCTGCACGATCCGTTACATCCATGCGGATAAGATGCCTGTCATCCCAACTGCTAGTGATACGAGGCCGTTGGGATCCTGAACCCACCAATTTTGCATCACAACAACGTTTCACCAGGCAACGCCGATCAACTGCTGTTTGTGTCTGAGAAATCGGTTGGAAACTTTCCTCATGTTAGTACACTGTAGGTGTCGCCACCGGCGCCAACCTTGTGTGAATTCTCTGAAAAGCTAATCATTTGCATATCACAGCATCTTCTTCATGTCGGTTAAATTTCGCGTCTGTAGCACGTCATCTTCGTGGTGTAGCAATTTTAATGGCCGGTAGTGTAAATCGACAGAAGTAGAAAGTTTTACAAAATGAACATATCGAGCAAACGTTACTAGTTGGTGTCCACAGCTCATGGTCTAACGGTTAATATTTCTGCTTCTAGATTGCAGAGTCCCAACTTCAATTCCTGACTGGGTTGGAGATTTTCGTCACTCAGGCCCTAGCTGTTCGTGTCGTCTTAATCATCTCATTTTATCTTCATTGATGCGCAAGTGGCGTCAGATAGAAAGCACCAGGTGGGCAAACAACCAGACATGGTCTCTCAGCCAATAATGCGGTATGATTATTTAATTTCACGAATCTGGTACTTCAGTATTTGCGTGCCTGTGGGATACATTAACTTAAAATTTCATCTTTATGAGAGCTTATTTTTACAGGTAAAGAATGGCATGAGTAGATGATGGCTACTGGTTGTATGTCACGTTACTGGAAATCGCAACACAGAGTACCTGGAGGATGCGGGCGCTCGTCTTACCGACATCTCTCTGACTTTGAGAAACGTCGCATCATTGTCATGATGGACGATGCACAGTCATACTTACCGATCACATAGACGGTTCGTAAGGATCTTATATCGTCACACGTCATGATGTTAGTCATTAATAGCTAGTGGCTGAGAATGTCATGAAAAATGGGTGACTGTAGTTGCTGGGGAGGAATGCTTGGTGTGGGCAGTCGAGTAAAGACAAGAGAGTACGAAATCCATGGTCAACTCGAGCCGAGCAAAGACGATGTGCTTGCCGGTTTTTCTCGGGTAAAGTTACTAATTCGCTTCTGATGTAGTTATCTCACGATTGTTCGCTTTATAGTTTCTGTGTGAACCAGTAAGTGTTGTGAGGTCTCAAGTGGAATACTGGTAAACTGTGCATGCGTAAAAGTGTATGGAACGAGTAATGGCTTGAGTAATAAATCGTACTGTTGATGATTCCCTAAGAATAACTGTTCTGAATTGAACCCTTTATTATCCACTTCCTTAAACTACCAGAAATTCAAACAGATATAATTAATTTCATGGATTGGAGGAAGCCAGAATCATCGTAATATAAGACGACAGACTATCGTTTTATGTGAGGGGTGTTCAATAAGTAAGCCAACGGCCTTGCCGCGGTAGTAACACCGGTTCCCGTCAGATCACCGAAGTTAAGCGCTGTTGGGCTCGGCTAGCTGGCTAGCACTTGGATGGGTGAACATCCGGTCTGCGAGCGCTGTTGGCAAGAGGGGTGCACTCAGCCCTTGTGAGGCAAACTGAGGAGCTACTTGATTGAGAAGTAGCGGCTCCGGTCTCGGAAACTGACATACGGCCGGGAGGGCGGTGTGCTGATCATATGCCCCTCCATATCCGCATCCAGTGACGCGTGTGGGCTGAGGATGACACGTCGGCCGGTCGGTGCCGTTGGGCCTTCATGGCCTATTCGGGAGGAGTTAAGTTTAAGTTCAACAAGTAATGCAACATTTTTTTCTGAGAGCAGGTTAGTTGTACTCAAGATACACCATATTACTTCACACTCTTCTGGATACAAAACCGTGTCGATCAACTAATCTCGTTCATTGCGACGGGCTTACAATACCTTACTGGAAGGGCCTATGCACCCGGATGGCACCAATCTATTGGTCGACGTCAGAGCCAATGTCTTGTTGCATCAACAACCTCCCAATCATCCACGTACTGCTTGCCACGGGGTGCATCCATCATTGGACCAAACAGATAGAAGTCGGAGGGTGGGAGGTCTGGTCTGTAGCGTGCATGACGAAGAACAACCCAGTAAAGTTCTGTGAGCTCCTGTCAGGTGCAAAAAATTGTGTGAGGCCTCGCATTGTCGTGGAGAAGCAGATGTTCGTTTGCATTTCTGTGGCGATAAACTCGCTGAAGTGGCTTCTTCGGTTTCCTGAGGGTAGCACAATTCACTTTCGAGTTGATCGTTGCATCATAAGGGAGAATGTCAAACCGCATAACCCTTTCAGAGACACTGAAGACCATCGTTATCACTTTACCAGTTGAGGGTACGGCTTTGAACTCTTTATTCGGAACAAAGGTGATGTGGCGCCACTCCATTGATTGCTGTTTTCTTTCCATTTCGATGAATGAATCCATTTTTCATCGCCTGTGACGATATGCGACAAAAATTGTCACGCTCAGTCCCGTAACGTGCAAGGAATTCCGCACAGATGGTCCTCTGTTGTTCTTTATGGTCTACTGTGTTTTTTTTTTCTTTTTTTTTGGCAGGAAACCCAGCCGGCACACACCTGCCGGACGGATGTGTGTGCAGTCCCACAGATAAGTCCAGTTCTGCAGTGAGGAGATTGATTGTGATCTGTCGATGACGTCGAATCAGAGTGTCCGGACGTTCCAACACTTTTAGAGTCACAGCTGTGTACAGCAGGCCGGCACGCAAGAGATCTGCCAGGTTTTGCGCGACCTAGTTGAGATGATGACAGACGCCTTGCCCGACGACTCAACGTGCTTTTGTTCGCTGCCAGGACATTCTGCAAGCGCGTGTGAACATCTGCGATGCTCTGTTTTTTCGCCAAAAGACAACTGACTGCTTGGAAATCACCTCCATTACAGGATCCATTTCGAAGGCTGTGTATGGCGCCAGCATAAATCTGAACTTCATAAGACTAAAGGGGCTGAAGCAAAAATCTACTACGATGTCCCGCAACAAAATCCGCATATTTTCAACGTAAACTGGCCGTCGACAAAAGAATGACTTTTATTAATTACTTAACGTCCCTTGTAGCTTTTGTCTGACTATGACTAAAGAGTGAGAACTAATGACACCAAGATGGCTGTATGTCACCATAATTCGTTGCAACAACTTATTGGAAGCTGGGTTGGGATCTCGGGTCACCAAGCATAGTTTATCGCCGGTACCACGCCATAGACAACAGATACTTTTGGAGTCGAATGGGACACTGAGGGGCATAAATAGTTTGCTTCACTGCCTCCAGCAATTCCCACTACCTCCTCAGATTTTTCTCTGAGGTAGGGAGTGGTGGACTACGTGCTTTCAGCCTCATAAACCAAATGAGGACCTGCTTGGATAAAGAAGCAGCGGTACTATCGTGATTCACCTACTGGTAGTAACGGCTAGAGCGGGGCCGAGCACTGCGCGTCACACCCCACACAAGCCGGATGTCTAGGCCAAGGCTTGCCATATCTCGGCCTTGCTCGGTCCTCGTCAGAAGGACTCGATACTGGGCGAGACTTCACTTAGTATTGTGTTATGGCAGTTTTCATTTCGGCAGAATCGTGTTGTCAGCGCTATTCACCCTTCTCTGTTTGTCTCTGGTATGAAGAATGGTTCAAATGGCTCTGAGCACTATGGGACTCAACATCAGAGGTCATCAGTCCCCTAGAACTTAGAACTACTTACACGTAACTTACCTAGGGACATCACACACATCCATGCCCGAGGCAGGACTCGAACCTGCCACCGTAGCGGTCGCGCGGTTCCAGACTGAAGCGCCTAGAACCGTATGAAGAATTTTCAAAAGTCGATTGCCTGTTTGCACAGATAGAGGTAGTCTAGCGATCTATCCTCACAAGCCTTTAAAAATCAGTGGGAATGAGAGAATGGAGGAATGAAAATTCTCAGTATTACTATGCAGTCGCATAATCGTAGGACACTGGAAATTTGCAATGAAACGACATTATAATACCGTGCAAAAGGAATTAAAAGTTTTAGTTGACAATGAAACACCAAAATATTATAACGATCAACAGATGGGACTCATTGTTCTGTGCATCAAAAGCAATTTGTGCTAACTTTGCAGGCATGGATCAAATGAAGAAGTCGGTGGTACGAATAGTAATATTTCTGAAGTCACACGCATTAACTCCGCTGTCAGTTGCAACAGTTTCCGATGCAAATGAACGAAGTGTATGGACACTTTATATGTTATTGCAAAGTACGCCGGTTAAGTCAAAGAGCATGCCTCAAACGATTTTTCGATTTAAAACGCGCTATTGTTGAATTTATGAAGGATAAAAAAGTACAGGGACGAAAATTAAAGCATCTGGAATGGATCGCAGACTTCGCATTTTAAATCGATTTGACTGCACACTTCCCGCAGGAAGGCATTTTCAGATGATAAATAACACATTTATAATTTTATGGGGATGCACTGCAGCACAAAATCACATTACAGAACGGACAAATTGTGACAAATACCATCCATCTCCCTAAGCTCAATGGCGTTAAAGAAACGGGGAGATTTGAAGAATTCATTGTGACCTTGAAAGAATTACCAAGACAGTTTTTTAAACGTATTGAGGACACTGCCAATCTTCCATCTGTTTCTGAGACCGTCAACCTTTTCAGCTGAAAACGTACTTGTGGATGCGTAGACGTAACTGATTGATCCGCAGTATAATTCCTTTTACGTTAAAACTGTCCACAACGTCTACATTGTTCTCTTTAAGTAGCGATTCCACATCTCCATAATGAGATTACAAAAGTGTTACAATATTTCGATCAATGTATGTGTGTGAACGACCTTTTCTCGATTACAAAACTAAATAAGTCACGATTACTTTGCATCCCGAGTGTGAAAATCCGTAAATTGTGTGTGTCTGTGTGTCCGTAGTCTAACAGTTTGCACCAGGTAAAAGTTGTATTGTGTCTTCAGCACGCCAAAAGCAATTAAATAATACCGAATATTTTTTTTTTTACCCCAAGTTGTGAGAAACTAAAATCAAGTCCTAAGCAATGCAACTGCTTCCCTCCCCAGTTTAAATGTGGCACATTCGCACTTTCTCCGTCTTCCTCGTCCGAGCGCTCAGACTGCGTGGTGTGATGCTGGAGTCAGTGTGAGCAAAGGCTTAGCCGTAAGGCACCTGAGCCAGGACACGCTTCACAAGCGGAAGTCTGCTGCCACTGGCTACAGGGATAGTCTTACAATTTCAAATTTTAGTAAAAATTTCAAAAAAAATACTAGACATGTCTATTATTAGTCTAGAATATGACAGAGTATTTTCCAAAAAAGAAATTTTCAAGAAAAATAATTTTTGGCTTCGTCCTGTGGAGAAAACCAGAAGTATTAACATAGTTGAAGCGAAAAAAATATGTGAAAGTTCTCAGTTTATAGATTTCTGTCATACGTATTTTATCGTGAAAACATAAAAGCTTTCCGCGATAAAGATTAAAATATCGTAAGAGGTGTGAAACTGTTTCGCCAGTGTAAAGAAAAATGTCGTCGCTGATGAATTTAGTTCTGTTGGACATATTAGAAACATCAAGTGAAAAAGTTAAGGAAACTATAAAATTAATTTTGGTAACGTCTAAGACGTGTATCTCCTATGAACGTAGGTTTGTTTGCCAGAGGTTCTGGGCGCAGCAGCGCGCGAGTACTATATGCCGCCGCCAGGGCTTTCATTCAGACGGCTTTCCTTAACAGGACCGTGGATATTCCCTAATTCCCAATATTTTGCTACTTGATGCTGATGTATACCCTCAATCACTGCACCCATTACCCAAAATGCCGGTATACGCTGTACAAAAGTAACTGTAAGTTCCGGAATAAAGTCCGACGTTCCGTTAAAGTCGAATAAAATATATTTGTTCGTACGGTTTTTTTGAAACCCAGATTTTCTCTAAGTATACTAAAGGTCTATTCTCTTCAGCACCCAACGCATGAATTGTAGACAAAAACTTCACTTTTGCTGCTGTAGTGCCTCTGCGTTCCATTAAAAATTCTCCTCCGTCATTAAACTTTCTAAACTGAAAATAAAATTAGCAGAGAAGACGAAGAACAGAGGTCTCTGCAGCAGAATAATTATTTTTTTCACAGAAGATCGCTCTGTATTTTTCTAGCTGTCGGATAATAGTGCACGGTTCTGCGCACTACTTTCTTTAACAAAAAAAATCGTCAAATCCTGTAGATTTATATTGACGTTTTTATCCCTTTCTTGGAGAATTAAAACACGTTATCACGTATGGAGGTTGTCAATTCTACAACACTGTTAATACTGCATACAGACGATTGCAAAATACCACGAGCTTTTTCTGTCAGGTCATGAATTTGCGCGAAATTAGTATTATTCCTGTTTTTTTCACTGTTGGCCAGATCAGTAAAAAGGGCTTCAGTACATTCGACATGACAATTTTACTTTGTTTTCGAATGTCTTGTAACCCTCTACGCACATTGACCGATGTAACACTACGCGTTTTCGCTTGCTCCTGCGCTACAAAACACAAGTCAATGCACCTTTCTGCAGGAGACTGAAACCACACGTGAACACACTATACCGCGGGGTATTGCTGACCATTACAGGTGGGGCTAATCCTTTCACTGCCACTTTGAGTGTATGGCAAAAAAGCTGTCACGCGGACAACTGACAAAGCTTCACGTCTGAAGACGTCAGGCGGCGGGTGTGACCTTTGAGTTGCCTATTTTGGCGACGGCCATTTTAATCCAAGAGTGGTGTTAACGTTTACGTCTATTATCAGTCTAGTTTCTGTCCAGCGCGGACATGACTTGTTGAAGGATCATAGGATGCAGTGAAATCCGAGACCCATAGCTCCCCGTGATGTTTAGAGCTATTGGATATCACAGCAGAACTGATTTGGTTTTGTGTTAAAGGGAGGACGAATGCTCGTCAGTATGTGGCAGGAATCTTAAACTCTGTTATGATATCCCTCACAGCCAGGAAACCAAATGGCACATTTCAGCTGGGAAATGCATGATCCCACATCGCAGTTCATACATCAAACGCCTAAAGGAATGTATGGATCCTTGACTGGCCTGTCTGATGCCTCACTTTGTCATGCACAGAGCGTGTCTGGGGCGCGATAGGAAGATGTACCCTTTCGTAACAGCCTCTAGCCATTATGACGTCTCACGTGTTTCAGACATGAGAAGAAACTGCTCAGGTTCTTTTCTTACAAGCCATAACGGTACGTCACCCCTGATAGCGATGTTGATGACAGATTTTAGTTCCGAATGGAACGGAAGTTTAATAATTTAAACCCAGAAATATGAGGAACATCATAAAGTTTGATAAATATCAGGCTTGTGCTTGAAGGTGCAACGCTTTGCACCTCCTTGAATGAATGCTCCACGGTTATAGTCTCGGCAAAAGTCGTTATACCTAGCAACGGGTGTGTGTTTTCAACAGCGGTGATGGATTCTGCCAGAGACAACAACTCTGAATTTCTCAAGAATCCTGTTCCCTAACACGTCGTATAACGGGCCTAGCCTGTACAGATGTCGGCCCCTCGGAGGTAAATTAGTGTCCGCAATGGAAAATGGCCGTGGATACGCGGCGAGAAAAATGTAAATCGAGTTGTGGACAGCATTTACAAACACGTTCTCGCGGCGTTGCGTAAGAGGTCGCTGCCTCCCCGTCGCGCCGGCTTTGGCTGCTAATGAACTTGACCGAGTGGAGCCGAGACGCCAGTGGCACGCCGCGTTCATTTGGAGATTAGCCGGCGCACTGCTTGTCTGGCGGGCGCGGCAGAATGCCGACGCTTCCGGCTGACAGGCGACTGCACGCTCTGTCACTCCGCTGCAGCGTCAAGGTGACGTATGGACGTGTTTTCTCCCGCCTCTTAACTAAATTCAGCATTTTGTCAACCTCACAGGTGCACGGTGAATGCTACGTAAGGGGGTTGGGGGAGGGGGGGGGGGGGGAGGAGAACGTAAGGACCAGATTCCTAACAGGAAAAGGAATAAAACAGTTCTTAACATAAGCAAATCTTGCAAGAAAAGTGAGCCATAGCCGACAGACCTCTTGCTAATAATACAGCGTAACGCCGTGTGTTGCCTAAAAAACGAAATAATTCAACCAAGAGGGAACAATACGAGAAGAAGATCAAGAACAAAGTGCACAATTATAAAGTGTGTAAGAGAGGGATATAGTCTCTCGCTCCTACTGTTCGATCTATACTGTATATCGAAGAAGCAATAACGAAAATAAAAGAAGGTTCTAAGTGGAATTAATATTAAAGGTGAAAAGACATAAACGATTAGATTCGCTGATGACGTTGCTATTCTCAGTGAAACTGAAGAATAATTACAGGATTAGAATGAACTATCTAATGAGTACAGAATATGGATTGAGAGTAAATCGAAGAAAGGCGGAAGTACTGAGAAACAGCAAAATGAAAACATCGACGAATTTAACATCATAATTTGTGATCACCAAGTAGATGCTACCTATGGGGCAAGACAACCCATGAGGGAGGGAGCAAGGAGAACATAAAAAGCAGACCAGCAATGTCCTGGCCAAGTGCAGTCCACTGGTATCAAACATAGGTCTTAATTTGAGGAAGAAATTTATGAGAACGTACGTTTTGTGCACAGCGTTGTACGGTAGTGAAACATAGACTGTGGGAAAACCGGAAAAGAAGAGAATCGAAGCATTTGAGGTGTGCTGCTACAGAATGCTGAAAATTAAGTGGACTGATATGGTAAGAAATGAGGAGGATATCCAGAGAACCGGTGAGGAAAAGAATACATGGAAAACACTGACAAGAAGAAGGGATAGAATGGCAGGACATTAGTTAAGACATCGGGGAATAACTTCCATGCTACTAGAGGGAGCTGTGAAGGGTAAAAACTGTAGAGGAAGACAGAGAAAAGGCATATATCCAGCAAATAACTGAGGACGTAGGTTGCACGTGCTACTCTGAGGCGAAAAGGTTGACACAGGGATGAATTCGTGGCGGAGCGCATTACACCAGTCAGAAGACTGATAACTCGGATAAACAAAAGGGTCCGCATGTTTCTTCGGGCGCGCCCTATTCTTCAGCAGCCATTCTTTGGCGACTAGATACCCCAGAGGATCCAGATTTCCGGTACAACGACTGTAAAGTTTCACCCGCTGCTGTAAACGGATCCTGATATATCGGACCAGTCGAGGTTCCATAGGATCCGTGACTTTTCCTCAAATCAGGAACGCGCTATCCAGCACTAGTGTGTGGCCTGTAAGGCCGAAATTGGTGAGTCGTGCGTAGTTAAGTAGAGTACCGCTCAAAATTTTTCGATCACCTATCACAGCTATGGATTTGTGATTAAAACACGGATTTCGTTACGAATTTGCGATTATATCCTGTTGATGATAATAAAACAAGTGTTAACATGCAAAGGCTGAGCCCTTCTGTTGTGTACCTGACGAATTGTTTGCACAGGAAGGCGCTGATGAGTATCCACAACTACACTGACGTGCCTTTACCTAAGATGCTTCCATTCGAATAGCCCTCATCTCTTCAACTGTCTGTATACCAGTCACTTCACATTAGTTTAGAGTACAATGTAGGCACCTAACAGAGCGTGTGCTATACCTAATCACGCCCATACCATATTACCTCCTAATGGGACGGAAGCAGCAGACTGGCATTGAAAAAAAATACTGTAATTGAAACACTGCATCGGGAAGGATATTCTGTTAGCACAACAGCAGCAAAACTGGCGTACCCCAATATACAGTGGTGTATACATTGCAGAGGTTCAAGCAAACTGGTACCAATGCAAGTGTTTTCGCGATCTGGAAGACCCCGAGTAATGTCATAGAGGGAAGATAAGTCCACAAGTGTATAGCGTAAGCGTCAGAGGACTCGTACTGCATCTGAAATTCTCGAGGAACTAAACAGTATATGAGCAGTTCTAATCTCAGTTCAACACAGACGCCGTGTGCGTAAACAAGGTTCAAAGGGGTGCATGGCGGCCAAAAAACCTTTATTATGCAAAAAAAAAAAAAAAGGTGAAACGATTGCAATGGACACAGCAACGTAAAAATTGGGTCCAAGGTATTACTCATGAATGAATCCGAAGTTTTTGAAAGCCATCGCCGAATGTTTGTTCGTCGAGTTCGTGAAGAAAGAATGAAAGTGTGTGATGCTAGTGCTGAAAGGTGGTGGAAGGGTCATTCATGGCGTGCGGATGTTTTGCGGGTGATAAAATCGGTGATTAGTGAGAATTAATGGAACATTAAAGAAGGAAGAATTTCACAGGATACTGATCAATCATGCATTTCCAAGTCAAGAGACTTACTTGTCATGGGATTGTTCTGCAGCAGGGCAATGATCCCAAACATGCTTCTAAATTGTGCATATGATATGTCGATAGAGAAGACAAATGTGGGGTGCTGGCCACGTCAGTCACTTGACTTAAGGCCATTGAACTCTTACAGGATCAACTTCACAGCAACGTCAGAAAACCTAGGTCACCTAATGCTGAAAATGTGGATACATTGAAGACGATAAAAAAATGGCTCTGAGCACTATGGGAGGTCATCAGTCCCCTAGAACTTAGAACTACTTAAACCTAACCAACCTAAAGATATCACACACATCCATGCCCGAGGCAGGATTCGAACCTGCGACCGTAGCGGTCGCGCGGTTCCAGACTGTAGCGCCTAGAACCGCTCGGCCACACCGGCCGGCAAGATGATAAAAATTTGAACCATATTGTATTGTCCATGACAGAGAGAGAAAATATTTATTTTGTTAGTCCATGTAGTTGGCACAATATGTTTGTACATTGAAGTAAAGTGCATCGTTTTTATTATGGGTTATCGAAAACTTTTGTCCGGTAGTGTAAATATGTGTAAACAAAATCCGTGGTGCAGCTAGTACAAACGTATGCATTCAGCCCTGTTCGTGAAATTCGCGAGGAGAACTATTGTGTCCACAGCATACACATGATGAACACTCTCGCACCAAGAATAGTGAAATAAACGTCCTGGATCTCGTTTATGGTAACCGGAACTAGTGGCCCCAAAGCATCGTACGAAATTAGGGGCTGGTGGTCTAGAGGCAAACGCGTGCCTGGACACAGAGGCTGCGGGTTCGAAGCGCGGTCGAACTGCGGGAATTTTCATTCTGCGTTTAATCTAACCTACGTCCCTCAGTGATGTGAAGAGCCTCCAGGAACAACATGTTCCTCAGATTCCGTGTTACACCGTCCAACCGGTCCCAGATTGACATGTGAACACTTCGCAGGGTACGCATTGCAGTCCCTGGTGGTCATACATCATATTAAGAACCGTGTCCCCATGGGACCGTCATTAATAACGGTGATTTCAGTGTAATTTTTGGTGTTAAGCAAAAATGTCGGTTCCGTTCGTCTCATTGCTTATTTCTTTCAGTTACCTTCTGTACTACACTGCAGAAGTTATTTCTATGTATGGTCCAAGTTTCATCCACATACATTACTTGAAAGCTATAATTGTTAATTTTTTTCCATGCCCTGTTCGAGAGTGGAACGATCGAGAAACAGTCTATGAACCCTCTGCCAAACTCATAAGTGTTAGAGTGCGGAAAAATTTCCACTAACAGTCACAATAAAAGGTTATTTATTTGTCACACGACCGGTTTCGGGCTTGCGCCCATTCTCAGGTGTTTATACATCCATGTACATGTTGATATTGCTGGAGATCACTATATAAATACAAAAATATTATTTGCTGATGACTAAACAGATACAAGTGGGACTGTTGTAAGTGGCAAGGCAACATTCGTCGAAAATATATCTGTACTTACAGAAAGATGGAGCATCATTATTATAGTTAAGCTGTGGTGACCGTTTTTCCACTTAGTTGCTTACTTATTATCATTGATAATAAGTACGCATTTAAGTGGAATCGCGACCAGGTTGCCTCTACCCGGGCACTGAGGAAACGTGTGTTGCTCACGAATGGAATTTCGAATAATCAATCTTATTGCAGCCCATGCTAATTCAATTAGACTTTGATGTAACCTGCCTGAAAGTAAAAGCAGAGGATTTACATCTTTTAAATGTTACCTCTAAAACTGATTAGAATGTGATATAACAGTTAGAATAATAAATTTACGTCTTCGATGATTCTGTGACTTTATTAGTAGGTACCGAATATTTGTCCTCCCATATTTAAGAAATGTTTCAGGCACTAATGTACCTACATGTTCATGTAACATTTCACTGCACTTCTTTGGGGTAAGAGGTGGGATGGACGAAGTAATTCGCTGTGCAGCGGCCTCCATTTCACACGGTATATGAGTCGATCCTGCGGACTTTTTAAATACAAAATACGCCGCCATAAGGCGGCGGACAAACGGCTCTCGTAGCGGCCGCCAGTAATTCTTCCTTATCGCAAGTGGGGACGGAGCGGAGCACATGAGTCAAGCCCATTTTATTTCCGTTTCATTTTCAGCAGAAACGGCGAGCTGTACGCAAATTATGTGTGCAGTAAAACACGTCTCTCGATAAGCGGGCATTTTATACACTCCTCAGAGCAATCAGTTAGGCTACCATATCGATTTCTCTCCCCGCTTTTTCTGCCGACTACGAATTTATCTTTGCAAGTTTCTCTTTTTTTGTGAGACGGGAAGAGGGACTGCATGGAGGGAGGGAGGGAGGGAGGGAGGGGGAGGGGCCTTGGTGAGGAGAGAGATGCAAACGATTATACAGATAAACTACGACAGAACGCCAGTGTGATTTAAAGTCAGAAATAGGTTTTACACTGAATGGTTGTTGGAAGATTAGAGAGCTGTACCTGAAACATGAACGAATTGTTCTAGAAAACAAGATTATCAGAAAGTTACACTGCAAATGAAGCGAATGAAAATTAAGTTTATGGCATATGTGCTCGAATAAAGCAGTTCGTGTAAGGGAGGTGAGCGTTTAAGTGTAACTCGATTCTGTGTGTGGAATGTGGAGGTCTGAGAATGGCTTGAAAGCGGCTTACACTGATTAACAAGCACAAATCCTAGAAAGAATTTTTTTTCGTAGGGAAGGGGGCGGCAGAGTGGAGACAGAAGCCCGAATAAAAATTTAATCCCGTGCAGCGGTTCCAATGAAAGGAATTATTATATGGGTGACGAAAGTTAGCTGCTATCTTTCATTGATTACGATAGCGTTTAGACAATTATAGGTTTGAATGTTTGACAGTAACAGCATAAACTTGAGTTGAAAGGGTTACCGAAAAGACACACACACACGAAGATGGAAGCAGTAAGTGTCTAAGAGCCATCTTCATTAAGGTAAGCTACTGGCTAACGCTCGTTATTACCAAACTTCCTTAGTTTAGCTAATCCCTCCGATCCCAGCCTGCGTATCAAATCTAAAAGTACCCCGTTGACTCCTTTACAGCCGAGTTCCCTGCGTGCTACACTAGGCGTCCTGCTTCCGCTACAGAAAAGTTTCTCATCTTACTCTTTCCTGAAGCACGCTTTTTGAACTACGTGTTTTCTGTCTTCGACTGTCTGTAAGTTAGGGTTGTTGAACGTTTTTGTAACCCTCTATTGGTAGCGAAACAAGCCTGTGATCATTCGCACCGCTGTTCTTTGGTCTCCCGTGAGAGATAAATATTAATTTTCAATATATGGAAACACGTGTGTCTCTAATTCGTCATTCACGGAAAACCAAGCAAAGGCACAGAGAATGGTCTACATCGATATACGTACATGCTCCGCAAGCCACCGTACTGCCTATGGCGGAGGTTATCGTAGATGACTGTAAGCCATTGCCTTTCCTGTTCCACTCTCAAACGGAGCGAGGGAATGCCTGTACGCTACCGTACGATCCCCCATTCCTCTTGTCTTTGCAGTCCTTATGCAAGATAATTGTTAGTGGTGGTAAGATCATTCTTGCATTGTGTCACAAACGCCGGTTCTCTAAACTTTCTCAAAAGCCGTTCGATAAAAGATCATCTTACCTTCAGTTCGAGGAGCATATCGGTAACACTCGCTTGTCGATCGAACCTACCGGTAATGCTGGGGATCCCAAACACTCTAGCTGTATTTAAAAATGTTTCAGACAAGTTTTCTGACGAGCTACTTTTTCCTAGAATCCTTCCAATAAACCGATGTCAACCATTCACATCTGCAACGGACATGTCATCGTACCTTTTCTTGTCGCTATGCAAATTTTTGCGTTTAGATATTTGATTGACGTGACTGTGTCAAGCAGAACACCACTCTTATGGTATTGGAATATTGGAGGAGAAATTCCAAATATAGGCTAGCTAAGGTTTTTGCACAGTAACATTTTTCTTTTAACGATTAAATTACTGTAGAAATCCTGGGATTGTGCAATAAGATGTGTCAAAGTTATGGGGAATTAAACAATTACAAACATGTTCTTATTTTAAATAATTTATTTAAAAAACCATTATAAAAACGCCATTTTGGTCGGGGGAGGGGGGGGGGAGTCCAAATATGGGCTACCCTTAACATGAAGGAAAAAACATTTAAAAACATGTTTGAAGTGCAAGTTTATTTGCAATAATCACAAATATAAGCTTCATTGTCCATCCCTGCACATTCAGTATGCGCTCACACACGGCACTAGATACACTGAATCCAAATTTCCTCCTTTGGCGACCGCTGAGAATTGACTGTCGCAGAATGTGCACAATACATCTGTCCCAGAAGGCGTGCGGTCTTCAGTAAGCTCGAAATCACTTTCCTTATCGTCTAGCGTAGGCCCATCCTCATTAAATAATTCGTCAGATGAAGATAAGTCTACTTTCTTTTTATACCATTCTTTTTTGCTTCTCGTGCCTTCTTTATTTGATTTCTGGATCTGCTTCAATATTTGATCACGAAAAGTTAGCTTTTTCTTTCTCTTCAGCGACCTGCCCAAGGCACTTGTTTGCTCTTCCTTGTACGGTGATCCTGTAATAAAGGAGGCTTTTGCAGATTTTCGACCTCTGTTGATTTTTTTTCTTTGCAGTTGTGGGTGGTGGTGAAATGTCACAAGGGCTAACAGGAGCTGAAGTTTCTAGTTGTGCATGTGATGAAGAAGGAATGAGCAGACGAAATTCAGAAAACTTTCCTGACTGAGAAGAGGAGAGCCTGGATTTGTTGGTGGGTTTACCCTTGGAGGTTCTGTGTTATCCGTTCCTGGCTGACGGTCGATCGATAGGCGAGATGAACGGCGATTCAGCAAAAAATCTGCCCAACTCCCACCCGCTGCGTTAGTGGTGAAGGCACGTTAATGCCATTCCTCTCTGCTAAAACAAATGCCAATCGTTTGAGATCGGATGAAGTATAACCAAAATACCTTTGTTCTGTAGGACATGGTCCTAAAAAAAAAAGGGCCTTCTTAGCTTAGCGCTGGGCGCAGCAATTGGGGTAAGAGCTTGGTTAAAGTGTGCAGGGTAGAGCTCTACATCGTATACTTTTGCAGCCTTTAGAGATCCCTCGCAGCAGTGATGTTTTCAGCCATTTTCAAAGGGTCTGGCTGGCTCTGAGCACTATGGGACTTAACTTCTGAGATCATCAGTCCCCTAGAACTTAGAACTACTTAAACCTAACTAACCTAAGGACATCACACACATCTATGCCCGAGGCAGCATTCTAACCTGCGACCGTAGCGGTCGCGCGGTTCCCGACTGTAGCGCCGAGAACCGCTCGGCCACTCCGGCCGGCATCAAAGGGTCTCACACCTTCCTTTTGCCCTTGGCTTGTTACTTAGGCCTGTTGTGTGGCTTCCTGGAAAACAAATCTTGATTTCAACTCAAATCATAGGAATATAAATTGGTCCAAATACGGGATAGCCCATAATGAGACCCTTCATGTTATTTGGACCACACGGGGGTTCCTGCAAAATGGCCCTAAGGGTCATCACGAAATACAGACAGAACAATGAAAACTGGGAAACACATGCTTTAGCTTATCAGTAATACAGTGCTTCGAAAGAATTGCATGCATAGCTAAGTCAAATGCTAAAGAAAATGGTGAAGCACGTACCCAGTCCACAGAATCAACGGTTTCAAGCGCAAAATCTCACTGCAGAAAAAAAAAAAGCGTTCGTACAGCCAATTGTTTACAATCGTCTTTGAAGGTAGTGGGGAACAGATTTACACTTGCCACGACCAGGTGGTAGCACTTTCTGTGTCCCCAGGCCTCCTAACCCATATTGAGACCACTGTCCATATTTGGAGCTTCTCCTCTACAATTTTGTTATACCTACTCATGGGCACTAACATGCATTTTCCCGTATTTAGATAAATTCTGCCAATCTCCTCGTATGTTCTCCTACAGTCACCCAAAGACGACACTTTCCCTTACACTATGGCGCCATCAGCAGTCAGATTGCTGCTCACGCTATCTGTCACACTGGTTATCTGTCTAGAGAACAACAGTTGTCCTGCCACAGTTCCCAGGCTCGCTCATGACGATACCATCTCCAACGAATACTCACCGACCAGGAAAACTTCTGGGTTATGCTGCTTAAAAGGTCACGGGCTTGTTTAACTAACAAGAGAGTCTAACAGAAATGTTGAAAAACCTTAAAGGACATTCTTTCGAAGAAGTTGCTCCAATGCCCAATATATCTATCGCCTGTTGGATAAGGCAGATAAAATCAAGCAGATAACAGGCACAACAGCGTTCTGGATGTCAATCTTATTACGATGCTAATTAATGGAACACGAAGAAACAGTATAACGTACAATAATAGGTAACCTCTCTTATGCTGATCATAGTGGTCTACAGAACATAGAGGCCGTAAAGGAAAACTGTTTACAACGAACAAGTTGTCGAGAGGAAGTCGAGACGAACAGTTTGATATAGGAGAGCTGTGGCCGGCCAATGTGGCCGAGCGGTTCTAGACGCTTCAGTCCGGAACCGCGCTGCTGCTACGGTCACAGGTTCGAATCCTGCCTCGGGCATAGATGTGTACAATGTCCTTAGGTTGGTTAGGTTTCAGTAGTTCTATGTCTAGGGGACTGATGACCTCAGATGTTAAGTCCCGTAGTGCTTAGAGCCATTTGAACCATTTTTGACAGCTGCGATCTATCAATCGGGAAACTACGTCAAACTGACCTATGAAAACCACGTAAGAGCCTTTCAGTATTATCTCGCTCTCTTCCGCAAACTATTAGTCCCAGAGAAAAAAATGAATAGGACCTTTTTTGTAGAAAACTTAATGTATTAGAATTTTATAGTAGGACATGTCATCGCTATAGACCTCGGCTACTGAGTTATTCAAGAAAAACGGACAAAAGTCACCTTAAAACTCAACCCTTGTCCCCATCCTTCCCCCACCCTCGCCGCTCAGGACTTTTAGTGTCTCCCATATTCGCCCTTTTTTGATCTTCATTGACTGGGCTAGTACACCTTGAAACCTCCCCTTAGAAAAATTAATGAATCACTGTGCTGTAAACACCTTGCGTTATTTGATTTTGAAACAGCTGAGCAGAACTGAACGTGCTCAGACATTTCTCTCTTTACTTATTCTGATCAACACTAAACTGACACACGATATTTTTAGCGCAACGCAATCTGACTTTCAATAATTTCTACAAAAGAATGGCCCTGACTAACAATAACCTATACCTTTCATGAATCACTTACCACACAAAAATCTTCGTTACTCGAACTACTGCAATACAGCGGGCGCCAATACTGCCAGCAAAATAAAGATTCTAACTACTAAAGGCATTAACTACTGATAGGCATAGTTAACAAATGAAAGATTTTGATAGAGAACAAACAATGTATTTACCTTAATATATATATATATATATATATATATATATATATATATATATATATATATATATATATCAGTTCATGATATCCAGTATTACAAATTTTCTGATGGGCACATGTCCAGATCGTCCGTTCTCAAAATTCTGCCATATCTCTCCCCACACCCACCACTGCTGGCGGCTCACCTCCAACTGCACAACGCTACCTGCTGTTAACAACCAACTGCCCAACACTACAATAGCGAATATTCCAACAATACCAACCAGCCACCGACTGCACACAGCACAGCCAGTGATTTTCGTATAGAGCGCTACGTGGCGTTACCAACATAAAAACCTAAACAGCCTACTTACAACCTCTGACCCAGACGCTATTTCATTAATGTTAATAATTTTAACAACCCTGTGAAGGTAATGAAAAAAGACAGACTTTCTTAAAGTTATGCAAAATTAATTTCGTTCACTTTTCGGTTGAAACTTTACCTTACAAACGCAGTAATTTCATAGTAAGAAGGCTCGACCAAAAAGTAATTTAATTGTTAATTTTATACTGTTAAAATTCACAAATTTGCGAGGTGATATTCACAAAAAACGTCCATTTTACAATTTGGAACTGCGTAACTAAGCCGGCGCGAGATGGCCTATCGAAAGAAAGTCGAATGTGGGAAATAGCGTAATCGCAAATTTTTGTACACTGTATTCAGAAGTCACATGACCAATACACGTTTCTGATATTTAACAATGAAATTCGCCAAACAGCAGTGCAATTGAGATAGAATTTTAATTTAATTTCGCTAGCAGTTTTGGCAATTCGATATACCACTATAAATACCCATATGCACCTAAAAAATAATCGATATTGGCATACTGAGGCCACATGTTTCTGGATGTCGTGATTTCGTAGCTCAAGTACTTCCTTCGAAGACTTGACTGCAACTCTAAGGACACTTGTTACGAAAACTGGTGTTTGCGCTTTTCAAGGACGCTAGATAAAAACTGCGGGATGTACATTATAGTGACCTACTACGCTATGCACATCAATAGATTACAGTGATATCAAGAGAAGCAGCGAATGGTTGCATAACTTCAAACAGTGCTACAGAGTTCAAAGACCTAAGATAACGAAATTTCAACTAACTTGACGATGCACAGCAAACTGCGGAATCGGCCCCAAAAACTGACTTATCGAAACGTTCAGTAAAAAATTTGTTTTCACCTCTGACCAGTCGGGATTTGAAGAGGATATACTTACGAAAGGGACCCTGGAAATTAGAGGTACCAAAGAGCTGTGTCAAGATCAACTGATGTCAATGCGTTAACGCATTCGTATACAATAATGCCAATGGTTAAACCGGATGTTAAATTGACTTGAAAGTTATTAATTGTGCTGCGAGAAGTTAGAGGTGCTCTGCCCACTACAGTTCTTTCTCGCGAGCGTGATTTTGCAAGGGCCGTAAAGGAATATTTACATCACAGCAAGCAAGAGTGGGAAAATGGGCGTAAGAGAACTACAGTATTTGTATTAGCAGTATTTTTGCTCAATGGCTGCTCGAAATAACTTGCTTTTGCTTGATTCCTGGACTGCGTATAAAAATCATACTCCTTTAGAGCAAACTATTCCTCCTGAGTGACATTGCAATTCATACCACCTGGAACCACAGGACAAATTCAGTCTCTGTATTCGCTATGGTTGCTTGCGATCAAATTCTATCGGTTCACATTAGCCCGTTACACCAGTATGATTCTATATGCATTGTTTGAGTCTCACCTAGCTGAACGTCCTTCACGGTTTGTAACTCCCAAGGAGTTCGCCTTCGATCTTGATGGTGAGGTTTGTGATCACTGTGGCGCGCCGTCTGCCATACGATTTTCATGGTACAAGTTAGTTCAAAAAAATGGCTCTGAGCACTATGGGACTCAACTGCTGTGGTCATAAGTCCCCTAGAACTTAGAACTACTTAAACCTAACTAACCTAAGGACAGCACACAACACCCAGCCATCACGAGGCAGAGAAAGTCCCTGACCCCGCCGGGAATCGAACCCGGGAACCCGGGCGTGGGAAGCGAGAACGCTACCGCACGACCACGAGATGCGGGCTACAAGTTAGTGATTTGTTTTGAACATTTATTGAAGTTCGTCGATATCCATTTTGTGAAGTGTAACACATATGCTGTGTATTCAAAAGTATCCGGACACCTGGCTGAAAATGACTTACAAGTTCGTGGCGCCCTTTATCGATAATGCTGGAATTCAGTATAGTGTTGGCCCACTCTTAGCCTTGATGACAGCTTCAACTTATTCAACTTACTCAGGTATACGTTCAATCAGGTGCTGGAAGGTTCCTTGGGGAATGGCAGCCCATTCCTTACGGAGTGCTGAGCTGAAGAGAAGTATCGACGTCATCGGTGAGGCCTGGCACGAAGTCGGCGTTCCAAAGCAGCCCAAAGCTGTTCTGTAGGATTCACGTCAGGACTCTGTGCAGGCAGTTCATTACAGGGATGTTACTGAGATTTAACCACTCTGCCGTAGGCCGTGCATTATGGATAGGTGCTCGATCGTGCTGAAAGATGCAGTCCCCATCTCCGATTTACTCTTCAACAGTGGGAAGCAAGAAGGTACTTAAAACTTCAATGTAGGCCTGAGATGTAATAGTGCCACGCAAAACACCAAGGGATGCAAGCCCCCTCCATGAAAAACACGACGAATCCATAACACCACCGTCTCCGAATTTTACTGTTGGCACTACACACGCTGGCAGATGACATTCACCTGGCGTTTGCCAAACCCACATCCTGCCATCGGATCGTCACAATGCATACAGTGATTCGTCACTCCACACAACGTTTTTCCACTGTTCAATCGTCCAATGCTTACGCTCCTTACACCAAGCGAGGCGTCGTTTGGCATTCACGGGTGTGATATGTGGCTTATGAGCAACCACTCGACCATGAAATCCAAGTTTTCTCACCTCCCGCCTATCATAGTACTGAAACGTCCCCTTTGAACAATTATACATGACTGTGCTTAACTTGACACACAATATTTTTAGCGCAACGCAATCTGACTTTCAATAACCCTACAAAAGAATGGCCCTGACTAACATTAACCTATGCGTTTCACAAATCGCTAACCTCACAAAAATCTTGGTTACTCGAACTACTGCAATACAGCGAGCACCACTACTGCCAGCTAAATAAAAGATTCAAACTATGGAAGGCACTAACTACTGATAGGGATAGTTAGCAAATGAAAGATATTAATAGAGAACAAACACTGTATTTACCTTAATAGTCATAATATATATAGCAGTTCATGACAAATTACAAAACTCCGCCATCTCTCTCCCCACATCCACCACTGCTGGCGGCTCACCTCCAACTGCGCAACGCTACGCGCTGTTCACATCCAGCTGCCGCTGCCCAACACTACAATGGCAGACAACAATGCAAACTGGACACAGACTGCACACAGCACAGCCAGTGATTCTCACACAGAGCGCTACGTGGCGTTACCAATAAGAAAACCTAAACAGCCTACTTACATACAGTACTTGCAGTGGATCCTAATGCAGTTTGGAATTTCTGCGTGATGGTCTGGATAGATGTTTGCCTATTTACACATTATAAACCTCTCCAACTGTCGGCGGTCTCTGTCAGACAACAGACGAGGTCGGTCGGTACGTTTTTGTGCTGTACGTGCCCCTTCACGTTTCCACTTCACTAAAACATCGGAAACAGCGCAACTAGGGATGTTTAGAAGTGTGGAAATCTCACATACAGTTGTAGGACACAAGTGACACCCAACCAGACCACGTTCGATGTCCGTGAGCTCCACGATTCGCCGCAGTCTGCTTTCTCGCGATGGCTAATGACTATTGACGTCCCTGATGCGGAGTACCTGGCAGTTGGTGGCAGCAGATGCACCCAGTATGAAAATCGTATGTTTTTGGAGGTGTCCGAATACTTTTGATCACAAAGTGTACACACCATTGAAAGTTGTTCTCTGCTCCTCCCGGACACTCATTTTCTCTCACTATCCTGATGCACATGGTGAGTCATTAGCAGCTAATATTTTTCCTGTCATTATTCATGACACAACACTTTCAAAGGAGCCTTACTGAACTGGTCACCTCGCACTCACTGTTGTAAGAAAATACAGCATCTACAGGCGTCCTTCTGATGCCATTTATAGCGCAGCTACCAGTTTCGGCGTTTCGGTGCACCATCTTCATGTCTTAGTTGATCCATATGTAGAATGCATCAGTGGCGAGCAACTGGTTTACGCAGACTACCTGTAACTGTGATGTCGTCTCGCAGTCAAGGATTTCCTCGTAAGGCATTGGCTGCATCGACCAATAGGATCACGCCAAGCCTTAGCGTTCAAATCAAGCTTCGGTTTGAGGACAGTATTAAGTACGACACGGATTAGGTAACGATCTATTACAAAAGCTGTTCATGAAAACGATCTAAAACTTGTGTACAGATATCCAATATATTCCTTGAACAGTGGAACGTGTCTCACGTTCTCTGTTCTAAGAGACTCTTAACAGACACAACACTGGATTTGAGACTGACATACAGTCGCATCGCTTTATTGAATGTAAACATGCAGCCAGGACAAAAATAACTACACAAAGTTCGTAACGCGATATTTTTCTTCTGCTTTTTCCCCTATTTTCAATTTGGTTAGTTTATGTATTTACTTGTAGCATAAAGCGGCACCTGTCGGAAAGCCCGCAACGGCTGGTCGCTCGTAAACCTCCATGTCGCCGGGGAATGTGTGCGTGGCGGCGTCGCACCCGCTCTGAAACTCATAAATAAGCTCCCCGGTCTCTGAGCCCTAGAAAAATGCAGACTTAGCCGCCCAGTTACTACAACACTGCGTGCGTTGCTGGGTCAACTTCTCGTAATGTGGCTTCCTAACTAGCTCGTAAGCGTGACGTACTATATTCTCTTGAGTAAACTGACTGCATCTGTGAATTTCCTCCCAACTTATTACGTGTATTGTAAGTTAATTTCATAGAGTATAGTTTCTGTGCGTGGCGGGGGGGGGGGGGGGGCACGGGGGAGGGGGGAGAGTGAGGATAGGAAATTTAGAGGGAGACCAAGGTTCAAAAGGTTCAAATGGTTCTGAGCACTATGGGGCTTAACTGCTAAGGTCATCAGTCCCCTAGAACTTTGAACTACTTAAACCTAACTAACCTAAGGACATCACACACATCCATGCTCGTGGCAGGATTCGAACCCGTGACGATAGCGGTCGCGTGGTTCCAGACTGTAGTGCCTAGAACCGCTCGGCCACTCCGGCCGGCCGGAGATCAAGGTTCGTTGGTTGGTTCGGGTGACGGGGCCAAACAGCGAGGTCCCATCGGACTACGGAAGGATGTGGAAGGAAGTCGGCCGTGCCTCTTCAAAGGAACCATCCCGGAAATTACCTGAAGCGATCTGGTGAAATGGCGGAAAAGCTAAATCAGGATGGCTGTGCGCTTGTTTGAACCGTCGTCCTCCCGAATGCGAGTCCGGTGTGCTAACCACTATGCCACCTCGCTAGGTATGTTGTTTCTGTTGTTTTTACTGTAGAACAGGGTGAAATGTACTCGTTGCTTGGAAGATGTAGCTGATATCGATAAAAAATTGTTTCTACTGTGTTGATACATATTGCCTAATAATGTAATGGTCTACTTGATCTGTCATCGGTTGCAGATGCGGCTTGTCTATGCGGCGAATTAAAAATTGTTTTTTTTTATGCCACCCGCGTTTCTCAGTCTCTTATTTACGAGGCATTCTCAGCGACCTGTAATACACATTTGATGTATATGTATAATCAATGTGCTATATCATGTTTCCAGATATGTTACTATATTATATTCTTTCGTTATCTTATTGTTAGGTAAGAAGCAACTTTTGGGAGCACATATTTCGTAAAGTTAAATTACTGTTTGGTTCAGCCTACGATTTTTGAGATTTGGTATCACATCTGCGTCGTCCTAGCATTGGACTCCGTTGGCTTGCATACACCAGGCTGTCCGATATTCGGCGTCTGCGAACACATTTCACTTAGATACTTCACTTTCATTCTGTGCTTTTTTTATGGAAGGAACCAAGGAACGACATAAAACGTAAAATATATTGAAGTGTTATTCATCACGTCGAGGAAAGTGGAGCATTGGTTAAGGCACTGGCGTAAAATTTAGTTGTTGAGGACTTAAAATCCCCATCCACATTTCCAGGTTTATGTTTCTCATGGTTCCCGTATATCGATAAAGTCTGATGCCAGGATATTTCCTTTCGCAGTGATACAGTCAATATCCTTCTCCATCCTTGTTCAGCCTGGGTTGCGCTCCATCTGTATAAACCTCGTCTTCAGAAAACATTAAACTCTAACCTTCTTTCGTCCCTTCCTCACATATCATGAAGACGACAGTGGTAGAGGATCACACAGTTGATTAGATTTGGAAATTTTATACGTGTGTACTCCAATAGCGATCATTAAACTATTTGTTTATGATATAACTAGTTTCAAGGAATCAACTGTAATTTTTTTCTTTAAGTCTGATATCGAACTTCTACGCAGGTGATTTATGTGGTCGTTATGCATTAAATCATTCCCCCCCCCCCCCCCCCCCAAATGGATACCCTTGACTACTGTTAACGGCCTCCATTAACTGTACTGCAAAAGTGTTACCAAGTAATGTCTGGTCATTTTTGCTTTTTCGCACTTTTGTGTTTAGTTTCTAATCTTTCCACTAAATGTTTATTACCTTTAGATTTCCCATCTTCGGAAAAATCTTCAAAATTCATGACTACTGACTACGCTTTAGACAACTACTGTTTCAACCAGTTATATGTGTGTGTGTGTGTGTGTGTGTGTGTGTGTGTGTGTGTGTGATATGTTTTGCCACTCTGACGTCAACTTAGCGTGTACAGCAATAGTCGGTTCGAAAACGGTTAATAGCGTTGTTAAAAATTGTTTGATTGCTGGTTTCACTTTTTTCTAAGAATTAAACTTTGCACACAGCTGGGTCAACGGCGAACAGGATAATTCACACATATAGTGAACAGTAGCGATCCTGTCACTCTTCTTACGGTACACTCAACGCTGGTTGCTTTTCTGACAATGGCCCCTCATTAGAATTTTCCTTTGCTTTAAGGAGATTCGCAAAAATACATAATGCTAAAACAGGAAGACATTTTTTGAGAACTGATTGTGAAAAATTTCTCTGTAAGTTTCAGTAACTATTATTCACTGTTTCCACATTTCATTGATATTTTCTTAACGTTAGATGTTTACATGCGATGTTGCCGCTTGTTACGTCTGAATAATGTAAGGCAGTTAGCCGAATAGTCACGAAACAAAGTCACGAAACAACCCACGGGAAACTTATGATCTTAGGAGAAAGCGACACACCTCTCCCTAGTTAATAAACAGTTACAGAAGCAGACAAGACGAGCAAGTGCAATGGTTGTTACCTTCACTGAATGATAAGAGAACGACATTGAAATTTCCACCGAGCACAACGATATCTCTATCATAGTGAAAACAAGCAGCTTAAGTCTGGACCAGATTGTGTTTATTATTAGTGGGTCGCCTAAGCATGGAAATGTTGTACGACAATTTAAAGGATATTGAAAGATAGGTCAAGGCTAGGGTTAATAGATATTTATTTGCTCTAATGACTTGCATAAATCATGATAAAATTACCAGAGAACAAAGTTCTCCAAAACCCAGATCAAATTACAAAATGCCTGTAACACCGGGAGCAGGCACAAAATGTGTGAAAGACTGTGTGGGGAAAACACAACAAAATCTTCTCATCTAGGCAGCTCGCAAAATCAAAGTTAACGATGCAACAGAAGTTGCGTGGCAAAGCAAACAGGTAATGAGCGGATCAGAATGAGTACCACGCTATCGCAATTGCAACACTAACATTTCCCAAACAGCAGCTAGCATTCACTGACCAGCGCCAGAGCCACCCGCAGAGGATACACCCAGCGTGGCCAGAGCAGAATAGCAAAATGGCTCTGAGCACTATGGGACTTAACATTTGAGGTCATCAGTCCCCTAGAACTTAGAACTACTTAAACCGAACTAACGTAAGGACATCACACACATCCATGCCCGAGGCAGGATTCGAACTTGCGACCGTAGCGGACTGAAGCGCCTAGAACCGCTCGGCCACAACGGCCGGCGCAGAATAGCATCTCAGTTCACAACTGTCAACCGCCTAACTTTTGAAAGTATCGTATGGAGGGGGTGACCTACAGCTATTGGCAATCTGACGGGCGAGAATATGAAAAAAGCCGCGCGGTCTCAGGCGCCATGTCATTGACTGCGCAGCCCCTCCCGCAGGAGGTTCGAGTCCTCCCTCGGGCACGGGTGTCTATGTTGTTCTTAGCATAAGTAAGCTTAAGTCAGTTTAAGTAGTGTGTAAGTCTAGGGACCAATGACCTCACCAGTTTGGTCCCTTAGGAATTCTCACATTTCATTTAAAAAAAACAGAGAAACACAGCAGAAACTTCCCTCTCTTGGTGTACAACACACACATTAACAAACATGAGGATGACACCAGGCTATAGCAGTGTCTCAATTCGTCAGCTTGTTCATACCAAACACAGTGGTGTGTCAACGCAGTTCGATTGGATGACAAAATTTTGGGGCGAAAATAACTTTTTTTCTCACAGTGATCAGGCAACTCCATGGCGTCTCGACCTTCGATGTTCGTGCAGAAAAGGCAGAATTGTGAAACTCAGTTATCCTCTGGGGATGGCAATGGCGGCACAGCACCTCTTGTCCTCGGCTATGTCAGGCATCGACACCGCAGCCAAAAGCCCGAAGCAGACCACAGCCTCACTTCCTCAGAAACTGCCCATTTCACCACAAGGGGAGGGGGGGGGCGGGGGGGGGGGGGGCGCTCGCTTGTCCCAATCCAATGAGATTTACTGACTGCCTTCTGCGGACAAGAGGACCATGAGATCACACCAGTGCGAAAAATGCAAAGCCTACCTCTCAAGCCAACTTGTTCAGTACTCTCAGTAAAATAGCCACTAAATAATGACAGAAAATGAAACACTATCACTTTGCGATATGTCACAGTAATGTCACAATGCTGTCGGTGAATAAAATGCTTGTACAGCAAATATCAAGGAGCTGCCCTTTTCTTTATCTCTCAGTTGTAAACGTCCGAAAATGAAAAGTGTTGCACTTTGAACATCTTGTGGACCACTATCCAATCGATAATCCAGTATTTCCATGGCTTTGGGATACATTGATTGAAATTTCGTCGTGGTGTGAGCTCATTTAGCGTATATTCAGCACAGAAAAAAATCACTCTTGCATATTAAGGGGAGGTTTACTATCTTTGGCCCGAAAAAAAGCATGTCTTTTGAGAATTTTTGTCTCGGAATGTGTTATAGATATCGATGTCAAATTTGGTCAAAATGTTTATTGATATTTCCTTTACAAACTGGAATTTTTCGATCGAAAATGTCGAAGAGCAAAGGCGGAAGTGCCGTCGGAACGAAACAAAATTTCGATGTAGACCTCCACGCGCGGTGTGTCACAGGTCAGCTGGCTCGTCTGAAATCAAAATTGAGTTCACGTTCGCGAAGTATATAAGATTCTTTAGGAGTTGTATTTTGCTTATTTGGACCATAGGAGACAAAATGGCCGCCATTTGAAGAAAACATAGGATTTTTTCATCGATTTTTCGACTTCGTCGGCCAAATAAAAATATTTGTAGTTGATCGATCGGAATAAAAGTGGTACAACTCTTAGACAATTTAGTTAGCTTCATCGGAAACAAAGAATCGTGGCAATCGGTTCAGTAGATTTCAAGTTACCATACCGCGCGATAAAAAAAAAAAAAAGTCATTTCGAGAAAAACATGTTTGAAGTTTTGACTACATATAAATGCAATATTATGCAACGTACGTTCAATCTACTACTGCGGGTCCATAAACTAGTCCTTCCTCTTCTTCATAGAGGGAGTTCTGCTCGATCTGGGCCATCCTGCGCTGCTACAGAGCCGCTCGTACGGCCGGTGACAAACGGTTTTCGGCCGCTTGAATCTCGTGGTCGTCCGAACGCTTGGCGAACTGCGTCGAATAGAGTCCCAGGGTGACGTCCATCGTTGTCATGGTCTTCAGAATTGCTGGATACCCTTCGTTGAAGCTGCTCACTGCCAGGAAAAAAAAAGTTTCAAATGGCTCTGAGCACTATGGGACTAAACTTCTGAGGTCATCAGTCCCCTAGAACTTAGAACTACGTAAACCTAAGTAACCTAAGGACATCACACACATCCATGCCCGAGGCAGGATTCGAACCTGCGACCGTAGCGGTCGCGCGGTTCCAGACTGTAGCGCCTAGAACCGCTCGGCCATCTCGGCTGGCGCTGCCAGGAAAGTCTCAATCTCCACAGTCTTCGCACCAGAATGCAAATACTTTGGCGCTAACTTCCAAACACACGCGTTCAAACTGTCATTTGAATTTTGTGTGTTTCCTCCCAAACACCGGTACAATAACTCGTCCTCCGAAAGAAAAAAATTGGTGCGTGAAAAAGGCTGATTTCAGGCAGGTGCATTTTTTTTGCTCAATCGCGAATAACAAACATTTCCGTTCCGTATTCGGAAAAATCGTTTCAGGGGTGGATTCTAAACACTTTTATGGATCCCAAAATGCAATTTAAAAAAAATCGATTTTTTGAACCAAAAGATAGTAAACCTCCCCTTAAGGACGATGTAAGTATGTGATACCTATTGGCTGTGTGAGGTTTATGGTTTTTCTGTATTGGTGATCGCAACGCAGCATGTCTAGACAATGTGCACGTGTAGTTCATTACCATATTTTGTACTCTCAGGAAGGTCAAGTAATTAGCAAGGGGGTACGGGCGCACCACACCGACAGAGCACAGACTGGACGCTGTAGGGAACTGTTTGCAGAAAGAGTTGTGTCGAGATGCACTGAGGACAACAGTGTGGCAAGGAGAGTAAGCAAGAATCGTCCAAGGAAGTCGACATCAAAATATGATCTGAGGGTTGTTCGACTGGTTGTGACGAATAGACGTTTGACAACAGGGGTTGCAGGCGGAATGCTACCACGAACCGTCGGAAACAGGTTACTGGAAGGGGGTCGAGATCTCTACCTAGCACGCATGTTCCCACTGCCACCATAACACCGTAACACTTCAGTTCACACAGCGAAAGGATTAAGTAATGTGCAGATCAGTGACTAGCATTTCCGGTCCCCTTTTCTATCGCCCTCACAGAATGTCGTATGCGTTGGGAGAACACATACTTCTGTAATGATCTCCTGATTACTGATCTTCATGAACTGAGACATCACGTTTTTGAGGCGTGGCAAGAAATTCCTCAAAATGACATACGGAGAATATTTTCTACCACATCACAACAGAGTGTACTCGGGCGCGTGGTGATCACTCCTCATACTGATGTTGGCGATTGGCAAAGAGTTCCAAATCGAATGAAAGTTTCGTCGTTCTATGTCCGTTATGTGCTTAACATCTCCACAAGGTTTGGTAAATAGCTTACTGGTGCAACAGTTTCCGTCAGCCTATTGGTCTGATGCGTAATTGACCATCAATGGATGCCTGTTTCTGTTTTTCATAGTCACTTGTGGTCCATACTGGCTCACCGTTTCATGGACAGCTAAATTCGATTCCCCTTCCGATCATTGTCCATTCAGAGCACGTCCCGCGACCGAAATTAGGCCTGGGCATTCCCGGCAGACCATTTCTCACTAACACGAAACAAACACACGCTCGGCATCGTTGCCTTTCTCGGCGGCGCGTCTGACGCCTCTGTAATTGCAGGTTCGTTCGCTGCAGAACCTCCTGCGGGCTATTGGGAGAGCGCTCTTTTCGTCGATGATTCACTGTTACCAAAGGTCAGAGGACAAAGCGAGGCTAACTCGGGAGGTAATAAGGTGGCGCTCCTCCGGTATTTCCGCTGAGGTCCTGCCCGCCTGTCTGTGGAGCTCAGCCGCTGGTATAATAGCGAACTTTCAGTCCCGCGCTGACTAATCCGCCTCGTCTAGACAGGATTCCGGGAAGCGACTTCGCCCTTGCGCTTGTTATTTTTTACTGCCTCCGTTCCTGACTTCTTATTCCATTGATCCGCCAGCAGCAGAACTGGCGGCGCCAATTCCTGGGTACTGAAAGTTCTGATGATAAAGTATGCTGGTCATGTAGACCTTGTAACCATGTTAAGAGAAAGAGGACATTGATAACGGGGGACTACTTTGACTGCAAAATTAGAATAGTATAGAATGTGAGAGAACCGGTGATGTACGTAAAACGGTAGGTATTAGAAAACTTACAATTTTCGGTCAGAAAAATTTTCACACTACTGTTGGTGTCGGGGAGACGAATTCGGAGAACTCTTACGACATCTGCATGTCTAATTGTTAGTTCAAAGGGCTCTAAGCACTATGGGATTTAACATCTGAGGTCATCAGTCCCCTAGACTTACAACTACTTAAACCTAACTAACCTTAGGACATCATACACATCCATGCCCGAGGCAGGGTTCGAACCTGCGACCGTAGCAGCAGCGCAGTTCTGGACTGAAGCTCCTAGAACCGCTCGGCCACAGCGGCCGGCTTCTAATTGTTAGTCTGAGTTGTAAGTCGCCACCGGTGCTAGAAATACTAGTCATATTAACTCGTCGGCACGAAGGGATACAATTTATTTTATAAACAGAGTAGTATAAAAATCAACGCTTAAGGTGCTTCCAGAACAATGTACATGTCTTATTCGTTCTCTAGTACACTAGCTTCAGTGGAGCAGCTATCTACAAGAACAGCGAAACCTCTGACCGATTGCGTTTCTTTAAATGTGCTTCCGTATACAGTCACTCTCGATGATCCGAATTAAAATGGATCCCGGAAACAGTTCCAATAATTGAGAGTTCATTTAAGGTAAGTTTGACTAATCCCGCAAGATCATCGAAGATCCAAAGTGAAGGCAGTACTGAAGCTTAAATATTTCATCGTATTTATTTTCAAAAGGAAGCAGAAAGTACTGACGAGAACTCAAATTAAAAGAGATTTAATTTCTTACCTGTTCTATTAATTTTTATCCATTTTAATATTTCAAAGGAAAGACGCACAAAACTTCATGAAAATGCATAAGAATGGCTCTGAGCACAATGGGACTTAACTTCTGAGTTCATCAGTCCCCTGGAACTTAGAACTACTTAAACCTAACTAACTTAAAGACATCACACACATCCATCCCTGAGGCAGGATTCGAACCTGCGACCGTAGCGGTCGCGCGGTTCCAGACTGTAGCGCCTAGAACCACTCGGCCACAGCGGCCGGCTACATAAGAATACTTCAGTTTTATTTTGCAAAGAAATGAGCAGTGTTTCTCCGTTACAATGACCTACGATGTGGTTGATTAAGCGCATTTTATACTATGTCCGACTTCGATATCAAAAATCAGTGATGACAGTGGCGGTGTTTTGACTATCTTCAAAAAACTGAACAAAAATGGACTGGACTGCCTACCGAAATTACCCTTTGCAATCAAATATATTTGAACTTTGTCACAATAATGGCGATGTAACTAACTGACAAGGACCGTGACAGGTAAACAGACATACGGGTGGTGCGTTGCGTGTAGCTGCCTCTGGACTCGTCCCAGCTGTCATTTGCGCTGCCCCTGGCTGCCCCATTCATTAACGTTAACACGACGCCATCAGCTGCGAGTTTGCTGTGATGAACGCCACTGTGCTGCAATGACGAGTGTCATTACAAGGCCGCCACATCGTTTAGCTGCGCGGCAGTTTCTGCGAAATCGAGTCCTATTTACTCCATGCATATACAGCGCGCTGCCATGCATGTGGGACGGGAGGCTGTTAAATTATTTGAATGCCCGCGATTGCCTGCCCTACTGCCAGTGCGGTGTCTTCCGTTCTTGACGTTCGTTCACAGGCTTTTCCCACCACGTGGGTATGATTCAATATTGTTACTCTACCTCTCCCCTCTGTTCAACCTCTCCTAAATTTTTTTCTGCCCCAAATCCCCCCCGCCCCCCTTCACCCATCGTCCACCTCCTGTCTCTCTCGCTCGCTCTCCATTTTACGAGTGCAAATCAGAAACTCATTGCCCCTATTTTCCATTAGTCAAAGTAAGTTACATACAGATAATGAGAAACATACATCTATTTTTCCACGTAGTCCCCACACCGGTTCACACATTTGTCCTATCACAGCACTAAACTTGAGATACCCCTTCGGTAGAATTCGTCCGGCGGACTATTGAACCACTGTCGGGCTGCTGTCTTGCCTTCATCGTTACTGTTGAATCACTGTTCTGCCAGGAACTTTTTCACCGGTCCGAAACCGCGGAAATCACACGGTGAAAGGTGTGGACCATATGGTGGGTGGTTCAGAATCTTACAGTGTCATGCCTGGTGCTTTTCGGCAATTCTGATTGCCACATGTGACCTTTTCGTCAACATCGTGAATCCCTCGGCGCCTTCGCCTAATGGCAGCCCTCAGACCTGGTGGTGTGGAGCAATAAAGGTCGGCATCGAGGGTTGCACCTCGTGGCATGAAATCCAGCAGAAGCGGTCCAAGGCTATCCTAGAAAGCCGCGTCCGCAGCTCGTGGTCTAGCGTTACTGCCTCTGGATCACGGGGTGCCGGTTTCCAATCCCTGCCGAGTTGGTGACTTTCTCTGCCTGGAGCTAGGTGTTCGTGTTGTCTTCATCATTTCATCACCATTCGTGAACGTGGCGAGATTGGACTGCGTAAGGATTGGGGCTTTGTACGGGCGCTGATAACCACGCAGTTGAGTGTCCCACAAACCAAACATCATCATCCCAGAAGGCCGTGAACATCACTTTCCCAACAGATGGCACTGAACGGAATTGTTTTGTCACAGGCGAACCTGGATGTTTCCACACCATGCTCTGCACCTTGGATTCCGGCGTGAAATGCACCATCCACGTTTCATCGCCACTAACAATGCGGTCACCCTCCTTGGAGTACAGTGAAGATGACATTCGCTTGCCTTTCATCATGCCGTCCATCTGCTTAGGCACCCGCCGACATTAATCTTTCCGGTACACTAAGGAACCGTGAACGATGTCATAAGCATTTCCATACGATGTACCAAGCTTCAGGAAAATGGCCGTGATGTGCACAAGCGATCTGATTTCACCACTGCATCCACGTGGGAAATGTTTTCAGTCAGCGACGAATGCAGTCTCCCCGACCGCTCATTGTCATGCAAGACTTCATGGCCTCTGTCGAAACCTCTACAGTTCTCAAAGCGAGACAGTTTTCCTCATATGTGTGCTGCATTTCCCTATAGAGGTCGATGGGCATTACTCCCTTGCTCCGTAGGAAACGAATCATACTTCGTTGCTTTAACGTCGTGGTCGTGTGAAGCACAACGGCCATCTTTAACAACTGACAGCAGCGCCGAGCCGCGGAGCTACCGTATGATATTACCAGACCAGCTGAGAAACGCTCCTTTTCTTTCTTTTTGTCTGAGTCATAAGTCTTCTGACTGGTTTGATGTGACCTGCCATGAATTCCTCTCTTGTCCCAACTTCATCATCTCACATTAGCACTTGCAACCAACGTCCTCTATTATTTGCTGCATGTATTCCAATCTTTTTCAGTTTTTGCCCTCTACAGCTCCCTCTAGTACCATGCAAGTCATTCCCTGATGTCTTATCAGATGTGCTATCATCCTGTCCCTTCTCCTTGTCAATGATTTCACATATTCCTTTCCTCTCCGATTCTCTGCAGAACCTCGTCATTCCTTATCATCCGTTACCGTACCACTCCACCTAATTTTCAACAATCGTCTGTAGCACCACATCTCAGATGCTTCGATTCTCTTCTGTACCGGTTTTTCCACAGTTCAAGTTTCACTACCATACAATGCTGTGCTCCAAACGTACATTTTTAGAAATTTCTTTCTCAAATTAAGGCTTGTCTTTGATACTAGTAGACTTCTTTTGGCCAGGAATGCCCCTTTTGCCAGTACTGCGACTGCTACGGTCGCAGGTTCGAATCCTACCTCTGGGATGGATGTGTGTGATGTCCTTAGGTTAGGTAGATTTAAGTAGTTCTAAGTTCTAGGTGACTGATGACCTCAGATGTTAAGTCCCATAGTGCTCAGAGCCTCCTTTTTGTGGAGAATCAACTGCCTGAGTCCTCATTCTGCCTTTCTCACCAAAAATTATGACATGTGAACATAAACGTGGCAGTGTAGGTGAGAGATGTGGCAGTGGCATATACTGTAAATCAAATGGCTCTGAGCACTATAGGACGTAACATCTATGGTCATCAGTCCCCTAGAACTTAGAACTACTTAAACCTAACTAACCTAAGGACAGCACACAACACCCAGCCATCACGAGGCAGAGAAAATCCCTGACCCCGCCGGGAATCGAACCCGGGAACCCGGGCGTGGGAAGCGAGAACGCTACCGCAAGACCACGAGATGCGGGCTATACTGTAAATCAGTGGGAGAAAAAGAAGAAAGCGAGAGAGAGAGACATACATGGAGATCTGGGAAATCAGGGAGGAAAGGAATATATGGAAAACACAAAGGAGGGGTTGGATAGTAGGACGTGTGTTAAGACATCAGGGAATAACTTCCATGGTACTAGAGGGAATTGTAGAGGGTAATAAAGGTAGAGTAAAACGGAGATTGGAATACATCCAGCAAACAACTGAGGCTGTAGGCTGAAAATGCTACTCTTGAGATGAGTGGAATTCGTAACGTTCCGCATCAAACTATTCGGAAGACTGATGACTCTAAAAGTGTCTGATATTTTGTAGAGACCACATGTTGCAGACTATCTATCAGTTCGCCCGGTACACACGACACTTCGTACTTCAATGACACACGATAAACACATTTTCAAGACGTTCGAAATCTGAAAAATGAGATAATAGGCGGCAGTACTACTTAGAACCATTACCTATGTAATACGAACTGTTATGTATGCGGCCGGCCGATGTGACCGAGCGGTTCTAGGCGCTTCAGTCTGGAACCGCGCTCCCGCTACGGTCGCAGGTTCGAATCCTGCCTCGGGCATGGATGAGTGTGATGTCCTTAGGTTAGGTAGGTTTAAGTAGTTCTAAGTTCTAGGGGACTGATGACCTCAGATGTTAAGTCCCACAGTGCTCAGGGCCATTTTTTTGTTATGAATGCCAAAACGTACCATATTCGTTATATATTCCCCCTTAATACTTGATGTTCATGGCGAAGAGTACCAAATCCAGTCTTATTCATTTCCAAGAAGTATCAAATCCCGGTAGACAATCTCCTCTTGGTAATGATGTCACACACAACATGACCGACATTTGTTTATTTGACTTTGTATGTTGTAAGAGCATGGTGTTTTTTTATGTACTGTGAGTTCTTAACTAAATGGT
This sequence comes from Schistocerca piceifrons, assembly GCF_021461385.2. Taxonomy (NCBI): domain Eukaryota; kingdom Metazoa; phylum Arthropoda; class Insecta; order Orthoptera; family Acrididae; genus Schistocerca; species Schistocerca piceifrons. The sequence continues at coordinate 971,623,726 of NC_060139.1, read as the reverse complement.
TGTGACTGATATGTCTGATGGATACTGTGAATCACCAACAGAAACTCCAGAATAACAATTACCAAACTTAACACAATTTTCTGCCATAAGTTATCGAATCCGCTTTTATTTGTGCAGTAAGAATTAAACAAATGAACATTTAACAGAGGTACTTGGTGTAACGTGACTCAACATCTGTCTCAATATACGTTAACAGCAAAGCTACAAGACGTATTCTGATGCTAATATGGATGTGAAACGCTTTTTCTCTCTCCTGTTGAATTAGGTTTCATAGATTTGTTACCTTTTGGAAATGAGCTACTCATATCCAATCTTATATTCATTAAATGTGCTACCACAAGTGCCTTTTGTTGCAGGGGTGCTACTGAGGAGGTTCCAACAGTATACATGTAAGGTCTGTCGGACAGTAAAAAACTTTCTTAAAAAAATCTTTACGTACACATCACAAAACTTTACGCACATTTTTCGTAGTTTATTGTCTTAACATGTCCATGGTGGAGTGCTACTTGGTTGTTACCCATAACAGCAAGAGAGGGGAAATACAGCTGCGAAGGACACAGAGTAGGATTTTATGAAAGTTTAATCATACAGGATATTGGATATAATAGATACATGGATATTAGAAAGATAGGAAAAAATGGGTGGGGACGAACTTGTCACAAGGTTGATGACTAACGAATAAAATACATGGTATTAGCCACAACTGTGTTGTATGGGAACAAGTAAGTAAAAGTCTCAAGACGTATGCAGTATAGTGAGGGCGCTTTGCAATTTCCTGCTTCTTTTTCTTCCTCTTCTTCTTTAGTGTTCGACACTGAGGTTGGTTCGCATTAGTATGCCAACGCCATTTCGCTCTTCTGTCTTCCTCTTCATTTCCGTATACGTGGAACACCATACATCATTCGTAATCTGCTGCATGTGTGACATCTTGGACGTCCCCGGCGATTCTTTCCGTCGGCAGCTCATTCTCCTGTTGTTCCAATGATGCTATTGTGTCTTAACATGTGTCCCATGAGGCCTCGCGGAGTGCCAGCGCGGTTTGAGGCGTCATGTCGCGGACTGCGCGGCCCCTCCCACCGGAGGTTGGAGTCCTCCCTAGGGCATGGGTGTGTGTGTTGTTCTTAGCGTAAGTTAGTTCAAGTTGTGTGTAAGTCTAGGGACCGATAACCTAAGCAGTTTGGTCCCATAGGAATTCACACACATTTGACATTTTGTCCCATGAGCTTGTCTCTTCGTGTTTGGAAGTACGTCCAGGCAGATTTGGTTTCCTGTATTCTTCTAGACACTTCTTATTTCGTAACTCTGCCTCTGCAGTTGCCCTTCACCATTTTCCTGTAGCACCAAATCTCCAAGAGGGCATCTAGCTCAGGGTTTCCAAAACTGTGTTCCGTGTAACACTGGTGTTCGGTGGGAAGTGAATCAGTGCTCCGGGAAAAACATGGCGATTTTCGACATTTTTCATATTTTTTCAATTTTTTATGATTTCTGTGTTATTGGTTATGTTTTAAAATTGAAGTATTCACTGAATAAAACAATTTTTTTATATTTGTTATAGTTTTCTTAAGTTTATTACCACTGAAAATAAAAAAGTTCTTCCATCAACGTACTAGGTTTCTCCAAGAGTTCCCTCAGAGCAAAAATTTGGCAAACCATCTTGTTTTCCTACTGTCCAGGTATCGTACACGTACAGGGCCACACCTCAAACAAATGATTTCATGTCCGTGTCCTCATTTTCAGACTGATGTTCTTGCTGTTGTGTAAGTTACTTTTCAAATCGAATGGAATTTTGGCCTTCTGTGTTCTGCTCACAATCTCTTTCCGATTTTTGCTATCACTAATGATCCTGCTTCGTAAATAGGACTGCTCTGATCCAATACTCTTTCTTAATGGTTCTTTTTAGATTTCATAGGCAAGCCAAAGACGCATTTTATTGGCAGTAGACGTAGAAAATGTAATAGATCTGCTGAAGAGACTGCCTATGCCACGCTTGTTCGACCTCTTTTAGAGTACTGCTGCGCGATGTGGTATCCTTACCAGATAGAATTAACGGAGTACATCGAGAAGGATCAAAGGAGGGCAGCATGTTTTGTACTATCGCCAAACAGGCGAGAGAATGTCTCTGGCTGTGATTCAGGATATGGGGTGGATATAATTAAAAACAAAGGCATTTTTCGTTGCGGTGGGATCTTCTCACGAAATTTCAATCACCAACTTTCTGCTCCGAATGCGAAAGTATTTTGTTGACGCAGACCGACGTAGGGAGAAACAATCACCAAAAGAAAATAAAGGAAATCAGAGCTCGCACTGAAAGATATAGGTGTTCGTTTGTTCCGCGCGCTGTGAAGGTGGTTCGGTAGAACACACCGCCGCCGGCCGGTGTGGCCGAGCGGTTCTAGGCGCTTCAGTCCCGAACCGCGCGACCGCTACGGTCGCAGGTTCGAATCCTGTCTCGGGCATGGATGTGTGAGATGTCCTTAGGTTAGTTAGGTTTAAGTAGTTCTAAGTTCTAGGGGACTGATGACCTCAGGTGTTAAGTCCCATAGTGCTCAGAGCCATTTGAACCATTTGAAGAACACTCCTCCAGGCACTTAAGTGTGATTTGCAGAGTATCCATGTAGGTGTAGATATAGATTATTTTTCCATCTGTGAAGTCTCTTTTGTTCATTCTCATATCATACTGGTTACCGAAACGCTTTCGTTTGTACTGAGGACTGTCTCTGGATTTTCTGTCCCCGTGACCAGTAGTTTTGGATGCCACCTTAGCTGTTTCCCTCCTGTAGTGGAGAAGTTAGCGCAAAAAAATGTACACCCGTCGTCCCCGTCACACGCAAAAGTGCAGAGGGGGGGGGGGGGGGGGGAGAGGAAGAGAGAGAGAGAGCAAAATTAGCTTGTAGTAGTACAAGGGACCGCATTTTTAGTGGATGTATGTAAGTGTACCCTAAAATAGTGCGTGGCTTACCTTATATCAATCGCTTAGCCATTTCGCAAGTCACTCCGCCACCTTCTAGACAGCGATACCATTGTAAACTGCCCCCAGAGAAAAATAAACGCAGAGGTCGCAATGAAATGTGGGAGGGGTGAGAGGAGGGGAGGGGTTTCAGCATCGGACCCTTTCCAGCCGGCCCGATCCACATTCCGGGACTGCGGAGGAAGCGCCGCAGCGGCGCTATGCAAGGGAAATGCGCAATAAAAAGGGAACAAAAGAATGCCGCCACACCTCTTTGGAGAGAGAGTTGCACGAGTTCGGAGAAAGACACAGAGTGGAAGTGGGAGGGTAGGTGCGGACGGCGAGCCGGAGAACTTGTTCGTTTGCCGTGCCGGCAGCTCTTTTGTGAAAAGTAAAACGCCTGCAAGAAATGCGGCAGCAACTTACGTCGCCGGCGGAGCAGAGAAGCTCATGAATATCCGGCCGGCCACGCCGTTCTGCTGCTACCAGCGGTCCGCCCTTCCCCTCTACCCCCTGTCCCCCTCCGACCCTCCACCCAGTGGCGCCCGGTGTGGGCGGAGCGGCGAGCCCTCGCTCGTAAAGCGCATTAGCCGCGGCTTAACGCGCCGCGCCGGAAACTCTACAACGAAAATTACTGTAACCGCCCGCGGCACGGCGAAACCTTTCGGCACGCCGCGCGGCCACTCAAATGTTGCCCACTCTTCACTATTTGTTTTCGCCGCTGGCAAGTTATCGTGTGTCACTTGTCGCCTTCGTCTACATCCGCACTCGGAAAGACGCTTTAAAGCGCAAGTGGTTGCACGCCTCTTTTTCGACACGTGCGAACGCGAGTTCATTCGCACCTAGATGGAATCACTCTCACTGTTCCAGCAATCAAATCCAGAAGCACGGTTTGCTAGCACAATCTGTCACCGCAGCCGATAAATTCTGAAATAAAGACGAAATCTTAGAAAGAATCCGACGCCCTGGATAATTAAGTTACTTTTCGTAAATATGGAGCGTGGTAAAGGAGACAAAAACGGAAAAGAATAGTGTTTAAGTGGACCTGATTTTGAAGTACCAATATCGAAGGAAAATGCTCGTACAAAATGCAAAGACACTGTACCACGAGCGGCCAAGTATTCGGCTCGCGAATGCCATAGCGCTCAACCTGATTGCGCGTTTCCCCTCACCGCCATGACACGCGGTGCGGAAGGGAAACAGGTGGAAACTGGGAACGCTCGCATTTAAATCTCAGTGGGGTTCCCCAAGGCTCAATCTTAGGTCCTCTACTGTTCTCTTATATGTAAATGATCTGCCGTGTAATGTACAACAGGCAGAATTAGTTCTTTTTGCAGATGGTACCAGTATGGTAATCCCCCCCAGTATACATACAGAAGTGGAAGAAATGGTGAAGAGAGTTCTCAAAAGTATCGTTCACTGGTTTTCTGCGAATGGACTCACTCTGAATTTCACAAAGACGCATCATATACAGTTCTGCACCTCTAGGGGTACTGCACCAGTGATAAGTGTAACACATGGTGATGAAATAATACTTAGCGTCGACACTTCAAAATTCTTAGGTGTCAATACTGATGAGAGTTTAAATTGGAAGAAAACACATTTTGGAGCAACAACTCAGTTCAGCCACATTTGTACTTAGAATCATAGCAAATTTTGGGGAGAGAGAAATCAGTAAGTTGACATATTTTGCTTATTTTCATTCAGTAATGTCCTATGGAATAATGTTCTGGGGTAACTCATCTTTACGAAAGAAGGTCTTCATTGCCCAAAAACTTGCTGTAAGAAGAATCTGTGGTGCTCACCCTTGATCATTTTGTAGACATCTATTTAAGGAGTTGTCCATTCTGACTACTGCTTCGCAATATATTTATTCTCACATGAAGTCTGTTGCAAATAATCCACTACAGTTCAAAAGGATTAATGAGGTACGTAATTACTATATCAGAAGGAAAAATGATATTCATTAGTCAACATTAAGATTGACTTCAGCACAGAAAGGGGCGCACAACGCGGTAGCAAAAATTTTTGACCATTTACCCAAAAAAATGGTTCAAATGGCTCTGAGCACTATGGGACTCAACTGCTGAGGTCATTAGTCCCCTAGAACTTAGAACTAGTTAAACCTAACTAACCTAAGGACATCACAAACATCCATGCCCGAGGCAGGATTCGAACCTGCGACCGTAGCGGTCTTGCGGTTCCAGACTGCAGCGCCTTTAACCGCACGGCCACTTCGGCCGGCCCCAATAATATAAAATGTCTAACAGACAACAAGGTAAAATTTGGAAATAAATTGAAAAAGTTTCTCCATGACAACTCCTAATATTCCGTAGAAGAATATCTATGTCTGTAACGTCTAAAAGGTGATGGGTAGGAATTGCTAACTCAATCTGTATATCTTGTTTTCATTTCGGGGGAAAAAATATGATGATGTACAAATAGAATATGAATGTAGAATGACTGGTTCCACATCATGTCGATTTATCGTACAAAATGATCCATGGAACATGAAAGTAAGTAAGTAACTAACGCATTCGCAGTCCATACGACTTGGTTTTATATTTCTCGTTTCTGAACAACATAGATAACAGAAAAAAATAATTTTTCAGTATTATTTAATTGTTTTTGCTGCTCTGACGACGTAATGCAGTAGACACAGACAATTGCACAGGTTTTTGCACCGAGCTTTCTACGTACTCGTGACTTATGTAGTTTCGTAGTATGTCTTTCAAACACATATATTGGTAGAAATATTACAGATATGGAAACTCTACCTGAGGAAAACAATATAGAGGTCCTGGACAGTTTTAACATAAAAGGACTAATCTTCCAAACAGCAGTTACACTGCAGATCGATCAGATACGTATGGACACGCGCAGCGACTGAAACAGCTCGAAAACAGATGTAAGACTGACAGTGTCCTCAAAATGTTTGGAGAACTATCCTTCAAATTCTTTCAAGGCTACACTGAATTCTTCAGATCTCGTGTTTTCTTTAACGCCAGTGAGCTTAGGGTCATCAAAAAATAAATGAGACGTTTCTCACCTTGCAGTGTCTTACTGTGTGTAAGACACACACAGGGTGCAGCCAACTGCAAGTCACGTCCACTTAAAATACGAGGTTTGCAATCCACTCAGAATGTTCTAATTTTTGTTCCTGCACTCCTTTTTCCTTCATAAATTCGACAGTAGCGAGTTTTAAATCTAAAAATCGTTCCAAGAGTCACTCTTGACTTAACAATGTATTTTGCACTAATATTGTATGTTAAGTGCCCGTACTCTTCACTCAGGCCTACCGAAAACTGTTGCAACTCACAGTAGAACAATTTGTGAACTTCAGAAACTTTATTATTCATACCACCAGCCTCGTCACGAGTTCCATGCGTGCAAATTGAGTACTAAGTGCTTTTTGATGTACAGAACAGTGAATCCAGTTTATCGATCATCATAATTGTTTTCTCTTTCATTATCAACTAAATCTTTAAATTCTTTGTGGATGGCATTATAATGTCGTTTCATTGCAAATTTGCATTACCTGTCGATTATGCGACTGCTGTATAGATATTGTGAATTCTCTTTCCTCCCTTCTGTCATTCCCATTCATTTTTAAAGGCTTGTGACGGTAAATGGCTAGACTGCCTCTTTTTGTGCAAACAGCCACTGGACCTGTGAACATCCTTTATATGACGAACATTTATCGAAGGGTATACAGCGCTGACACCACGATTCTGCCGAACAAAAAAGAGTTGTGCCGAGCAAAAAATACCGCACCACAATACTAAATGAAATGTCCCACCGTACGGGGTGATTCCGGGAAGGACAGAGCAAAACTGGGACAGAACGAGCCTTGGCCCGCCCGACCCCGTGCCCGCGAGAAGTTTGGCCTTCCCGGTTAGTCTGACAAATAGGTTCCAGGTGCTGTCTGTAGCTGATTAAGTCCCTCAGCCAGATGCAGTCGCTTGTCCTGTTTCAGAGGAAACGTCTGATCCTGCAATATCTGGGCAGTCACAGAGGGTCGGGTTATTGGTAGCTGGGAGTTCCAATGTTAGGCGTGTTAACGGGCTGTTTAGGAACATGGCTGCCAAGGAGGCCAAGAAATCCAGATTACACTCCGTGTGCATATCGCGTGGAAACTTTCCAAATGTGGAACGGGTCCTTGTGGATGCCATGAAGACCACAGGGTGCAGCCAACTGCAGGTAGTGGCTCACGTCCGCACTAATGCTGTGTGTCGCTGTGGATCGGAAGAGATTTATTCTGGTTTCGAGCGGCTAACAGTGGTGGTAAAGGCTTCCAGTCTTGCTTCCGAGATGAAAGCAGAGCTCACCGTTTGCAGCATTGTCGACATGAACGATTGCGGACCTCTGGTGCAGAGCCTAGTGGAGGGTGCGAATCAGGGGATCAGAGGGTTCTGCAGATTCCTCGACTTGCGCCATAGGGTGGTTGGGTTATGGGTTCCACTAAATAGACCTTTACACGCAGGAGGCAGCTACGCAGGTAGTACTTACCTGTCATATACAACCACTCACTCGACGAGAGATCGGTACCCAAAGACAGTAAACTTGCAGATCACACCAGTATTCAAGAAAGCCAGTAGGAGTAATTCACTAAATTATAGGCCCATATCGTTAACTTCGATATGCAGCAAGATTTTGGAACATATATTGTGTTCGAACATTTTGAGTTAACTCAAAGAGAACGGTCTGTTGACACATAATAAACACGGATTTAAAAAATATCGTTCTTGTGAAACACAACTAGGTCTTTACTCACACGAAGTGTTGAGTACTATCGACAAAGGATTTCAAATTGATTTCCTATTTCTAGATTTCCAGAAGACTCATAAGCGGCTTGTAATTGCGTACTTATGGAATACTGTCTTGGTTATGGATACGTGATTTCCTGTTACAAAGGTCACACTTCGTACTAGCTGAGGGAAAGTCATCGAGATCGAGTAAAACAAAAGTGATTTATGACGTTCCCCAAGGTAGTATTATAGGCCCTCTGTTGTTTTCTATCTTCATAAACGATTTAGGAGACAATCTAAGCGGCAGTCTTAAGTTGTTTTTAGATGATGCTGTCGTTTATCGTCTAGTAAAGTCATCAGAAGATCAAAAACAATAGCAAAAAGATAAGTTATCTGTATGGTGCAAAAATCGGCAGTTGACCCTAAATTATGAAAAGTGTGAGGGCATCCACATGATTGTTAAAAGGAATCCGTTAAACTTTGGTTACACGGTAAACCAATCAAATCTGAAGGCCTTAGATTCAACTAAATACCTAATGATTACAATTACATAGGTGTTCGTTTTTTTCCGCGCGCAACTCGAGAGTGGAATAATAGAGAAATAGTGTGAAGGTGGTCTGATAAATCCTCTAAGTGAAATTTACTGAGTGGCCATTAAGATGTAGATGTAATAGGTGTCCGGGATGTGGCTCTAATAGGTGTCCGGATACAGGTGATCAGATAGTGTACTTCAGTTACATCCTATCAGCGTTGCTGTATTTTTGTGTGTATGTGGTGGGGAGGGGGGGGGGGGGAGGGGGGGGCGATGGAAGGTCGAAAGCGTTTAATAAAAATTTTTAGTTTCTTTTTGTTTGCCATCAGCATATAAACTCTAGCGATTGCTTGCAGGTAATTCTAATTTTTGACAACCTGCAGACAGTCGTTTTATTTCGCTTTGTCTTAAAGAACCACAAATTGAGTAAATGGTAGGTAACACTTTTCAAACTCCATGTGTTTCTCGTTAGACCACTCGCTCAAAGTGCTAACACAAAGGCATGTTTGAATCCGTCCGAAAAACTTTATCTTTTAACAATGAGACGTAGTAAAACAAAGCAGCAAATGAACAGGACAGTGGAAACGCCCACAACTGTTTCACGAGTTCACCGTCTGCAATGAGGAGATGCCACAAATTGGAAGCATGCTTGACTTTGCATCGTTGCGTGCGCCCCTTTGCCTCTTCGTGGAACGGCTGCACGGAAAGTTGCACAAGTGTTAAACGCACGCTTACGTAGTGTGGCAAGTGGGACTTCTTCTCTCTTTTCCTCTTTTCTTGTTCTATTCGAGAATGGTGCGTGGGTGCAACGATTGTCGTACGAACTCTATTTTCTGTTATTTTATCGTTGCAGTCATTTCGCGAGACGTATGTGGGAGGAAGTAACGCGAGCTCTCGAAATTTCATCAGTAAAGGACTCAGTATGCACATCGTCTCTCTTGTGCCGTCTGCGACTGGACTGTGTTAAATACTTGGCACTCTAGCTGGAGTTGATACCGCGGCTGGGCTGTTGGTTGTTCTCTCTCTCTCTCTCTCTCTCTCTCTCTCTCTCTCTCTCTCTCCCTTCTGCTAACCCAAACCGATAAGGGTGCTAAGCTGATGAGCAACACTGTATAACCGTATTTTTTTAAGGTGCTTCTTTCGTTGATGAACTGCATTGAAGACCTCTCCTCAGTGTCTCATGAAGTAATGACATGCGACACTGTTTAATAGTGGTTCGTCAATCGGATGGGGGAGTTAAGTGCACTGCCGCCCTTTGTCCTCTTCAAGAGGTGTATGCTACGTAACGGCACTGTGTTCCACCCTCTCCCCTCTTTAGTCATCATAGAACGCAACCAACCAACATTGCCATACGAATTTACTTTTTGTATTTCTTTACATATTGTTCAAACGAATTTGAGCCGGGCATATGCTTTTCCGAAGTGGAACTATTAGAATACTGCAAAGAAGGAATTTTGTCATTTTTTTCTCTGCTATTGGTGTTGTTGTTTTTGTTGTTGTTGTTGGTGGTGGTGGTGGTGATGGAGGTGGTGATGGTGGTGGTGGTGGTGGTGGTGGTGGTGGTCGTCGTCGTGGCCGTTGTCGTCCTGATCGTGGTGATGACGGAAATCTATGCTGCGGAGAGCGTGGTGGTTATGTTTAACTATTCCAAACAATTATCTCTCTTATGACTGAAAGACACGTATTCCTTCAGCACTAACTACTGAGTTGACGAGTAATGTCCTGGGACACGTTATGCCACGCCTGCGCGAACTGGTCACGAAGGTCTGTAAGATTTGTTGGTTGACGAGTCGCACGAGTCAGTTTTCATCACATCATACCCCATTCATACTCGACTGGAGACAGGTTCGAAGATCGTGCTGGCCAGTGTAGTTGTTGCAAGTCCTGAAGAGCACGTTGAGTTTCATGGGCAGTGTGAGGGCGAGAGTTATCCTGTTGGAAAAACATACCAGATTCCTTTTGCAAGAAGAACAAATGAACGGGTTCAACAACATTCTGCACATACCGAGCGCTGATTAGCGTCCCATCCGAAGACACCAAAGGTGAACGAGAGTTGTACATTATGGCACCCTGGCCATAAGGCCTGGTTTGGGTCCAGGGTTTCTTGGACAAAAACACTCTACGAGAGAGTGCTTACTAGATCTACATTGTACACGTTCTACATCTACGTCTACATTTATACTCCGCCAGACACCCAACGGTGTGTGGCGGAGGGCACTTTACGTGCCACTGTCATTACCTTCCTTGTCTGTTCCAGTCGCGTATGGTTCGCGGGAAGAACGACTGTCTGAAAGCCTCCGTGCGCGCTCAAATCTCTCTAATTTTACATTCGTGATCTCCTCGGGAGGTATAAGTAGGGGGAAGCAATATATTCGATACCTCATCCAGAAACGCACCCTCTCGAAACCTGGAGAGCAAGCTACACCGCGATGCAGAGCGCCTCTCTTCCAGAGTCTGCCACTTGAGTTTATTAAACATCTCCGTAACGCTATCACGGTTACCAAATAACCCTGTGACGAAACGCGCCGCTCTTCTTTGGATCTTCTCTATCTCCTCCGTCAACCCGATCTGGTACGTATCCCACACTGATGACCAATACTCAAGTATAGGTCGAACGAGTGTTTTGTAAGCCACCTCCTTTGTTGATGGACTACATTTTCTAAGGACTCTCCCAATGAATCTCAACCTGGTACCCGCCTTACCAACAATTAATTTTATATGATCATTCCACTTCAAATCGTTCCGCACGCATACTCCCAGATATTTTACAGAAGTAACTGCTACCAGTGTTTGTTCCGCTATCATATAATCATACAATAAAGGATCCTTCTTTCTACGTGTTGCCGGCCGGTGTGGCCGTGCGGTTAAAAGCACTTCAGTCTGGAACCGCGTGACCGCTACGGTCGCAGGTTCGAATCCTGCCTCGGGCATGGATGTGTGTGATGTCCTTAGGTTAGTTAGGTTTAATTAGTTCTAAGTTCTAGGCGACTGATGACCTCAGAAGTTTAGTCGCATAGTGCTCAGAGCCATTTTGAGCCTTCTTTCTACGTATTCGCAATACATTACATTTGTCTATGTTAAGGGTCAGTTGCCACTCCCTGCACCAAGGGCCTATCCGCTGTAGATCTTCCTGCATTTCGCTACAATTTTCTAATGCTGCAACTTCTCTGTATACTACTGCATCATCCGCGAAAAGCCGCATGGAACTTCCGACGCTATCTACTAGTTCATTTATATATATATATTGTGAAAAGCAATGGTCTCATAACACTCCCCTGTGGCACGCCAGAGGTTACCTTAACATCTGTAGACGTCTCTCCATTGATAACAACATGCTGTGTTCTGTTTGCTAAAAACTCTTCAATCCAGCCACACTGCTGGTCTGATATTCCGTTGGCTCTTACTTTGTTTATCAGGCGACAGTGCGGAACTGTATCGAAGGTCTTCCGGAAGTCAAGGAAAATAGCATCTACCTGGGAGCCTGTATCTAATATTTTCTGGGTCTCATGAACAAATAAAGCGAGTTGGGTCTCACACGATCGCTGTTTCCAGAAACCATGTTGATTCCTACAGAGTAGATTCTGGGTTTCCAAAAACGACATGATACTCGAGCAAAAAACATGTTCTAAAATTCTACAACAGATCGACGTCAGAGATATAGGTCTATAGCTTTGCGCATCTGCTCGACGACCCTTCTTGAAGACTGGGACTACCTGTGCTCTTTTCCAATCATTTGGAACCTTCTGTTCCTATAGAGACTTGCGGTGCCGGTCGCGGTGGTCTAGCGGTTCTAGGCGCTGTAGTCCGGAACCGCGCGATTGCTACGGTCGCAGGTTCGAATCCTGTCTCGGGCATGGATGTGTGTGATGTCCTTAGGTTAGTTAGGTTTAAGTAGTTCTACGTTCTAGGGGACTGATGACCTCAGATGTTAAGTCCCATAGTGCTCAGAGCCATTTGAACCATTTTTTTTTTTAGACTTGCGGTACACGGCTGTTAGAAGGGGGGCAAGTTCTTTCGCGTACTCTGTGTAGAATCGAATTGGTATCCCGTCAGGTCCAGTGGACTTTCCTCTGTTGAGTGATTCCAGTCGCTTTTCTATTCCTTGGACACTTATTTCGATGGCAGCCATTTTTTCGTTTGTGCGAGGATTTAGAGAAGGAACTGCAATGCGGTCTTCCTCTGTGAAACACCTTTGGAAAAAGGTGTTTAGTATTTCAGCTTTACGCGTGTCATCCTCTGTTTCAATGCCATCATCATCCCGGAGTGTCTGGATATGCTGTTTCGAGCCACTTACTGATTTAACGTAAGACCAGAACTTCCTAGGATTTTCTGTCAAGTCGGTACATAGAATTTTACTTTCTAATTCACTGAACGCTTCACGCATAGCCCTCCTTACGCTAACTTTGACATCGTTTAGCTTCTGTTTGTCTGAGAGGTTTTGGCTGCGTTTAAACTTGGAGTGAAGCTCTCTTTGCTTTCGCAGTAGTTTCCTAACTTTGTTGTTGTACCACGGTGGGTTTTTCCCATCCCTCACAGTTTTACTCGGCACGTACCTGTCTAAAACACATTTTACGATTGCCTTGAACTTTTTCCATAAACACTCAACATTGTCAGTGTCGGAACAGAAATTTTCGTTTTGATCTGTTAGGTAGTCTGAAATCTGCCTTCTATTACTCTTGCTAAACAGATAAACCTTCCTCCCTTTTTTTATATTCCTATTAACTTCCATATTCAGGGATGCTGCAACGGCTTTATGATCACTGATTCCCTGTTCTGCACATACAGAGTCGAAAAGTTCGGGTCTGTTTGTTATCAGTAGGTCCAAGATGTTATCTCCACGAGTCGGTTCTCTGTTTAATTGCTCGAGGTAATTTTCGGATAGTGCACTCAGTATAATGTCACTCGGTGCCCTGTCCCTACCACCCGTCCTAAACATCTGAGTGTCCCAGTCTATATCTGGTAAATTGAAATCTCCACCTAAGACTATAACATGCTGAGAAAATTTATGTGAAATGTATTCCAAATTTTCTCTCAGTTGTTCTGCCACTAATGCTGCTGAGTTGGGAGGTCGGTAAAAGGATCCAATTATTAACCTAGCTCGGTTGTTGAGTGTAACCTCCACCCATAATAATTCACAGGAACTATTCACTTCTACTTCACTACAGGATAAACTACTACTAACAGCGACGAACACGCCACCACCGGTTGCATGCAATCTATCCTTTCTAAACACCGTCTGTGCCTTTGTAAAAATTTCTGCTGAGTTTATCTCTGGCTTCAGCCGGCTTTCTGTACCTCTAACGATTTCAGCTTCGGTGCTTTCTATCAGCGCTTGAAGTTCCGGTACTTTACCAATGCAGCTTCGACAGTTTACAATTACAATACCGATTGCTGCTTGGTCCCCGCATGTCCTGACTTTGCCCCGCACCCTTTGAGGCTGTTGCCCTTTCTGTACTTGCCCGAGGCCATCTAACCTAAAAAACCGCCCAGTCCACGCCACACAACCCCTGCTACCCGTGTAGCCGCTTGCTCCGTGTAGTGGACTCCTGACCTATCCAGCGGAACCCGAAACCCCACCACCCTCTGGCGCAAGTTAATGACCATCACTTGCGTGCAGGCAGAATCTGCTTTCATCGCTGAGGACCACGGCGCGCCATTCTACCTTCCAAGTGATCCTCTGTCGGTACCAGTCGATCTGTGCACGTCGATGCCGTAGAATGAGTGAAAGACGGGCTAGAGGTGTGCATGCCCGTAATCTAACTAATAATAACCGCGTCGCAAAAGTTCGTGTAAACACGCCTGGGCTCTTAAGCCCTCTTTTTTGTGCTGTGGCAGAAGCACGATGTGCCACTGCTCCTGTTACAATACGACGATCCTATGCTGCGCGGACGTCCAGATCCTGGTCTACCGGTGTTAGAATGTTCACGTGACCAATACCAGCATCCTTGCACAACTGACGCACCACGTCCAACTTGTATGGCAATTTTCCAAAAAGGACCATCCTGCCACTCCGAAGGGCGCACTTTGACCCCTTTCAAACTCGCTCACTTGGCTGTAGGAAGCACGAGTGCGTCCCCGTGGCATGGTTGTCTGCTTGTTTCACACTGGTCCTTCTGGTTGTGATCATTCCCTATTAAATGGTAGACACAGATGGCGCTCTAGTAACTATGCTAACACGCTGTCTATTGGCGAACGACGTTGAAACCGTTATCAGTACATTTACTATGCACCAGGTGGCATATTCCATCATCGGATCAGAAACGACATCCTCTTACCAGGTGTAGATTCCCCGCCGTGTATATTAACTTCCACCAGCGCAGTAAGTGCAGAAGACACGATCTAGCGCTCTCACGTGTAAAGCAGATGCACCTTCAAAAACACCCCACCATCAGCTTCTCACTCAGCCCCACAACAACGCAACTCAAAAGCCAAACGTGAGGTCACCACAACGCCACGGTAAGTGGCACCGCAAGAGGTTACCTGTCTCCTGTCCCAGGTTCCCCAGCAGGAAGCCCATCGTAAATTCCTCTCTTCCCAACACAGTGGTGCAACAAACACTAGCCTGCTGACTACTCTACCACATGCACTGATGTTATACTAACTGCCAGAAGAAAGCGAAGAGCTGAAATCATATATACACTACTGGCCATTAAAACTGCTACACCACGAAGATGACGTGCTACAGACGCGAAATTTTAACCGACAAGGAGAAGATGCTGTGATATGCAAATGATTACCTTTTCAGAGCATTCACACAAGGTTGGCGCTGGTGGCGACACCTACGACGTGCTGACATGAGGAAAGTTTCCAACCGATTTCTCAGACACAAACAGCAGTTGACCGGCGTTGCCTGGGGAAACGTTGTTGTGATGCCTCGTGTAAGGAGGAGAAATGTGTACCATCACGTTTCCCGCTTTGATAAAGGTCGGATTGTAGCCTACCGCGATTGCGGTTTATCGTATCGCGACATTGCTGCTCGCGTTGGTCGAGATCCAATGACTGTTAGCAGAATATGGAATCGGTGGGTTCAGGATGGTAATATGGAACGCCGGGCTCGATCCCAACGGCCTCGTATCACTAGCAGTCGAGATGACAGGCATCTTATCCGCATGGCTGTAACGGGTCGTGCAGCCACGTCTCGATCCCTGAGTCAATAGATGGGGACGTTTGCAAGACAACAACCATCTGCACGAACAGTTCGACGACGTTCGGAGCAGCATGGACTATCAGCTCGGAGACCATGGCTCCGGTTACCCTTGACGCTGCGTCACACACAGGAGCGCCTGCGATGGTGTACTCAACGACGAACGTGGGTACGCTAATGGCAAAACATCATTTTTTCGGATTAATCCAGGTTCTGTTTACAGCATCATGATGGTCGCATTGTGTTTGGCGACATCGTGGTGAACGCACATTGGAAGCGTGTATTGGTCATCGCCATACTGGCGTATCACCAGCCGTGATGGTATGGGGTGCCATTGGATACACGTCTCGGTCACCTCTTGTTCGCATTGACGGCACTTTGAACAGTGGACGTTACATTTCAGATGTGTTACGACTCATGGCTCTACCCTTCATTCGATCCCTGCGAAACTCTACATTTCAGCAGGATAATGCACGACCGCATGTTGCAGTTCCTGTACGGGCCTTGCTGGATACAGAAAACGTTCGACTGCTGCCCTGGCCAGCACATTCTCCAGATCTCTCACCAACTGAAAACGTCTGGTCAATGGTGGCCAATCAACGTTTCTTCAGGGGGAGCAATTTTAATGGCCAGTAGTGTAGAAAGTGAAAAGTAATAATATTCATTTTCTGTTTGTAAAATAAGCAGACATAAAACAAGAACAGATTCACATAAGCTCGATTTTAGTTTAGTGAAATACTAAATTAAAATGAGAGGACTGAATTCTGTAACACACAGTCTGTCAAAACGATTAGTGCAACGGTCAGCCGATGCAACAGAATTCGATGGGAATCACAGCACCATAGAGAGTACGCGATGGTAGTGTCTAAAATGCAAAGCCACATTCAGACGTTGTAGTGATCTGTGGTACCATCAGGCACAGTACTCATTTGCAGGTCATCAAATTTGCTACTGCTGTCTTGGTTTACTCTTATGACATCATCAGCTAGTTATTGTTATTGGAATCGGTCAACTCCTACAAATATGTGGGTGGAGCAATTTGTAGGGACATCAGATGGAATGATCAAATACCGTCTTCCAGCCACGGAGGCGGGATGAGGTCCTCCTTACTCGTCCTCGAATAGGCCACGGCCCTATAATGCATGGCTGCTTGCTCCGGTGAGAGGAGCCTCCAGTGCGTGATGCTTGTGGTGTAGAGATCAAATGGTTCAAATGGCTCTAAGCAAAATGGGACTTAACATCTGAGGTCATCAGTCCCCTAGACTTAGAACTACTTAAAACTAACTAACCTAAGGACATCACACACATCCATGCCCTAGGCAGGATTCGAACCTGCGACCGTAGCAGCAGCGCGGTTCTGGACTGAAGCGCCTAGAACCGCTCGGCCATAGCGGCCGGCCGTAGAGATCACCGTGAGCCACATTTTACTACATTGTGTTTTATCTTCTCACCAAAGGGCGGCAGCTTATTTGCCAACAGAGTTACCCTTTATTTTATTTGGCAATCAAGCGAGTGGGGTAAGACTTCTAAGCCCTTGTCAATTGTACGACGTGCTTGCTAAAAATTTAGGACGACATTTTTTGTGTGCTATCACCGTGGCCGGCTCATCTGTCTTTTTTGTAAGCGATCAGTCAGTCACATATTGCTGTGGCTCTATTTTAGTTTTCCTCTTCTATTACGTAGACTTTTTTTTTTTACAGTTTTAGAACATCTGAAAAATTTTAACTCTGCTTTCTATAATGTGAGATAGTGTGATTGTACAGGTGAGAGTGGGTGGAATTTTATCTCAGATTATTTTTTCTCTCTTTTCTCGAATATTCTCTGTTTAAACCGCATTTGTTTCAGTTGGTTTCGTATGGATACTAATAACCTTTTCGGTTATCGACATACACACACACACACACACACACACACACAGAGAGAGAGAGAGAGAGAGAGAGAGAGAGAGAGAGAGAGAGAGTGAGTGAGAGAGAGAGAGAGAAAGAGAAATCACCTATGCTCAATTAAAAAATCAGGTGACAGGCTTTCGTCCATTGGAAGGATATTGAGAAAAAGAAGCAGTTAGTCTACGAAGGTGATTGCTAACACAACACTCGTGCGTCCAATCTTTGAGTATTGTTTAGGTCTTTCAGACCCTTGTCAGATAGGACTAATAAGGGATATATTCAGTAAAAAAAAAAAAAAAAAAAAGGAAAGGTAGCAGATTCGATCACATGCTTGAAATATTGCTTTCTGACCATTGGGTCCTTACATCAAAATACATGGTTTAGGAACCTTCACAATCTCCACAACTTTGGCCCTATACTTTTGTGATAGCCTACCTTAAACATTTCCTATTCTTTTTCTCTTCACGGATATGCCTCTGTGCCAGCAGTTATCAGCCTTGTTTCTGCAACTTTGGTAAATAGGTGGGCCAAAAGTATTCTTAGAGTCCTTTTCAAAACCCTTTCTCGATACTACCTATGCTTGATAATCACGGGGTATCAAACGTTTCTTCCTGAACGTCTACAAGCTTAGATTTTCTACTTAATCTTCGAGAATATTCAGGGACGCGGACAACTTTGTACCGATTCGGCTTCCTCTTCTGTGCATAAACTCGATGCTCACAGATTGCACAACTGTATTACGGAAGAGTGGTCCAGAGTGTAGGATCCACTTAGTCTCTACAGTTGTTGCATATTAGTTCTAGACAAGCGTTTGTGTTAGGGTTCAACCGGATTCGAGGACATTAAAGACGTAGCGGAGATCAGAATAGCAGTCAGTAAGGGATTGATATACCCACAATCTCAGGCAAGGAACATCGGAGCACTTACCTGCTTTTATTCTGGGTAATCGAGGGAAAATTCTACATCTACATGGATACTCTGCAAATCACGTTTAAGCGCCTGGCAGAGGGTTCATCGAACCACCTTCACAATTTTCTGTTATTCCAGTCTCGTGTAGAGCGCGGGGAGAATGATCACCTCTATCTTTCCGTACGAGCTCTGATTTCCCTTATTTTATCGTGGTGATCGTTCCTCCGTATGTAGGTCTGTGTCAACAAAATATTTTCGCATTCGGAGCAGGATGTTGGTGATTGGAATTTCGTGAGAAGATTCCGTCGCAACAAAAAACGCCTTTGTTTTAATTATGTCCAGCCCAAATCCTTTATCATTTCTGTGACACTCTCTCCCATATTTCGCGATAATACAAAACGTGCTGCTTTTCTTTGAATTTTTTCGATGCACTCCGTCAGCCCTATCTGGTAAGGATCCCACACCGCGCAGCAGCATTGTAAAAGAGGACGGACAAGCGTAGTGTAGGTCGTCTCCTTAATAGGTCTGTTACATTTTCTAAGTGTCCTGCCAATAAAACGCAGTCTTTGGTTAGCCTTCCCCACAGCGTTTTCTACGCGTTCCTTCCAATTTAAGTTGTTCGTAATTGTAATACTTAGGTATTTAGTTGAATTTACGGCTTTTAGATTAGACTGATTTATCGTGTAACCGAAGTTATACGAACTTAATGAGAGTGACATACCAGGAGTACAACCCCTTTCCCTGCGGCTTAGTGACTGCCCTATGTCGACGGGTAGTCCCACTCCAGTTTCCGAGCAACACACCCATTAATCGAAGGATGTTACCTGCTTCACTCGAGACTGCATCAAAGTAATTGTCGCTCTCCAGATACATGCGCTATTCGCATGTACTTGTATCACTTACCTACTCGTATTGTTGTTATTCATTGCTTGTCTAATCATAGAACGCTATTGTTCTACGTTTTGTGTAAGGTGTAGCCATGCATTCGTCTCCTCTATCTTCATATTAATTGTAATTTGATGTTCTGTCGAGATCTGAGGATGTAGGCTAACTGTAAAACATTTATCATCTAACACTTCCTGGCACAGGAACATCACATCTGCGAAATGTGTGGATGGCAGCGACCCTATCTGAACTTTTCATCGCTCCATTACACATTTCCTTTCGTACTCAGAAATGGAAGCAAACACATGACACTCGTCATATCCTGGAAGATACATGCGTGTAACAAACCTGTTCAGACATTTATTACGATAATCCCACAGCCTGACGATTCACTGCGTGTTACAAATTAATATAAATATCAGTTACTCTGTCGAGGATGTCCTTTTACTAGAACAGCAATGTGGTCTAGAAATAATGAATGACGTTGTGTTACATTCAAGTGCTGAAAACTTGTTCCATACATGCCTGGCGCATCAGCGTTCGGATATCAGCATATTGAAAGGAGACGAAACATATTTATGGCTACCGTTTATCTTCTTTGCAAATATTGTGGGAAATGGAAGCATCCGCGTCGATTTTAATGGCGGTAGTAATTCAAGGAGCCTTTCTGCTGACAAGTTTATGACCCGCTGGAATGCGTTGCAAATTTCAATGCGAATGAATTATTTCGGCAATGAAATATATAATCGCGAAACGAATGGGCACTATTAAAGGAATACCGACAGTAAAATGCGGTGTAATTCAACGAAGAAGAAATACCGCGAAATATCTTGTGATATTTCTTTTTCCGCAAATTTTTGCAGTCCCTGCTATTCATTTACTCAAGTTACAGGGACTTTAAATTAAGCGAAAAAAGGAACAGTGAATAATTTTCGCGAGTTCTTTTATATTAAACTGAGTTAACGTGGGACTGCAACTTGTACGGAAGTCTGCAGAACAGTGCAGCCGAGCTAAGACCATTAAGTTATCTTTCTCTGTGCTGTTCCGTGTAACATACAAACGTTAAAGTCGCAACATTGTCGTCAGCACAAGGCATAGGATAGCAAGGGTGGTAGTAAAATTCTTCGTTGGTTTGATTGGTCCAAATGGCTCTGAGCACTATGGGACTTAACATCTTAGGTCATCAGTCCCCTAGACCTTAGAACTACTCAAACCTAACTAACCTAAGGACATCACACACATCCATGCCCGAGGCAGGATTCGAACCTGCCACCGTAGCAGTCCCACGGTTCCGGACTGAAGCTCCTAGAACTGCACGGCCACCGCAGCCGGCGTTGGCTTAATTCCTTACCTTATTATTATTACTATTAATAATAAAAAATTTTATATTATACCTATTATATGAAGCGATCAAAAGGCGGTAGTACAGAGCTGGTATAAACGGCTAGCGCCAAATTCAAACACTGGACACTTCTACCTAAATTTTTCTTGTTGGACGATAAAAACCTTATTTCGTTTCAGGCTGTGCAAGACTAGTGCTCTGTTCTCTGATTTGTCGCAAATGCAAAGAAACAAATAGAATCCGGAATGAGATTTTCACTCTGTAGCGGAGTGTGCGCTGATATGAAACTTCCTAGCAGATTAAAACTGTGTGCCCGACCGAGACTCGAACTCGGGACCTTTGCCTTTCGCGGGCAAGTGCTCTACCAACTGAGCTACCGAAGCACGACATACGCCCGGTACCCACAGCTGTACTTCTGCCAGTATCTCGTCTCCTACCTTCCAAACTTTACAGAAGTTCTTCCTGGCAAGTTAGAAGACGAGGTACTGGCAGATGTAAAGGTGTGAGGAGGGCGCATGAGTCGTGCTTCGGTAGCTCAGTTGGTAGAGCACTTGCCCGCGTGAGGCAAAGGTCCCGAGTTCGAGTCTCAGTCGGGGACACAGTTTTAATCTGCCAGGAATTTTCAACAAATAAAATGATTATGATGATGAAGAAATAAGAGGAGATGAGGGAGAACGAAAGGGCCAGATGAGAGTAATGGTATATTGTCGCCCTGTTAAGATTTTTCGCTGCGCGACTATAGAATCGAGACGTTGCAGGGTATTTAAGGCCTGTCCATTCCTGATGTAGCAAGCAAGCGGGTTTGTATTACTCAGTTGTGGACAAAATAAAAATTTCCGGGGTGCCAAAGACCCAGGATATTGTGTGACAGCGTATGATACATAGCTTGAAACACAAAAAACTATCGGAGTCTGCAGTGTGTACTGAACGTATTGCAAATTTCATTGTATCTCCAACATGGCTCGATAACAATGTCCAAAAAGCGTGTCCCGGATCGTGATTTCTCAAGAGTGTGAGATGAGTTCCCTTTCTATCTTTGTAGTTTGCAGCACTGACAGCACGTTATATTTTTTTTGTAAACGCCTAGAACTCTGGTTGGGTAACTCCTCTGCACGAACTACAAAGCCAGCTTTGTTTCATTTGACGATCCACACTCAGAAATCTGTCTTTGCTTCTAGCGTCGCCTGGGTGTGCTGCGCCAATAGTTACTGATGTACGACCGAATGCAGAGAAAATAAGACACACACAGCCGCATCTAATGCTCCGCCGCATTCCATTTCTGCCAAGCACAATGGAACTCAAGCGTCAGTCGGGTGTAAATGTCCTATTGCATGTACTTCAACAAATGCGCAGCGGGTACTGGACTACATCACTAAATTGATACCAAATAATTGTAAAAGCCCTACCACATCGTTTTCTTCCTCGTTATCTTCTCTTGCCGACAGTTTGGTTTTCTCGCCGCCACGCTAAGAAGGCTCTGGCAAAGGAACCGTAACGTCGGCAGGGAGATAAGCTGGAAGAAGAATGATGTGTTACGAGAACCTAAAACCCTTTATCACTGATGACAACGGCCGTTAAAACGTTCAGTTTTACGGAAGATGGTACCGTCAGTCCTGGAATAGAAATGGGCGGCAAAACCTTCACAGCAGAAACGGAGTGTAAAATGTCGAAACATTTTATTCTCGCATTTAATTGTGACTTCACTATCTAAGACTGTTGTCATATGTTGGTTATTTATATTTTGCTGCTAGCATTCAGAGTACGTGTTTCGAGCATATATTGTTAGTTTTAAAGTGTTACGAGAATATAAGTACCAAGCAACATTTTCAGCAATACAAATTGGGAAATAAAATCTCAAGCAGTTAAATGAAAATATTTTATGTAAAATACCTCACTTTTCTGTGGGCAAGAGAACGTTATCCGTTGAATGTCAGTGCAGTTTTGTCTTTTTCCATCGCTGTTCGGAGAAAGTCATCATATGTAGAATGAAACAAACATCTTAAATACGTAAGCCACGAGATTCTTCGTCTTCCACGTACAAGTTTGACAACTGTTTCACGTTTCCAGTGGTAGCTTCAGGGACCTTTATCTCTCAGAATTCTTCTTCTTATGTCGAGATATTATATTCCCTTTCCTTAACGCATTTCTTAATTTTGATCCGTTTGGCATTCTCCCCAGTGCTTCGTAGTATGAATCAGAGAGATTCTAAATGTACGTCTGCTGGCTCACATCTCAAAGACGTTTGACTGTGCCCTCGTTCAGAATCGGTGCTTCTGTCAGTACAGAAGATTAGAGAATACATAACACGTAAGTAGCGGTATTTTTGTCTCTGTGGTCAGATTGTATTTATTCACGTAACTGATTTTTACGAATTTTGCTTGTACCAATTTTTTAACGTTACATTTAATTTCAGTTGAATTTCCCAAGCCTAAATTAACGCTGGCTAAAATGTACGTCATTTTGTCCACTTTCTCAGTTTCACAATCACAAAAAAAGAATGTTGTGCTCTTTTTTTATAACCATAAATTTTGTTTTGGTGCACTGATATTTTGAAGTATAAGATTCGCTAAATTCCCTTACTGTGTTTCATAGTTCTTGAAAGCTTTCCAACGACTCTGCAAACACGTTGGTGGTTAACTCATCATCCTCAAGAGTCCCTTGATACACCCTCTTAAACCATATTAGGATCACTGCTGAAAAACACTTTCAATGATGAATTTGTTCGTTCAGCTTTGATATATTCTAAATGTGAAAATATTTTTTATTAGTCTCACATATTTATCAACTACACCGATTTTGATTGTTGTACCATATCGATAGTCCTGATGTTGACAATTTGTAGATACTGAGTTGTTGGATGAAGCAGCGATAACAAGACTTCCCAAACAAATGAAAAAGGTGGTGGGGCGAGTCTTTTTCTGTAGCCTCACATTAGCCGACTGGAGACAAGGAAAGGTGTTGTTGCCTTATAACGTAATACCACATGTCATACCACGCTGTAAGTGTGTGAAATTACATTTTTTTTTTTTTTTGGCATCCAACTGCACAAATGTGGAAATAAAATGCGAACAAAGTGAAAAGTAATGGTAACACGGAAAAGTGTTGGAGGGATTAAACCAAATAAACAAGTTGATGACGTCAGAATTGAGCAAGTCAAACAATTTTGTTACGTCACTAGTATAGTCACAGAGGATAATACACGCTTAATGGAAATGACGCGAGTATTTGTGATGAAGAAAAACATTAACGAGCAACTATATGATTATAGATGTCATGAAATTCTTTGCAAAATCATTTGTACGGAAGTGAAAGTTGGACTCTGGGTAGATTGGAAACGAATCTGCTTGAAGCTGCTGAAGGGTACATATGGCGAAAGATGACAAGAACGAGCTGGACGGAACGAAAAACCAACCTGAAAGTCTTGAAGGAAGTCAACGAAGAGATAAGATTATTAAAGGAAATGGAAAAGAGGAAAATAAAGGTATATATATATATATATATATATATATATATATATATATATATTGCACTCTGTCTTCAGACCACGAGTGGCCTACCGGGACCATCCGACCGCCGTGTCATCCTCAAGGAGGATGGGGATAGGAGGGGCGTGGGGTCAGCACACCGCTCTCCCGGTCGTTATGATGGTGTTCTTGACCGAAGCCGCCACTATTCGGTCGAGTGTCTCCTCAATTGGCATCACGAGACTGAGTGCACCCCGAAAAATGGCAACAGCGCATGGCGGCCGGATGGTCACCCATCCAAGTGCCGGCCACGCACAGCGTATATATATATATATATATATATATATATATATATATATATATATATATATATATATATATATATATATATATATATATGTGTGTGTGTGTGTGTGTGTGTGTTTGTGTGTATGAGCTTCACAAAACACTGCGTCCAAACGAAATATACATCTGAAACAGCTTGACTGCTCTAGTTGAAGTATAGGGTTAATTGCCTGTGACTGTTACACTCTCAACATTTTAAACTCTACTGCAACTGTGGGTTTCACCCAATATGAGTGACACTGATTACGTTGAAAGGTAATCAGAGTGCCAAATACCGTTGCCGTTTGAGACGGTGCATTGGGAGGCGGTACTTCAGACTACCGCACAATCAACATTCAGCTTTCATGTGGTTTCCCTAAGCTACTCAAGGCAAATATCACAATGTTTTCTTTGAAAAGAATACGTGCGATTTCCTACGCCATCCTTCTGCAATCGATCTTGTGCTCAGTCTCTGATAACCTCATCGTTGACGGGATGTTGAACCCGAAATCTCTCTTTCTACACACTGCCGACATGGATGAGGAAGCAGCTGCGCTGCGAGCCTCCGGCGCGACCTCGGCATCGTCCCAGCTGGCTCGCCGCCCCAGATACGCCCGACACTTGTCCCTGGCGGCCGAACGTTTGTTACAATCACCGTGGCGGCAGCGTCAACAGCAGCCGCAGCTGTTGACGGCGTTTTCCGCCTGAGTGGAGGCCCCGTGGGCGGCGCCGACACCATTAATCAGGCGTGACGGCTGCCCCGCGCCGCCCCTAACAAGTGGGGTCGCCCGCTCTGCTCTCGTGCCTTCCACCATACACACTGTCGGCCGTCGGTGTGGTGGGCTGCAGTGGACAGTCGGCCAGAAGAAACTCTTGCCGTGTGCGGGCGGGCGTTATCCTTCTGTGGTGTAAGCCCACGATGGGACGCTATGAACGGCAACAAAACTGGGCGTACAGAGAGTATCAAACAATGGAAAATCCAGGATGGAATGTAACAATACCAGAGAAGGAAAGTTGCTACTCACCATTTAGCAGAGATGCTGAGTTGCGATAGGCACAACAAAAAGATTCACACAGTTATAGCTTTAGGCCATTAAGGCCTTTGTCAGCAGTAGACACACATACACACACACGCACGCACGCACACATACTCACGCAACCGCAACATGCACACACGTCTGCCGTCTCCGAGAGCTGAAACCACACTGCGAGCAGCAACACCAGTGCATGATGGGAGTGGCGACGGGGTGGGGGTAAGGAGGAGGCTGGGGTGGGAAGGGGGAGGGATAGTATGGTGGGAGTGGTGGACAGTGAAGTGTTGCAGTTTAGATGGAGTTCAGGAGAGAAGGTGCGGAGGGGGTAGGGGGTAAGTATCAGAAAATAAAAGACTGGGTGTGACAATGACGGCTGTGTAGTGCTGGAATGGGGACAGGGAGAGGCTGGATGGGTGAGGACAGCGACTAACGAAGGTTGGTTAGTTAGCTAGCTACTTACCCCCTCAACCCTCTGCACCTTCTCTCCTACACTCTGTCTAAACTGCAACACTTCACTGTCCACCACTCCCACCATACTATCCCTCCCCCTTCCCGCCCCAGCCTCCTCCTTACCTCCACCCAGTTGCCACTCCCATCATGCACTGGTGGTGCTGCTCACAGAGTGGTTTCAGCTCTCTGGGATTGCAGACGTGTGTGCAAGTTGCGTTTGCGTGAGTGTGTGTGTGCGTGCGTGTGTGTGTGTGTGTGTGTGTGTGTGTGTGTGTGTGTGTGTGTCTACTGCTGACAAAGGCCGTAATGGCCAAAAGCTATAATTGTGTGAATCTTTTTGTTGTGCCTATTGCGACTCAGCATCTTCGCTATATGGTGAGTAGCAACTTTCCTTCTCCCATATAAAGAGTATCGTCGACTGCCACTGTGACGCAAGGGTGCCGCTGATGACAACCACAGGGGTATTTCTATGACATGAAATCGCTCCTAGTTGTCAGGCTGTACAATGGGCGACAATCAGGTTGGTACCTCATCGCGGTCCAGAGCGTCTCCAGCCACGTCTTCGGCGTGGAATCCCATTGACTCGAGCAGTATTGTCTTCAGTGATGAGTCCCGTGGGATGGCCATCGAAGACGTGCATGGAGATGCCCCAGACAGAGGTGTGACACCAACGTGACTGGTACCCGCCATACAGCTCGACTACCATGGGTGATGGTCTGGACTGCTATTTCTTTTCATGACAGGACACCTTTGGTTGTCTCCAAGACACCGTTACGGCACAACAGTATGCCGACGATATTCTACGCCCCGTTTTGTAACCTTTAATGACAATCCATCCTGGTCTTACGTTTCAGCAAGATAATGCCCACCGGCACACTGCTATTCCTCGTCCTTGCCAAACCACACCTTGGCCAGAAAATTTCCCGGATCTCTCCCTAATTGAGAACGTTTGGAGCATTATGGGCAGGACCCTCCAACCAGCTTGAGATTTTGACGGCAGTTTTACAGAATTTGGCACTATACCTCTCTGAAGGACATCCAAGAATTCATCCAATGCCAAGCCGAATAACTCCTTGCATAAGGCCAGAGGTGGACCAACGCGTTATTGACTTGCTCAATTTGTGAAGCTCTTTCTCTTGAATAAAACACACAATTTTTCTGAGATTATAATTATTTGTCTGTCTGTACATGCATATCACATCTACAAATTCCTTCCCATTCAGGTAACTGTTTCGTGGTTCCTTTTTTTAAAATTAGGATGTATCATCATCATGTACGCAACCATAGTAGCTCACAACTCACTTAATATTGCAAGCAAATCATAAACACTGCTCAGTGCAGCTCTCGACCAATCAGAAGGAAACACATTTTTGATAGTTTCACGAGCACACCATATAACGGGGGCTTGCGAACTTACTCACTTGAGAAAGTTATTTATTTATAACCTGAGAAATCAGAATGTGCGAAATATGGCAAATGCGCTTCATAGAAGTTAACATCTATAACTACTGTATCACAAAGTAACAGTAAAATTATAGGGAGGAATATGGAGTAAAGATGACATTTATTGGTACTGATGCGTTGGCAGTGCTTCGATCTAAGAGGGTATTACAAGTGGAACAACATGTTATTTTATTGACTTGCTTGATTGAGAGCTTGATCGTCTTCAGCAGTCTGCATCAAAAATCTCCGCTTTGGCTACACCTAACCTCGTTGCAGGACTCCGAGATAGTGTGTCGGCGATAACGCACGATGCTCATATCTGTTGATTTTGCGTTGGAAACAATGTCTCTAGATCCGTTAGAGGTCTGTTGCAGGTAATGATAAAACTCGTGTCCTGTCGCAGCTGTCATCGTGAGCTTCATGTCGCGGAATGCTGTTTCAGAGAGTGCACAATATTCAGTTCGCGACACTGACTTATCTACAGAGCTTATTAGTCTATACAATGTCCACCCACTAAACAGTTTCAGTTCAATGAGTGAAATGACACAGTTCAAGGATTATCCACGTCAAAGCACAGTCCTCGAATGCTCAAATCTGACAGCATGCATGCGCTTTGTTTAATGGGTGATCCACCGATTCGTATCAATAACACATGCAAAAAATGTCTGAAGCCTACGGCACACGGACCGTGCTATCGAACGTCAACGTTGAGCGTGCTGAGTACGACGTGCTGCTGAACGCTCAGAAGCAATGCGACTCGTTCTTACGATACGTCGGCCCCAACGTGGTATACGTGATCGTAGCGCGCTCCAGCAACGGTTGTCGGCTGTAACTGGCTCGTAAATCACACTGTTTACGAACTGGACGGACGTAAAATTCATGAATTAGCTACATTAAAATGTACCTTCCTGCCTTGTCCGTATATCAGTCAAGTTGTTCTCTCTGTAGTATATGTAAATAAAAACTTCAAATTCCGTGAAAATGTTATGAGGCAGAAAGGAAAGTATCATGTCCAGTCAATAAGGACATCGGCTTGTAGAAGTTCCATTACATATAGAGCAATATAAATTTACAATAGTTCTCCATATAAGATCAAAATTATTTCATGATTCTCACTTTGTATGAAACGCTCAGGTGATTCTTTCTTGATGATTGTTCCTACTCAGTACCAGACTCTCTTCAACATGTGAACTATAAGACTTAAACGAAAGAAAAAGAAAGTCAAAATATGTTACTGCTAGTACTGCGAGGTGTTCTGTAGATTAAGCCAATCGAACCAACTCACTTCTCAAAATGAGAGCACGTAACATCGAATATTATGCTATATACTTATATCAAACTAATAACAAAGTGTCAGAACCTATTAAAACGCGAAGGTTAGGGAAAAAAACATTTGGATGTAGTGGGATGCGAACCACCAATGCATCACAAAATCTTCTGTATTCTATGACGCTATTTATTTATTTTAACGTGGTTTATTCACACCAGTGATTTTACAGAGCTTGACCTCGTTAATAATGTTACAATTCATACCATTAAAGCGAATGTCGTTCGAGAGTGGCCAACAGCAGACTGAACTACTCTTTTAAAGACATGCGTGACATTCATTATTCATTCCATTATTTCATCCCAAGATCGTAATCGTTGCAGCAGATGTACAGCTTTAGGTCTCTTCTTACGAAGGACAGCCGTCGATTCATTACGCTAAAGCGATCACTTGTTTGTGGTGTTCTTAGCCAGATTTTTACCGTCTCCCGAACGCGTTAACCGTAACTGTATTACTAATTGAAATTTCATTATAACAAATTCTGAAAAAAACAATGCGTTTTTAATGGATCCTGAACATGCTGTCGCCTTCAAATGGCATACTCTCATAATACGCAAGTTACAATAATTATTTTACCGCGAATATGACGTTTCTTGTCATGCAGTAAACGACGGATTTTCCTGAGCTCCTCAGTTTGCTGTTGCTCAGAAACGGCATGTACAGGGTGGTCCATTGATCGCGACCGGGCGAAATATTTCACGAAATAAGCGTCAAACGAAAAAACTACAAAGAACGACTTGTCTAACTTGAAGGGGGAAACCAGATGGCGCTATGGTTGGCCCGCTAGATGGCGCGGCCATAGGTGAAACGGATATCAACTGCGTTTTTTTAAATAGCAACCCCCATTGTTTATTACATATTCGTGTAGTACGTAAAGAAATATGGATGTTTTAGTTGGACCACTATTCTCGCTTTGTGATAGGTGACGCTGTAATAGCCACAAACGTATAAGTACGTGGTATCACGTAACATTCCGCAAGTGCGGACGGTATTTGCTTCCTGATACATTACCCGTGTTAAAATGGACCGTTTAGCAATTGTGGAAAAGGTCGATATCGTGTTGATGTATGGCTACTGTGATCAAAATGCCCAACGGGCGTGTGCTATGTATGCTGCTCGGTATCCTGGGCGACATCATCCGAGTGTCCGGACCGTTCACCGGATAGTTACGTTATTTAAGGAAACAGGAAGTGTTCAGCCACATGTGAAACGTCAGCCACGACCTGCAAAAAATGATGATGCCCAAGTAGGTGTTCAGCTGCTGTCGCGGCTAATCCGCACATCAGTAGCAGACAAATTGCGCGAGAATCGGGAATCTCAAAAACATCGGTGTTGAGAATGCTACATCAACATCGATTGCACCCGTACCATATTTCTATGCACCAGGAATTATGGCATCGACTTTGAACATGGTGTACAGTTCTGCCACTGGGCACAAGAGAAATTACGGGACGATGACAGATTTTTTGCACGCGTTCTATTTAGAGACAAAGCGTCATTCACCAACAGCGGTAACGTAAACCGGCATAATATGCACTATTTGACAACGGAAAATCCACGATGGCTGCGACAAATGGAACATCAGCGACCTTGGCTAGTTAATGTATGGTGGGGTATTATGGGAGGAAGGATAATTGGCCCCATTTTATCGATGGCAATGTAAATGGTGCAATGTATGGTGATTTCCTACGTAATGTTCTACCGATGTTACTACAAGATGTTTCACTGCATGATAGAATGGCGATGTACTTCCAACATGGTGGATGTCCGGCACATAGCTCGCGTGCGGTTGAAGCGGTATTCAATAGCATATTTCATGACAGGTGGATTGGTCGTCGAAGCACCATACCATGGCCCGCACGTTCATCGGATCTGACGTCCCCGGATTTGTTTCTGTGGGGAAAGTTGGAGGATATTTGCTATCGTGATCCACCGAACGCCTGACAACATGCGTCAACGCACTGTCAATGCATGTTCGAACATTACGGAAGGCAAACTACTCGCTGTTGAGAGGAATGTTGTTACACGTGTTGCCAAATGCATTGACGTTGAAGGACATCATTTTGAGCATTAATTGCATTAATGTGGTATTTACAGATAATCACTTTGTAACAGCATGCGTTCTCAGAAATGATAAGCTCACAAAGGTACATGTATCACATTGGAACAACCGAAATAAAATGTTCAAACGTACCTACGTTCTGTGTTTTAATTTAAGAAACCTACCTGTTACCAACTGTTCGTCTAAAATTGTGAGCCATATGTTTGTGACTATTACAGCGCCATCTATCACAAACTGAAAAAAGTGGTCCAGCTAAAACGTTCATATTTCTTTACGTACTACACGAATATGTAATAGAAAATGGGGGTTCCTATTTTTAAAAAAACGCAGTTGATATCCGTTTGACCCATGGCAGCGCCATCTAGCGGGCCAACTATAGCGCAATCTGGTTTCCCCCTTCAAGCTAGATGAGTTTCGTTCTTTGTAGTTTTTTCGTTTGCCGCTATTTCGTGAGATATTTGGCCCGGTCACGATCAATGGACCACCCTGTATTCAAGGACAGGTAAAAAATGCAGTGAACACAATAATCGATCAACTACAAATGACTTGTTTCACACGAGCTGACCGTTGGCGATTATGTTTACGTCCTAACACTTGAAAGCGGCGTAAGGCGAAAATCTAGGTAGTGAAATAAGAACATTATGTACAGTAAAATGGGGGAAATATCCTTTCGAAAATCTGACATAACTGTGGCTCCACAAAAAGAAACAATTATTAGTAAAATGCAGACTGTCCAGGTTTAATATACTAGGGACTGCAACAAGCATTCCGTAGTTCAATGTGACCTCGTACACAAATGAAATTGACCAAGCCAGACACAATCGTCTCTATCGCAAACATTTGTACAACTAGCACAATCTCCTCTAACAGTCAGAGCCGAACACACACCGCAGCTTATAACTTGTATCCTGGCAGTTCCACATTCCTTGAATCCACGAAATTAATTGCCGTCCAATCATCCAGGCTAGAACGAACGCCCTATGTTAACAGGAATGCACCCCAAGTCCAGACCCCATGATCCATCAGGTTATATCGCTGCTTCGCTGCACTAACTTTCAGCTTCGTTCCATGCAGCCGGCTGCCCTTTTACAAAGTTACTAATCATGTTGCCTTCTCCTCGTCTCCGTTGAGGCTCCACATCCTGATAACGACGTCGGCTGTCC
The DNA here is from genome assembly GCF_021461385.2 of Schistocerca piceifrons. Taxonomy (NCBI): domain Eukaryota; kingdom Metazoa; phylum Arthropoda; class Insecta; order Orthoptera; family Acrididae; genus Schistocerca; species Schistocerca piceifrons. The sequence continues at coordinate 971,592,066 of NC_060139.1, read as the reverse complement.
CATCCTTCAAATAAAACGATCAGCTTTCAGCAGGTTCTCCCAGCACCAGCCAAGCTAGGATAGAAGACCAGCCGACACACCATACCTAGCCTGCACTGAACGCCGTATCTTGTTTATCACTCTCCACAGCCCGCTGGTGTTGGCTCTAAATAGTTGCCACTTCTTCACTGAGCGGCGACCCTTTCTTCTGTCACGCTTTGCCACCCCTAGCCTCGGTAATGCGCATCAATTGGCAAACTAGCAGATATGCGTGCCCTCTGTCATTGATGGAATGTTGACCAGCACTGGTGCCAACTGCTAGGAGGGATGGGAAATGAACTGTGCGGTGATTTTCTAATTCACGGCAAGTTGTTTATAATTAACACTTCCCAACACGGAAGTGCATCCAACTCAATGTTTACAAAGTCCGCCTTTTGCTACCACTTGTCCCCCCAGTGTAGCCCTCTGTTAACGTGTCCGCCCCCACTGCTCGGTTGCAGAGCACGTGCTGGAGCTGCTGCGGCAGTCAGAGAACAAGACGGCGTCGCTGTTCGAGCAGCAGTACCGGCTGATCTCGCGGCAGGCGCGCGACCCCGTGTCTGCGCTGTACGCGACGCTGGGCGGCCACCTGGAGGCGCCGCTGCAGCCGAGCGCGGGCGCCAGCGCCCCGGGGCCCGCCGCCGACCTGGAGGAGGCCGTCACCGACATGTTCGCCGGCCTCTTCCCGCTCGTCTACCGGCACGCCGTGTCCAAGGCGCGCGACTTCGCCGCCGACTACAAGGCGTGCCTGCGCGAGGTGGCGCCCGAGCTGCAGCCGTTCGGCGACGCGCCGCGCCAGCTGGCCAGGTCGGTGCAGCGCGCGCTGGAGGCGGCCAGGGTTCTGCGCCAGGCGCTGCTGCTGGGCGCCGAGGTGCTCAACGCCACCGACTCGCTGCTCACCGGCGAGAACGGCCCGCCAGGTAACTGAGCCGCGCTGCACTCGCCTCGGTCCAAATCTAACACAACCTGAGTGAACACGATATGCTCGTTAATTACCAATACATGAAGAAAATATTTTAACTAAAGTTCAGTCTTGATCATAACACTTATGTCTCAATAACATAGGTGACCGGTTTCGGTTATATTTATACAGGGTGTTACAAAAAGGTACGGCCAAACTTTCAGGAAACATTCCTCACACACAAATAAAGAAAAGATGTTATGTGGACATGTGTCCGGAAACGCTTAATTTCCATGTTAGAGCTCATTTTACCATCGTCAGTATGTACTCTACTTCCTCGATACACCGCCAGTTGGCCCAATTGAAGGAAGGTAATGTTGACTTCGGTGCTTGTGTTGACATGCGACTCATTGCTCTACAGTACTAGCATCAGGCACATCAGTACGTAGCATCAACAGGTTAGTGTTCATCACGAACGTGGTTTTGCAGTCAGTGCAATGTTTACAAATGCGGAGTTGGCAGATGCCCATTTGATGTATGGATTAGCACGGGGCAATAGCCGTGGCGCGGTACGTTTGTATCGAGACAGATTTCTAGAACGAAGATGCCCCGACAGGAAGACGTTCGAAGCAATTCACCGGCGTCTTAGGGAGCACGGAACATTACAGCCTATGACTCGCGACTGGGGAAGACCTAGAACGACGAGGACACCTGCAATGGACGAAGCAATTCTTCGTGCAGTTGACGATAACCCGAATGTCAGCGTCAGAGAAGTTGCTGCTGTACAAGGTAACGTTGACCACGTCACTGTATGGAGAGTGCTACGGGAGAACCAGTTGTTTCCGTACCATGTACAGCGTGTGCAGGCTCTATCAGCAGCTGATTGGCCTCCACGGGTACACTTCTGCGAATGGTTCATCCAACAATGTGTCAATCCTCATTTCAGTGCAAATGTTCTCTTTACGGATGAGGCTTCATTCCAACGTGATCAAATAGTAAATTTTCACAATCAATGTGTGTGGGCTGACGAGAATCCGAACGCAATTGTACAATCACGTCATCAACACAGATTTTCTGTGAACGTTTGGGCAGGCATTGTTGGTGATGTCTTGATTGGGCCCCATGTTCTTCCACCTACGCTCAGTGGAGCACGTTATCATGATTTCATACGGGATACTCTACCTGTGCTGCTGGAACATGTGCCTTTACAAGTACGACACAACATGTGGTTCATGCACGATGGAGCTCCTGCACATTTCAGTCGAAGTGTTCGTACGCTTCTCAACAACAGATTCGGTGACCGATGGATTGGTAGAGGTGGACCAATTCCATGGCCTCCACGCTCTCCTGACCTCAACCCTCTTGACTTTCATTTATGGGGGCATTTGAAAGCTCTTGTCTACGCAACCGCGGTACCAAATGTAGAGACTCTTCGTGTTCGTATTGTGGACGGTTGTGATACAATGCGCCATTCTCCAGGGCTGCATCAGCGCATCAGGGATTCCGCGCGACGGAGGGTGGATGCATGTATCCTCGCTAACGGAGGACATTTTGAACATTTCCTGTAACAAAGTGTTTTAAGTCACGCTGGTACGTTCTGTTTGTGTGTGTTTCCATTCCATGATTAATGTGATTTGAAGAGAAGTAATAAAATGAGCTCTAACATGGAAAGTAAGCGTTTCCGGACACATGTCCACATAACATATTTTCTTTCTTTGCGTGTGAGGAATATTTCCCGAAAGTTTGGCCGTACCTTCTTTAACACCCTGTATAGCCATCTTCAGGCTCATGGCTTCCTTGCAGGATGGTAGGCGTAGCTCTCCTCAACTGCTACGAAGTCAACAAGGAGATGACTTCGTAGCAGCTGAGGAGAGCTCCGCCTACCATCTCCCAAGGAAGCCATGGGTCTGAAGATGGTTATATAAATATAACCGTAACCGGTCACCTATGTTATTGAGACATAAGTGTTGTGATCAAGACTGAACTTCAGTTAAAATATAATACTCAATTGATTGCTGTTTCCAAAAATGATTACCAAAATTGTACATGAAGAACAGGTTGATTCTGGCCCCAAAAGTCCAAGCTACAATAAGAAAATGCAACAGCACTAACCTTTTCTTCACTTTCAATGAATAACAGCCCCTAGAGACAGAGGACAATCAAAAACCCGTAAGAGCAACACAACCATCAGGCCCATTGTGAATTTAATCAATAGCCTAACCTACAAATTAATAATAGAACCACATGACTAGCTGATTGAAAATCTTATTCCCTGAAAAACAGCCATGAACCTAGTTACAATATGAATGACATGACAGTAGCAACTCAGGATAAGTTTCTATCCCTAGAAATTATAAGCATGTACGGTAGTATACTAGTAGATGAAACAGTTTAGATAATAAGAAAGAAGCTATCGAAAAACAAGATTAGCACACCAGAAGAAATGCTGTATGTAAACGTACTTAAATGTAGACTTTCACAGCCGGAAATGTGAAGTCCATTATGATTATCTGGGCTGTTATGCCGTGGCCGGTTGATGAATTCTGTGTCAATTCCCAGCGTTTCGTCCCCGTCTGCGGGAGACATCTTCAAGGGGGTCTGTAGCTCGTTACAGAGAGCCAGCGGGTGTGTTGGACCTTCCATCGAGCTACAGACTGCTTTGAAGATGTCTCCCGCAGACGGGGATGAAACGTTGGAAATTGACAGAGAAATCATCAACCGACCACAGCATAACAGCCCGGATAATCAAACGTACTTAATTTAATATTCTTAACACAACTACTTCTCTTTCGACAACAGAATTTACAAACAAGACCTAGGACTTTCAATGGTAAGCCCTCATAGTGGCCTAACAACTGAAGTATTTACGAACCATGTAGATTATGAAAATACTGAAATTGAAAGATGGCATCATAAACAAAGTTAAATTCTATAAGAGGTATGTAGATTATAACCTCATTCCTCCTCTATCATCATCAGTCACGTTTTCCACCAGAGCACTTTACCTTACAACAATGCCATCACCTCTTTACAGTAACAGTAAACACTAAAAGCAGCTGATGCTATGTCTTCTATGGATTGTCCATTCCTACAATTTATCCCCATTAATCTAAACATAACTTCTGTTTTTCTTTCCTTTTTGTCCTTTTATTCATGTTTCCACTTGTGACACTGGGATGCCAAAATTTATAGTGTTAACAAGAAGACTCCACATACTTTCAATGTAATGTTTTGCTCAGTTACTAACAATTTCGATTAGCACAGTAATCAAAATCAAGTGGGGTGATGAAGAGGTGATTCTGTCATATACATCTAATACAGCCTGAAGATATTGTAGCGGAGTATATGTGTGTAACAAATGAATAAACAGGACTGATTTTCTTTAGTGTCACTTTCGTTGCATTTCTCCCTAAAACCGATGTATGTGCTAAGCAGGCAATCCATCTGTGGTCTTCCTTAACCATAATGAATGTGGCGATTGTAAGCTTCAACAACGTAACACTTAAGATGCCTAAACTTTTGCTCTTACACTTACATTGCTGTCACAGAATGTTATGCGTCCTTTCATCTAGATGTTGCTAATGACACTTGGTAACACAGTAGCCATGTCATATCAAAAATGTTGTGGAGCCATAATGGCTAGACTCACTGGAGCCACATTCAGATTCCTCTCTGCACCCAAATACTGTCATGTCTATTGATTGTTCATCAAATTGTAAAGCAAGTAGTCAACAATTAATGCAGTATTTTGTTGAAAGACAGCTTATTATATGGATGCAGTAGGTAGAAAAATATGCATCATCTGCCTGCATCTTCTAGAATCTGTCAACAGTCAGTGTTGGAAGTGCTTCAGTATGCCACATCTGGTTTTAACATTGGATATCTACCTGGATGGTATCTTCAAGTAATGAGGGATCCACCACTTCCAGACATTTTTACACATTCTGATAAGCATCTACTTCTATCCTCTATTCTTCAGTATTTCGACCAATCTGTGACTGTTTTTCGGCTCGGGCTTTTTTTCTATGTGTTTTCGGGGTTCTCATGTTAGTGAACTCTGTTGGATGCAGTGACGACTTGGTTCTTGTCTAGCATTTAAATCTCTAATGTTCTTGAGCACTGCGACCAACAGATCCAGGTACTTAGGCAAATGGCACTCGACCCAGAAGACTCATACTTCATGCACATCAAAGCATTCATGGTATAGCCTTGATGGTGGTTCATGAAAAATCCATTTCACATTTGACTTCTTAAATAAAGAGTATTATTTATTGTCATGGAACTGTTTAAATGGGATGGGCGGCTCCATAACGTCTCTGTAAATGTCCAGTACAAATACCACAATGCATTATACACATGTCAGCCTGCTTATTATGAAGTAGGGACACTTCATGCTACTTGTGCTGTAAGACACGTTGCACTACCTCAGTGTGCTGCAGGAGCCTCAAGCCACTTCACCTGAATGTACCGCTGGGGCCAGAGGTGTATTGGCCCAAGATCTGTGCCACAGTGAGTTGCTACAAATGTCTTTCTCCTAACACTGTCAAGTGCTGTGTTGACTCAACTCTGGCTGCACTGCTGCATGGCTGCCTCAGACAACTGTAAATAAGCGTCTTCCTTCTCTGCTGCCACAGATGGTGCAGTGTCCGAAGTGTGCAATGCTACAGGGCACTGAAGCGCATGTCATACTACTCTTGCTGGAACTTGCTGTCACGATGCTGCATTGGCTCAATGTGTAGCAAGGTTGCTCAAGGCTACAGTAACTGAACATTAACCATACTGTGCAGCCCAGATGCAGTGCCACACCATACTGCTGTACAAGACACACTGCTCATGCTGCGATGATTCTCCACTGGCTTGATGCGCAAGATGGGTGCATCAGGGAGCTGTGGCTGAACGGTACCACTTTTGCCACAGGTGGAGCGGTGGCCCTGACACAGTGCCATGCCCCATTACCTGTTCATATCATACTGTTCAAGCTGTCATGTGCAATAATGATGCTGATGGTACAGTGCGCTGCTGTAAGTGAACATCAACCATTGTGTGTTGGGATAGGTGGTGCAACAACCAAGACGCAGTGCCAATACCACATTACTGCTCTTGCCATACTGCTCGCTCTGTCACAAGCTGTGATGACGCTCCACTGAGTGAATGCTCTGTGTGCTTGACTTGGACCACTATAACTGAACATCACCCCTACTGCCACAGGTGGAGTGGTGGCCCAGGTGCATTACTTACTGAGCTACTGTGGAAGTCATGCTGCACACCCTGCCATGTGCTGTCATGGCGCTGTACTGGCTCAGTTTGCAGCATGACTGCCTCAGACTGCTGTAACTGAACACCACCCCTGCCGTGTTGCCACAGGTGGAGCAGCAGCCCAAGCACAGTGCCACACTGCACTGCTGCGCAAGTCGTGCTGCATGCCCTGCTATGTGCTGTCACGATGCTGCACTGGTTCAGTTTGCAGCATGGCCGCCTCAGTCTGCTGTAACTGAACTCTACCACTGCTGTGTTGGTACAGATGGAGTGGCAGCCCAGGGACAGTGCCACACAGTGCTGCTGTGCAAGTTGTGCTGCATGCCCTACCACGTGCTATCATGATGCTGCACTGGTTCGGTATGCAACATGACCGCCTCAGTCTGCTGTAACTGAACTCTACCACTGCTGTGTTGGTACAGATGGAGTGGCAGCCCAGGTGCAGTGTAACACAGTGGTGCTGTGCAAGTCGTGCTGCATGCCCTACCATGTGCTGTCATGATGCTGCACTGGTTGAGTTTGCAGCATGGCTGCCTCAGTCTGCTGTAACTGAACTCTACTACTGCTGTGTTGCCACAGGTGGAGCGGCGGCCCAGGCGCAGTGCCACGCGGCGCTGCTCCGCATGTCGTACTGCTCGCGCTGCCACGGGCTGCAGCGGCGCGTCCGCCCCTGCGCCGGGCTGTGCCTGAACGTGCTGCGCGGCTGCCTGACGCAGCACGCGGCCGAGCTGGACCTGCCGTGGAACGGATACGTCGAGGCTGCTGAGAGGCTGGTCGTCGCCGTCCAGGGCCACGGCGCCGTCGACGACGTGCTGCGCTCGCTGGACGGACGCATCACCGAGGCCATCATGATCGCCATGGTGCCCGCGCCCAACCTCGAGGAAAAGGTACGTGTACAGCCATCGTTCACAGCACGCGGGCATCCTTCCTCTGAGGAACAGCCTGTCATCTGAAATGTAATCGATGACCGTGTTCTGTCCTGTGTCTTTCACCACTTCACCTTCACATACGAGTACTTCGAAATAGAAAGCGTCTTTATGCACTTCACTACTTTCAGCTTTACAGCTAGTTGGTTTGTTATTGTATTAGAAATTTTCATCTTCATCCTCCCTGTTCTTGAAGACATCCAGAAGAAAATTCTTAATGGAAAATAAACGAAGATTTTCAACGATCCCAAAACATCATCTAGAATTCAGTTCGCCAAGAACACTTCGTGATAAAAACATTTACCGTGTAACGTCCAAGCAGTTCGGATTGCTCGCAGAATGTAACACATTGGTTTGTAGCTTAGAATACAGGTTCAGCCAGAATCTTACTAAAACTACGGTTCCTATTCCTCGTTGCTGGTACAGTACACCAGCCATCGAAGTTTGGTTCGCTCCTCTCAAAAACAGCCCAAAACAGACACGCATTGATTCGAAATAATCAGCAGTTTCATCTAGTTTTTATCAAAGAACTACGCAATCTAAACGTCGTCAACTATCATAAGGCAACAGAAATGAATGAATACAGAATGATGACGGTTGATGTAGGATTTGGCTTGACATTAGATTAAAATACGAACCCCGAATGGACATAATTTGAAGCCCCTTAACAAACCAGCCCTGGCTGCGCCCACGGGGACGTCCTCTTGACTGTTTACACTGCCAGAGAGAGTTCCTCGTGACTGATGGAAGGGGACTTTTCCAGCCGCGAGATGACAGTTCAGTCTTTTTTTCTTTTTCCTCTGTTCAGGAATGTAGTAGACAAATGGGGTTTGCTGCAATTGAAGTTTTTATTGGCATTTTTGTTGAAAAATATTAATATCTTCATTGTGTGATTGGGATTTTCCGGAGGCAGCTCTGAAAGAGGTAGCTCGACGGTTGTCGCTGTAACTCGGTTGTAGTTATCTGAAACATGAAATTAACATACACCCTTATCCTTACAGAGATAATTTTAGTTCATCGTAGGGATTAGCAAAAAAAATTTGTTTTGGAGATATTATAGATATTTGAAAAAATGGCCATTTTTTGGACCCTTCTTTTCTGGCAGAGAAAAATAGTACATATCTACAAAAAAAAAAAGAAAGAAATCGGTTACGATGAACTGAAATAATTCATTTTGCTTTAAGGGAGACAAAAAATTATTAAAATCTGATGAAAATTGTAGCGTGGGCAACACAACCATGCCCAAAAGCATGGCTTTTAGAAAAACGCGTTTAAAGTTTGACAAGTATTTATCATATAAGCTTGAAACGTACGAGATATCTTCGATGCCTGGTCCATAATAACTATCTTTCCAGCTAGTGGATGGCCGCTTTCTGCTACTTTGACCTGATAAGCCCTCATTTTCGTCCTCAGACATCCTTTTCGTCGCTGAGTGCATCGCCGCTGGCGTCTCTATCTTCACAGAATCGGCGCAGTTCATCACCGATTTTCATTTGAAGGGCATTTGCCACACGCACTACTGGAGTGTGGCCTACATTGGATAGACATACGGCCAAACTTGAAGCAATGTTGACGATTTCGCTTTGGCTGGATGTTATTTTTTGAGCGTATCTCCAAATGAGACTACTGAAACTTTCTTTCACATTTTGAGTAAATCCGCCCCAACAACGCTCCCGTAAATCGGGTTTACTAAAATCAGTATAAATAGGAGTGATGGCATCGATAATGACTTGTGGCAACGGAGTTCTGTGCTGTGTACGCTCGGCTTCAAACGCTCACAGAATCTTCACTTTTTGGAGTTCGCTCATTATATTTTGGGGAATAATCCTCCAATGTATATACATTCGAATTCCGTCATAAAAGAATTTCGAGTTCTTTGGAACGTTATTCTTTCGGTTGGTGACTGTTCACGGTGTATAATTTCCATTCCGCTGATCTGATCCGTGTTGCAGAAAATCAGTACGGCAGGTGTTCTGATTACTTAAGGATATCTCGCGAGTCAAAGCGAAGATCGCGCAACACAGTGGAACGTTGGAATAGATACAAACATGTAATCAAATCAGCCTACAGTTTCATTAATTGTCAACATAGAAATTGCATGTGCGTCCTCTGAAGAAAGGAATAACGAATTGGCATCGATAATTTGTCCATAGAGATGTGAAATAGAAACTGTTGAAGTTCATGTTATCAAAGTGCAGTGTTTTTATTCCCCATTAGCATTTTGTATGTGTTCACTTTCAGCCATATTCGTAGAGGCTTTGATAAAATATCCATTACAAACGATGTAAATTTTTTGTATACAGTCGGAGTGCCGACAGTCCAGCGTGTTAATTTCCAGTTGGCTTTGTGAGTAACTAATTACCTTTCGCCACTGCTCTGGAAGTCTCTTTCATTAACTGGCCGTAATACCATGTGGGTTTTTAATGCTGCCAGAGAAAGTACGTGGCGTCCAAAAATTCTTTTTCAATCGGATACGGTGAAAAGTTAATTCCAGAGATCGATCTCCTAGAAAATTGAATTCGAAAATCAGATTTGCACAAATCCCAGGCTTGAAAATGGCCGGCGCAACGAATCGTTTAACGTAAAGCGACATAACGTTAACTTTTTTTTTGGTTAAAGGAAAAAATAATCTTCTGTGTGGTGGAAATGGTATCAAGCCAATCACATTAAAGTGCGTGACGCACTCGTCCGTACTGGCTTGAGAGAGAGAGAGAGAGAGAGAGAGAGAGAGAGAGAGAGAGAGAGAGACCTACAATGCGTGGACCCAAAGCTCTCACCTCACGTCTAATTACCGTCACAGGTTCCAATTACGAGCTGTCAGATGGCAGGGAGGATAGAAGCGGCCTATAGCAAGGCGAACGGCGGGCGTGGCCGCCGGAGAGGCATTAATTATTCGTTGTCAGGCGGGATCCATTTGCTGGCGGCTGTCTGGTCCGGACACGGCGACACGGCATAGGAGGCGGCTTGATGCTAATCGCTACTGTGCCGAGGTTGGCGCCCTGATCGCAGCTATGCCGGGCATTTTACGGCGCGGAAACGGCACCGGGAAATAACAACTGCTGCAACTGTATTTACTGGGAGCTTACTTACCTCACCAATTTCAAGGAATGGGTGTTAGTCCGTTTCAAAACCAGAGAAATTTAACAGTTTTGTTATCTCCTTCCCTTCATTGGACGACCTGTGTCTAGGTTTCCAGTTTGATTGATATGGAATGCTCGCCATGGCATCCTCTTATTGTAGTCACACCTTTTTTTGTAGTGCCTAAACTTTTCTGTCATTGTTCTTTTCATTCATTGTACTAGTTGTCTTACGTCTTCACTTCGCACTCCGTCTCTTAACATTAGTGCAGGCAGCGACCTCAGCAGCCTCATATCAGCTGTCTCAGTTGTTCGATCCTCTCCTCTCCTCTCCTCAGAATCTATTTTTCACTATCGTGCGTTAAACAGGCTCAGCCATCCAGTCTTAGGGTTAACTCTTTCCTCATAAGGGAGTAGCCCAGAAAGTGATGCTCTGCATGTTTATTCTCAGCCGAAAACAATGCTACGAATGCGAAACGTTATGTATCTACGCTACTGGCCATTAAAATTTCTACACCAAGAAGAAATGCAAATGATGAACGGATATTCCTTGGACAAATATATTATACTAGAACTGACATGTGATTACATTTTCACGCAATTTGGGTGCATAGATCCTGAGAAATCAGTACCCAGAACAACCACCTCTGGCCGTAATAACGGCCTTAATACGCCTGGGCATTGAGCCAAACAGAGCTTGGATGGTGTGTACAGGTACAGCTGCCCATGCAGCTTCAACACGATACCACTGTTCATCAAGAGTACTGACTGCCGTATTGTGACGAGCCAGTTGCTCGGCCACCATTGACCAGACGTTTTCAATTGGTGAGGGACCTGGAGAATGTGCTGGCCAGGGCAGCAGTCGAACATTTTCTGTATCCAGAAAGGCCGCTACAGGACCTGCAACATGCGGTCGTGCATTATCCTGCTGAAATTTAGGGTTTCGCAGGGATCGAATTAAGGGTATAACCACACGCCAGTATGGCGCTGACGAATACACGCTTCCAATGTGCGTTCACTGTGATGTCGCCAAACACGGATGCGACCATCATGATGCTGTAAACAGAACCTGGATTCATCCGAAAAAATGACATTTTGCCATTCGTGCACCCAGGTTCGTCGTTGAGTACACCATCATAGGCGCTCCTGCCTGTGATGCAGAGTCAAGGGTAACCGCAGCCATGATCTCCGAGCTGATAGTCCATGCAGCTGCAAACGTCGTCGAACTGTTCGTGCAGATGGTTGTTGTCTTGCAAACGTCCCCATCTGTTCACTCAGGGACCGAGACGTGGCTGCACGACCCGTTACATTCATGCGGATAAGATGCCTGTCATCTCGACTGCTAGTGATACTAGGCCGTTGGGATCCAGCACGGCGTTCGGTATTACCCTCCTGAAGCCACCGATTCCATATTCTGCTACCAGTTACTGGATCTCGATCAACACGAGCAGTAATGTCGCGATACGATAAACCGCAATCGCAATAGCCTACAAACCGACCTTTATCAAAGTCGGAAACGTGATGGTACGCATTTCTCCTCCTTACACGAGGCATCACAACAACGTTTCACCAGGCAACGCCGGTCAACTGCTGTTTGTGTATGAGAAATCGGTTGGAAACTTTCCTCATGTCAGCACGTTGTAGGTGTCGCCACCGGCGCCAACCTTGTGTGAATGCTCTGAAAAGCTAATCATTTGCATAGCACAGCAACTTCTTCCTGTCGGTTAAATTTCGCGTCTGTAGCACGTCATCTTCGTGGTGTAGCAATTTTAATGGCCAGTAGTGTATTATTTGAAGTCTCCTGAGTGAGAGCGCCAAGTTTCCGTCACTTCCGATAGACAGCGTAGCTGCAGTACAGTTTCAAAGTAGGGTCTGTAGGTGATGTAGGTTACTAGGAACGTGCCGCCATTGAATTTCTTACTGCAGAGAAAGGAACTGGGGAATATTCACAAACCCTTGAGCAAAGTCTATGGAGCAGCTGCTGTCGATAGAAGAATAGTTAGTGGATGGGCACGGAGGATGAGGTCATCAGAAGGCTGTCCGGCGGAGCTCCACTATTTGCAGCGTTCGAGGAGACTATCCGTGGCTGTCACACCTGACCTAGCTCCCTCGGACTTCCATTTCTTTGGGCCGTTAAAGGATGCCATTCGTAGAAGATATATTGAGAACGATGAGGGGTGATGCACACGGTAAAGCTGTGGTTCCGCCACCAGAACATAGATTGGTGCCGACAGGGCACACATGCCCCTGTTTCTTTGAAGAAGGCCATAGAACGGCACCGAAATAAGTGGAAAAAACAGGGTGTGTGGATAAAACACCATTCTTTTCGTGTGTGTAATTCTCATTATGTTCAACAAAGAATTGCTGAAGAAAAAAAAGTAGTGCATTACTTTCTGGGCAAAGGTACCGTCTATACAACCCTTTACAGATTTATATTACTGCATATTCTGAACCACACCTGAATCAGTTTTGTATATTGATATCTCTTTCCCGTGATAATTGAACAAATTCACATGTTCTATTATCTTCTTGTTTATCGTATTTTTTGCTCTTCTTACGCGTTTGCCTTCCACGGCCATTACTTCTGTTTTCTTAACGGACATAGACGTTCGATAACTTGGTAACACATTATTCAATTCAACCAATTCTCATGTAAAGCGTTTCTAGGGGAACTTGGTCGTTCGCAAATAAAACACTGTTGACAAATTTCTTCCTTCACATTTCCATTCTCTTGGGGTTTTTGGAAATGCACTCTTCTAAAACTTGTTGATATATATGCCAAAAAGGATTGGCGAGAGTCCACACCCTTGTTTTAATCCCTGGTTAATAGTCAATAACTCTTCGTTTACACTAATTTTAATGCTATAGTACAGTAATTTAATGATAATCAACAAATTCGTAGGTACATTGGAGTCAGTAAGTATTTCACATAATTTCATCCTCTCTACCTCGTCGAAGGCCTACTCATAGTCAAGGAAGGGCAGAAATACTGGCTTATTGAACTCTCTTCCTTTATTAATTGCCTTAGAAGAATGTTACGTCATTCGATGAACCCTCTGCCAGGCACTTAAGTGAGCTGCAGAGTAATCGTGTGGATGTGGGTGCATCTGCACAGGACCTGACTTCACGAAGCCACATTGCTCCTCTCTTAAAAATCCTGATTTCCGTTTAATGATGGGAACAGAACAACCCAGTACGTTTTCCTCGACTGAGAGTGTTTATCACATGCATGGGTATCGTCAGGAGTGCCCCAGAGAAGTGTGATAGAACAGCTGTTTTTTCTGTATACATAAATGATCTGGAGGACAGGGTATGCAGCAGTCTGTGACTGTTTGCTGATGATTCTGTGATGTAAGTCAACTTTTTGAATGCAACTCAAATGTTATAGTTAACTACAGCCCTTTATTCCTTTAGTTATTTGAGTGGTTGTGGGATACAAGATGACTGAGACAAAATTGCTAGTTGGTGTGGTGAATGGCAGCTAGCTCTAAATGTAGAAAAATGCAAGCTAACGCAGATGAGTAGGAAAACTGAACTCATAATCTTTGAATTCAGTATTAGCAGTATGCTGCTCGACATAGTCACGTCGATCAAACACATAGGCGTAACGTTGCAAAGGAGTACAAAGTGGATGAGCACGTAAGGACTGTCGTAGGGACGGCGAATGGGAGAATTTAGGAACGTGTGGTTGATCTGTAAAGGAGCCCGCATGTAGGACACTGGTGCGACCCATTGTCGAGTCCTTTCGAGTGCTTGCGACCCGTGCCAGGTCGGATTAAAGGAAGACATCGAAGCAGTTTAGAGGCGGGCTGCTAGATTTGTTACCGGTACGTTCGAACAACACGCAAGTGTTCATGGAGATGCTTCGCGAGCTCAAATGGGAATCGCTAGAGGGCAGGCGATGTTCTGTTGCAGGGGCACTATCGAGAAAATTTAGAGAACTGGCATTTGAGGCCGATTGCCGTACGATTCTACTGCCGCCAACGAACAGTCCGCGTAAGTACAATGATGATAAGATTAGAGAGATTTGGGGTCATACAGAGTCATATAGGTAGTGGTTTTTCCCTCGCTCTGTTTGCGAGTAGAACAGAAAAGGAAATGACTAGTAGTGGTACAGGACACCCTCCGCCATGCACCACACGGTGGGTTGCGGACTATGTACGTAGATGTAGACAAGTAGATTTGATGAGCAGCATTTAAAGTGAATATACCCATATAATTTGGATTTTTCTTTTTATCTCCTTTCTTATATACACTTACGATTCTTGCTATCTTCCATTCCTCTAGAATTCTCTACAACCACCAAGTATCATTTAAGATCTGTAAAAAGCTCTTTTTCGATTTAATACTGGTATATTTTTTACGTTCCAGATTTGTTTCATCCGTACATTCCCACTGCTGGCCTCCTTCTATATACTTTCCTACTCTACTTCATCATTCTCACTGCATTGTATTCTCCAATATGTGCAGTATTTCTGCAGCACATCTACATCTACATCACGATCCGCAAGTCATCTAATGGTGTGTGGTGGAGGGTACTTTCGGTACCATTATCTGATCCCTCCAACCCTGTTCCACTCGCGAATAGTGCGTGGGAAGAATGATTGTCGGTCAGCCACTGTATTGGCTCTAATTTCTGGAATTTTCTCCTCGTGGTCAATACGCGAGATGTATGTGGGGGGAAGTAATATGTTGTTCGACTCCTCCTGAGACGTGCTGTTCCGAAATTTCAATAGTAACTCTCTCCGTGATGCACATCTCTCTTGTAACGTCTGCCAGTGGAGTTTCTTTAGCATCTCCGTAACGCTCTCTCGTCAGATAAACGATCCCGTGACGAAACGCACTGCGTTGGATCTTCTCTATCTCCTCTATCAGTCCTACATGCTAGGGATCCCAGACAGATGAACATCACTCAAGAATCGGGCGAACAAGCGCCTTATAAGCCACTTATCTCGTGGATGAGTTACAATTCCTTAAGATTTTTCCGATGAATCTTAGTCTGGCATCTACTTTTCCCACTATCTGTCTTATATGGTCATTCCACTTAAGGTCGCTCTCGATAGTTACGCCTAGATATTTTACGGCAGGCGCTGTCTTCAGCTGTTTGTCATCAATAGTGTAGCTGTACAGTAGTGGATATCTTTTCCTATGTATGCGCAATATGTTAAATTTATTTTTAGTTCAGGGTCAACTACCAGAGCCTGCACCTATCATCAATTCTCTGCAAAGTCGTTCTGCAAATTCTTACTATCTTCTGGCGTTACTACTTTGATATAGACAACTGCATCATTTGCGAATAGCCTTAAAGAGCATCCGACGCTTTCTGCTAGGACATTTATATATATTGTAAACAGCAACGGTCCTATCACACGTTCCTAAGGAGTGCTCGTCTCCACTGACTAATACTTGCTTGTAATACTGTAATCATTTCTTTCGTGGTGTTATATCAGCCTTTCTTTTGACACTGATTTCAGTACGCTAGTTTGGGAATAGTTTTAACCCAAACTTCTGAGCTCTAGTTAAATCATATTCCAGTCTTTTTAACAGTTCTATCCCTGCTATCTCCGTTGGCTTGTCTAGTAAGTTTGTAAGCTATCACTCTGTTTTTTATACTATACCGAACATTCCGCTTTATTTCCGTTAATCCAAGCCAGATACAGTTTCATTTTTATTTTATTTATTAGTGTTTTTTTTCACTATGACTTGCTTGAGTTCATCATTCCATAATTTCAGCCGATCCAGATTTCGTAAGTTTTGTGTCCCATATATTTCCTTAGCAGTGTTATATTAAGGTTTCCTTTAACTTATTCCAGACCAGTTCTGTATCCCCTGTTTTACCTCTAACGTAATTATCCATTCCCATCTCATACAGATGTCTGATGCCGGTTTGTTCTAACAGCTGACATTCAAAAATTCCTGGTTACTTCCTCAGAAACCTCCTAGCAACTTTAATCATGGATTTCACTAAAAATTGTCAGTATCAGCTTCAGCTCCTCTAAATACTCTTGTATCCTAAAGATGAGCCCAAATTCCACCAATCAAACCTTAATACAACTTAAATCGTTTGATCCTTACACTAGATGAACTTTAAAGTCGACAAGAACATAAACAAATTAGAAGAAACAGACACGTGCAATTCTAGTTCCCCCTCTGTCACATAATAATTACGTAAACCCGTTCAAAGGGTTCCAGAGGAGATTTCTCAAGTCTACCATCTATTGTCAAGCACTGCAAACTGGATCTTCCATTGCAGCAGTACAGTAGCATGAGGTCACGAGGGGACCGCTCGCATTTGGTATCACCGAATTCTTCCAAGTTTATGGTGTGTGGAGGTCTTGGCCAAAAATGAAAGTGACCGAAGTGGGAGTTCCAGATGGTCTTAGAAAAAAATAAAAAAAAAAAAATAAGGTGTGTGTGTCGGGTGAGGCATGAGTCATTTATGCTCGCCTTGGAATCAGGCAGCTAGTGACGCAGCGAAAAGAGTACAGACCGGTAATTCGAGGGTCATGTGTTTGAGTCCCTACGCATAAAGTAGAAATAAATTTCCAAGATAGGTTTCCTTTAAACCCATTTCATGTGCAACCCTGCGATGTCTATCTTTATCGTCAGTTAAAGAATTTTCAAGAAGTTTGGGAACTATTCTTATCTCTTCCAGACAGAGGAAAAGAAATCGCGTTCCGAGAAGACTGCATCGAAATACATTTCACTGCACGTCAAAAGCTAACCTGGCCAATATTTGGGGAAATAATACGTAACGCGTGGTTTGCTGCACATTGTACGATGAGGTACAATCTTTTATGAATGGAAACCAAGTTTGTTTTTCTACAGAAACTTTAAAACCACCATGGAATTGTGAAAAGCCGGCGTTTACTGCGTGTACAGGATGCCAAGAAAATCACTGCTTTCCCTGTTTTTACGATGAATATCACTGGAGGAGGTGTAGCTCAATTGCAAAACAATAAAATTAAGTAATTTTATGCACGAAGCTCTCGTGTACGCTTTTCAATCCCTTTCTGTAAATTTATTTCCGAACCCAAACTTTCCTTTGCCTTTCCTCTTAATGCATGGTATGAAAATCCTGCTAAACAGAATATACTGCACACCATTTACTTTTATTTGCTGTGCAAATAACGTAAAAACCGAAATTTAATAAAGGTTCTGCGTAAGGACTCCAACCCACGACCCTCGGGTTACCATTCTGTACGCCAGCCACTATGCAAACAGCTGCCTTGAAAGTAGGCTAACATAAATAGCTCACTCCACACTCGATCCGTGCCAAAAATGATATATATATATATTTCCGAACGTCTGACCATCTGGGCCGGCCGGGGTGGCCGAGCGGTTCTAGGCGCTACAGTCTGTAAGCGCGAGACCGCTACGGTCGCAGGTTCCAATCCTGCCTCGGGCATGGATGTGTGTGATGTCCTTAGGTTAGTTAGGTTTTAGTGGTTCTAATTTCTTGGGGACTGATGACCTCAGAAGTTATGTCGCATAGTGCTCACAGCCATTTGAACCATTTGTTGAACCATTTGACCATCTGAAGCTCCTACTTTTGTCACTTTCATTTCTGGGCAAGTGGTGATGGGTCGCAACGTTTCTGGCGATGATCTTCTTTAGTCGGCTGCCTGAACCAAGGAAATTGACTTCCTCGTGGTCCGCGGGCGGTTCCTCACACGGTTTACTTGCGGTAACGTGACGTCGTTACTGCCGCATGAGGCGGAACAGCTAAACCAACGGTCCTCAATAAACACATTGCTGTATCTAATACGGTGTAGGAAAACCGTTGGCATTCGAAGCAGCTTCCAGTGCTCTCGAAATGCATAACTACAGGTCCTGTATGGTTTTCGAGGGGGTCTTACTAATTCTTCCTGAAAAACAGTGGCAAGTCCAGGTAACGACGATGGATGTGCATTGCGATAACGCACTCTTCCCTCAAAAGTAGATCACGGAGACTCAATAATATTGAGATCTGATATCTCTGGTGGCCAGGGGGAATTAGACAATTCATCCTCTTGATCATAGAGCGAGTCTCGGACGATGCGAGCCGTGTGAAAAGGAGCCCTGTCCTTTTGAAACACAGCATCACCTTTGGGAAACAAACATTGTATCATGATACAGACATGACCAGCCAAATTGGTCACATAGTCCTAGACAGTAATGCGACTTAGCATGGAGCCCATGGAGCACCACTATATGGCTGCCGAAATAATCGTCGTTCCCACTCCCTCCCGCCCCGCCACCACCACCTTGTTTCACTCTTGGGACGTAGACTCGACCAGAAGTTGGAAACAGTGCTGAACAAGAGCCATCCGACAAAGTGACTTTCTCCATTGCTCCACTAACTCTTGGAACGTAGACTAGACCAGAAGTTGGAAACAGTGCTGAACAAGACCCATCCGACTAAGTGACTTTCTTCCATTGCTCCACAGCCCAGCTTTTGTGGCTTCGGAGCCATGGTTTCCTCTTAGGGGCATTTGCATCACTGATCAGTGGATTTGGAATTCCAGCCCGCCGTGCAGTTCCCTGCTTGCGGAGTTCTCTTCGCGTTGTTTTGGTCCTGTCAGGGTTCTCGAACGCGACATTCAGTTCTGCAGTGACTTTTTGCAGCTGTCGTCCTATTTCTGTTTCCTCACAATCCTCTTCAAAGACCGTCGGTCATGAACACTCGACACAGACTTTCGCCCATGTTCTGACTTAACATATGGTTTTTTGTCCGCTTTCCCTGTACGAGGTGACTTCAGTGTCATTATTGTCTTTGAATGATAGTGTCACTCCTGTTTGTCTCAGTGCGTATTTCTTTCAGTTACCTTCTGTGCTATACTGTGGCAGTTCCTTCTATGTATGGCCCACGTTTCGTCCAGCTGTATTACTTGTGAGTGACACTTCATGCGGAGTTTCTTTTGTCCGTATGTTTCGCACGACAGTGTGAACCACGGAGAACCAGAACTCCACCGACTAACTTTCAGAGCATGTTGTGGGGTACCTTCTGAGTGTTTTGGTATGAGAAAAATTCATATGGCTCTGAGCACTATGGGACTTAACGTCTGAGGTCATCAGTCCCCTACAACTTAGAACTACTTAAACCTAACTAACCTAAGGACGTCACACACATCCATGCCCAAGGCAGGATTCGAACCTGCGACCGTAGCGGCCGCGCAGTTCCAGACTGAAGCGTCTAGAACCGCTCGGCCACATCGGCCGGCTTGGTATGAGAGACTCACGGTGCCAGGCGGCTCGTTACAGGGTTATTGGGTTCCTTTTGGTGTCTTTATCCAACCAGCATTTTATATGTACTGCACTGAAAATAGTGCACAACGGTACAGATGTCGACTTTATGCACTGTGTGTCTTGTTTGGAGTCACGGTATTTGCTGTTAACAACACTAACGTCCACTTTACTCTTCACTCTCAACCATGCAGTCATTTCTGGTCAGATTTGTTTCACAGGCACTGTTAGTTGTAATTTAATAGTGACAGCAGCATGTATACATTTATCAATGAAGAGTTGACCGATAACCAACTCTTGTATGGATTCCCCAAATTCAGTGGGAGATTCAAATGGTTCAAATGGCTCTAAGCCCTATGGGACTTAACATCTGAGGCCATCAGTCCCCTAGACTTAGAACTACTTAAACCTAACTAACCTAAGGACACCACACACATCCGTGCCCGAGGCAGGATTCGAACCTGCGACCGTAGCAGCAGCGCGGTTACGGACTGAAGCGCC
The DNA here is from genome assembly GCF_021461385.2 of Schistocerca piceifrons. Lineage (NCBI taxonomy): Eukaryota > Metazoa > Arthropoda > Insecta > Orthoptera > Acrididae > Schistocerca > Schistocerca piceifrons. Next base: position 971,572,162 of record NC_060139.1, on the reverse strand, counting down.
TAGAACCGCTCGGTCACTGCGGCCGGCTTCAGTGGGAAAGCGGTACTCTATGCTTAATTGTTAATCTTTAGCCTCAGCGACGGCAACTACTTCTCAGTACTTTTGCATCTGAGGGTTCTTGCATTACTCTGTTTTTTTATGTTGTATGTCTTGGCTATTGCATATTGCAGGCTACTTCGTTGTTTCGATGGTGGTTTCACAGAAACAAGGGTGACTGGGGTAAGAAACCGAATAAATAATAATTACGTTATCACTCTATAACGAGCAGCCGGGGGCCACTCGGCCCTTACTCCAAAATACTCAGTAGATGTGCGTTGTCAGATGAGTTCTGCAGATTACACAAGATTGCCAATCTTTAACGCCCCGTTACTAACCGAAATAAGCTCAGGACGAAATTTTGTGAAATATTTTTTATTGCCAGTATGTGATGAATCTCACTCCGATGTCCGAGTGTATGAATTTTTCACGTGGGGTCTAAAACATTTCAACAGTTATGAACAATTCTTGATCTTCGATACTGTGAAACAAATCTCTTCCACTGCAAGCTCTTTGCTATCTATATTTTGGTAGGTGATAGTGTGGACTAAGACAAGAAAAAAAAGTCCAGTAAACATTGCTCTGAAACGCATAACTTAAGAGCTATGAGCACCTATTCATCTTCGCTGTTGTGAAACACATCTCTTTTAATGAAGTGCTCATAACTTTTAAGGTACGCATTTTAGCGCACATGTTTACTGGTCATTTTTTTTTCTTGTTTTGGTCCATACTACCACTTCCCAAAATGTGGAAAGCTAAGAGCTTCCAGTAGAAGAGATTTTTTTTCACGGTATCGAAGATCAAGAATTGCTGATAGCTCTTAAGGTATGCGTTTTAGACCCCATGTTTACTTGACTTTTTTGTTTCGAATGATCATTCCTGTTATATCCCTGAATATTGACCACCACTTCTGAAACATAAAATTGTGTGTGTGTGTGTGTGTGTGTGTGTGTGTGTGTGTATGTGTGTGTGCGTGTGTGTGTGTAGGAAGGGGGGGGGGGAATCAAGTGGTTGACTTCGGTGAGTCTAATTCTTTCTCGATCGCCACAGATTTTTTTTCATCGGCATCCTTGTGGGGCAACTGAAAAGGTGGCTGCATACACAAGCTGCGATAACATGAGTCGAAGGTGTCTCAGCGGCCTCCTAGCTGAAAGGCTTTCTTTTCGTAAACTGAGTGGTATAGACGAACACGTGAATGAACGATGACTTCACTTGATCATGTAGAATGCTGTCTGTGCTGGTGATACGTTTTCAGTCGAGTGATGTGGCGCAGTAGCAAGATGTTGGAATTGTATCCGGTAGCACATGGATTCAAATTCCGGTCTGGCTACGCAGTTTAGGTTTCTCTGTGATTTTCCTAACTCCTTTAAAGTAAATGCCGGGATGGTCACTTTGAAAGAACACGGCGTTTTTGGCGATGTGTTGCAACACTATCTTCGTTTCCCTTTTCTTTCTCTCTGGATGAAAACTCTCGTAATTGTAGCAGACGTTTGTTTACTGGTAAAGATATAGCTTGAGAACGTCAACACAGTCACACACCACTTATAAGACTCTCTCCAATCGCCGGCTCCGCTGTATCGCCGTCCGTCATGCACCGAGGAATCCATGCCTGGGTCGCTCTTTGGCCCGAAACCTTTATCTCCCCGAGACTGGCCGCAACAATCACGAATAGCGGTGATAAAAGTATATTTAGAACACTCGCAATCGACAGTTATTTTTCGTTAGATCTACACTGTGAGAACGCACGCGAGAACGCAGCAATTATTTCTGTGTTCACACATGAATTTTATATGCGAGCGTACTAATCGGACGCTCCACGTACGCAACACTTGTCGAGTGCTGTTTGTCCAGATGACTGGCACATATAGGTGCAGACGGTTTATTTCAGATATCACAAAAACAACAAATGTAGCGTATTCCAATGTCTTGAAGTTTTGTAATCTACATATTATTATACATATGTGTGCAGGACGTAAAAAAATTACGTATACAGAATTTTATATTGTTTCGAAGACATAAAAAAGAAACCACTTTTTATGTGACAGAACGGTCCATGAATATTTTGACGCTAGTGGCATAAAGACACCAAGTTGTTTTTGAAGTATGTTGCTGGAAATGTCGTCCGTTTATGTTAATGCGCAACTGGCATCCTCGTGTTAGTAATTGTCTACGCACGTAACCTCCTTCCTGGAAATCTTTCTGCACACATCTTTTTGCTCCACTGCTGCATCTTGCCTCCCCATAAATGACACGCATGTTAGCTCTCTCGGTGAGAGTGTAATCAGCTTTCAAGAACCTGCAACGTCACGTAAAAAGTAATTTATTTGTTTATCCATCCTACAGCTAGGAAAGGTAATTAGCGGGTAAATAAATAAATTAATGTTGGTTGACTCTGCAAATCAAATTACAGTGTCAACGTGTTGCATACGAAGCAGCCAAAAATAACTGAGAAATGCCCTGAAGGACGTTCAGCTGGAAAGCCTACATGGATTCTAAGCGGAAGAAAAGGCTCATCTGTGAGAATTATGTCGTATAGAAAACTCACTACTTATCTCCTCTGAATATTGTACACTTTCTTATACATGTGCAGTCACATTCTTTCTTAGTTTTCTAATATATTCAATTTTATTTTATTGCTTTATTATGTGATGAGGTCAAATTTTACGTGGCGTCAGAGAAGATCAACTTTCTTGAATAAAGTGGCTAGTGATTTCTGGCTGCTTCTCTTCATTATATTTTGCGTAGTATTTCATATTACATGTTACTGTTAGTCACGCAACGTGAAGACTCCGACGCATTTCTTGGGTAGATGCTAATTCCCTTTTCCCTTGGGCATCCATTCACATTCCCTTTCATTTTAGCGTGTTTCGGGTGTGAGAGAGCCACTGAGTTACATACATTACTGTTAGTATTTTATATTGATCATTTACAGACAATATTAGTTTGCAATCTCAGTATTTTCGCAAATAATGTAATTACCTATTAAGAAGTACTGTCCGATAACAGTAGTACTAATAACATCACAACTTAATAAAATGTCAGCTCGGTGCAGAGATTAATAACTAATACTAAAATTAACAAATTTCAAAAAATGGCGAATAAAGCAGCCTTTAAACATAGTAATGAATCACAAGTGGATCCACTAATGACGTGAAAAACATGATCATGACTTTGTTGTCTTTCGCAGTGGCATCAACGTGTCAAATTTTCTTCGAATTCAAGCCACGACACGCCTGACTTTAAAATCGAGCTTTCTGTTTCGCACTTTCTTCGACAAGAGCTGACGGTGAAGATGGTAACAGTCTTCGAAAGCTTCAGCCATGGTGCAGCTTGACCACAGAGAAAATTTTATAGAAATATATGGATATGTTATATGGGGTATGAGACAGGCGAAATACCCTCAGACTTCAAGAAGAATATAATAATTCCAATCCCAAAGAACGCAGATGTTGACAGATGTGAAAATTACCGGACTATCAGTTTAATAAGCCATGGTTACAAAATACTAACACGAATTCTTTATAGACGAATGGAAAAACTGGTAGAAGCCGACCTCAGGGAAGATCAGTTTGGATTCCGTAGAAATGTAGGAACAGGTGAGGCAGACTGACCCTATAACTCTTAGAAAATAGATTAAGGAGAGGCAAACCAATATTTCTAGCATTTGTAGACTCAGAGAAAGCTTTTGACAATGTTGACTGGAATACTCTCTTCCAAATTCTCAGAGTGGCACGGGTAAAATACAGGGGGCGAAAGGCTATTTACAATTTGTACAGAAACCAGATGGCAGTTATAAGAGTCGAGGGACATGAAGGGGAAGCACTGGTTGGGAAGGGAGTGAGACAGGGTTGTAGCCTCTCCCCGATGCTATTCAATCTGTAATTGAGCAAGCAGTAAAGGAAACAAAAGAAAAGTTCGGAGTAGGTATTAAAATCCGTGGAGAAGAAATAAAAACTTTGAGGTTCGCCGATGACATTGTAATTCTGTCAGAGACAGCAAAGGACCTGGAAGAGCAATGAATGGAATGGACAGTGTCTTGAAAGGAGGATATAAGCTGAACATCAACAAAAGCAAAACGAGAATAATGGAATGTAGTCGAATTAAATCGAGTGATACTGCGGGAATTAGATTAAGAAATGAAACGTTTAAAGTAGTAAATGAGTTTTTCTACTTGGGGAGCAAAATAACTGATTATGGTCGAAGTAGAGAGGATATAAAATGTAGACTGGCAATGCCAAGAAAAGCGTTTCTGAAGAACGGAAATTTAGTAACATCGATTAAAGATATAAGTGTCAGGAAATCGTTTCTGAAAGTATTTGTATGGAGTGTAGCCATGTATGGAAGTGAAACATGGACGATAAATAGGTTGGACAAGAAGAGAATAGAAGCTTTCGAAATGTGGTGCTACAGAAGAATGCTGAAGATTAGATGAGTAGATCACATAACTAATGAGGAGGTGACAAACTGCCTATTGGCTTCTGTCTCGGGTTCTTCGGCCGACGTTCATCTAATGAATTTGCTGACGTTTCGCCAGCACAAGTGGCTGGCATTGTCAAAGCTTCACCCTCCATTGCTGGTGGTGGAGCTTTGACAATGCCAGCCACTCGTGCTGGCGAAACGTCAGGAAAATCATTAGATGAACGTCGGCCGAAGAACCCAAGACAGAAGCCAATAGGCAGTTTGTCAACAAGTGGCCACGAAAGCCTTAACAATTTTGTAATGAGGAGGTATTGAATAGAATTGGGGAGAAGAGGAGTTTGTGGCACAACTTGACTAGAAGAAGGGATCGGTTGGTAGGACATGTTCTGAGGCATCAAGGGATCACCAGTAGGTACTGGGAGATGAAGAAGCTTGCACAGGATAGAGTAGCATGGAGAGCTGCATCAAACCAGTCTCTGGACTGAAGACCGCAACAACAACATATGGGGTAATCAATAAGTTTTCTTTTAAGGGTGCTGCTTCAGCGTATATGCAACGTAGCACGACTCTGTTGCTGGTATATAAGCACCAACCTCTAGGGAAGAGACTAGTGTTGCATTATTAGTGTGGCATTCGTGTCTTTCCGACCTGCATGTGGAAAATGCGGAAACTTGAACCATGGCGACGTCATTTCCAGATGCGCTCAAACTGGACCAAAGTGCTGTTATTCTTTTATTGGCTACTGAAGGACAAATGCCAGTAGACACCAATCGGGGAATGAAGAATATGTATGGGACGGCATGTCTGACCTAAGCCACTGTTGTGGAATGGTGCGCCAAGTTCCGTCCTGGTCGTGATTTGACACAAGACGCCAGTCGATCTGGGTGGCCAGCCTCACCCGAGTGGGAGACACTGGAGCAGCCGCACTGTAGTCCTGATCTCTCCCCATGTGATTATCGCGCCTTCGGTCCCTTGAAAAAGGCCTTCCTGTGCGATGAGGATACGTAGCAGGCAGTTACACACTCCATCATGCAGAAGGACACAGTGCGTTATCAGACGGGCATCTTGAACCTAGTGGATAGTTGGGATGATTTCCTCAATGCTCACGGCGATTTTGGACTTAGATGGTTCAAATGGCTCTAAGCACTATGGAACTTAACATCCGTGGTCATCAGTCCCCTAGAACTTAGAACTACTTAAACCTAACTAACCTAAGGACAACACACACATCCATGCCCGAGGCAGGATTCGAACCTGCGACCGTAGCGGTGACGCGGTTCCAGACTGAAGCGCCTAGAACCGCACGGCCACACCGGCCGGCTTTGTTCAGCTATAGGTAAAATAAGTGAGAGTGTTCCATTTATTGGATACTGGGACATTTCAGTTTTCCTTGAAAAGAAAGCAAAACAAAACACTTGAAGAGCCTATACTGGGTTACTTGTCGCATCGATATCAAGTGGGACTAACAGAGGGCGTAGTGCATGCTCAGGGAACCACGGCGCCATTGGTCACAGACTTGTTTGTCCCGCGGAAAAGGATAAGATACTTTCTGACGAACCCCCAGGTAGGAGGCACTGAAAGATAGATGCCGAATGCCCTAAGAACTGTTTCTGGTTGGCTCCTCCAAGTCGCCATTAGCAGCCAAGTTCCTGGACCCAGCTGTGAATGAAATGGGAGTACACTTCAGTGCAGTGCACTTGCATACCAAAACTGTGAATCGAATGTGAAAGCACAGTAATCAATGGAACGCAAGACTTAATTCTGATGGTTCATTTGATAATTAAATTTAAAATGAATCATAGTTGCAGCTATATTGCCGAATGCAAAACTCTGGTATTAATATGCAATGTGGAATTTTCAGAATTATATTGATGAGGAAATGCATATTCCTGTCCTTGTACTGGGGCAGACGAATCCTCGGAGCTTTGGAGAACAATGAACGCGTGCTACAGTTCTCAATTTCGTTTTGTTTGAATCGACTGATCCTAAAATTTACTTTTTTGAGAGTAACTTGAGAAGAGTGCAGCTTCTTACAGTGGGCTAAATAATGTCCACTCTGGTTCTGTTTGAAAAACTGATATGAGAAACTGACTAGATAGCCAAAGAAACACTAGTATTGATCCAGAACGAATCTGTGCAATGACTTAATGGTGAAATGGACAGAGTGCACTGTTTTAATCATGTGTTTCGCACAAAACTTTCGTGCAAAACTGAAATGTTAACGTTAGCTCAAAAATATCTTCTGAATGAATGTACTGTTAATTGTAGCTCATTATTATACAATTTCTTTCCTTTATTAAAAATTTTCTTCTTTGATATTTAGGATGTATAATTAGATACTTTCTGTAAATTTTACTATCAAAATTAAATAGTACTCTATCATAACAGTGCTAGACTGCTGCAATATGTTTTACAGACGTGTCGCGGGAATCATCAAAAGAGAAGTGACAGGTATGCTGTTAAGTCGTGGAATTAGCATGCTGGCGGTAAGGGGAGTTTTCATCATGTTGCAGGGTTTGTGTAACGACAGTTTTGTACTTAAAAAAAGTAAAACCTTTCCCCTACAGAACTTACCACAGTGTCCACGGTATTGGCCTAATTTGGACTGAAACTGCAGTCTATGCAGTCCAATTCCAAGATCGCAACACAGAGCAATAACTTGCTGCATTACGGCAGTAATCAAATCAGATGTAATGCCCTTCAAGAGACGCTTCAACTTCAAAAAAACTCATTGGGAACTCTTCACAGAGGACCTTGATAAGGATATCTTGCAAATTAAACCAGAAGTACAATCATATGAAACTTTTATAGACGTCGCCTAGAAAATCTCTCAACGGTGCATAGCTAGAGGGTGCCGCACTCAGTATATTGCTGGACTCAATGGTAGCAGCAAGGAAGCTCTGAAAAACTATGAATAACTTTACAATAAGGACCCCTTCTCAGAGGAAACGATCCAGGCAGGCTGCGCACTGGAGGAACTGGGGCTACAGTGATAGCGGTAGGTGTGAATGCGGAGCAATACAGGACTTGGTCCACCTATTGATTTGCCCAGATATGACTATAACATGCATTAAAGACGATATTTTGAAAGTCAATGACAAAGCAACCTACGTTGCAATTACTGGGAAGGGAAGATATAATTGGTGCTCCGGATACGGAAGAAGAAGTAGTCCATGTTGGTGTCGCAGTTGGATCTTAACGCGCAAGAAAAAATGTCGATGTTGTGTAAATCGCACTGATCTAATGTCCTCACTGCGAGCAGAGGAGTGAAAGGTAAGGCGTCATATATACATAGAGTACTGTTCGCTGAAATGAATTGCTGCTCTATCTTACGCTGATATTTAGGCTCAGGTGAACTGTTAAGTGAGGTAACCGAGATTTAAAAAACGATGCCACATATTTTATTAACGATGTTAAAGTTGGTTAAAATAACAAAAACGTAATGATTACAAAGTCGCAAGTACACACCGAAGGCGATCTTCAAATCTACACGTAAGATAATTCGCACATCCAATATATAGCCTATATTTTTCATACATTAATGGGCAATAGATGAGACCTTTGCTAATATGTAATCGGTCTGCGTTGCTCGTGCACCCGCGGTATGAAGTGCATTTGTACAGACTGCCGATCAATTCTGTAATCTAACCACTTCGCACGCCAGTATTCAACTTGACTAGTTGCCTGACAAAACTTGAACTCAGCGCAGTGCTAGCGCGGATCAATGCTATGCGGTAAAATTCGTGACAGCACGACAGTGCGCAAAGTAATTTCGGAATTTCGTTACTTTTTAAGCGTTACTGTCGGATTATTTTCATTAGTACATCCTAATGATTACATTGATGAGAAACCGTTTATACTTGTGCAGGTTTCTACTTGACGTTTTATTTAACAAATAATAAGTAATGAAGTTATAAGTTTCTGCGCGCCAATGCGAGCACAGGATCGCTCCTTTTGATGATAAGTCAGCTAAATAACTACTGTGCGGCGTACAAACGACAGTTCTTCTTGGTAGCATAAACCGATCGATACTTTCTAGTGACGCAGCTGCCTGCTATAGTGCATGGGACGCTTTGATTGATTGTTGGCTGCAACAACCAGATATTTTACAGTGCGCTGAGCAGGTAAAAACTGCGGAGCTCACTTGAGCCGAAAACTGCAGATGGAGACCAAAGCTTGAATACAATAATACGTACAAATGGATGTACAGGATAGTACTTCTACAGATATGAAACGAATTTCATAGGGCATCCTGGCGCTGAAAGCTACAACAAACCTGTTTTCGGACTATAACATCACCAGGAACATTAACAACGAGACAGTTGTGAAATGCTTAAGGACAATGATGTGTAACTGCAAGTAGTCCTGGTCGATGAAATATGGACCGTATGTAGAGAGAACTGCTAGAATATTGTACAGAAGGTAACTGCAAGAGAAATGCAATGAGACCAACAGAAATGACACACTTATTCACTTGCAATAATTACACTGAAATCACGGTGGTTTATCAAGACCATGTCTACAACAAAAGGCTGGACATCGCTCTGTATAGGGTGTGCGACAATCGCAAACGGCACGCTCTGCAAAGCGCTCCCATGTTGGTCACAAAGTTGCGAAGGAGTTGAAATTTCCTGCCGGATCAAAACTGTGCCGGACCGAAACTCGACCTCGGCACCTTTGCCTTTCGCGGGCAAGTGCTCTGCCAACTGAGCTAACCAAGCACGACCAACGACCCGTCCTGACAGCCTCAATTCTGCCAATTCTTTTGGTAGAATGTTTTATTCCTCCACCAGCGCGGCTGACAACTTTGGCTGGTCGTTGGTGCATGTGGGTGCGTAAGGGTACGCCCCGCAAAGCATCTCGCCCGTGCTCCGTGGGATTTACACTATTGGCCATTAAAATTGCTACACCAAGAAGAAATGTAGATGATAAAACTGGGATTCATTGGACAAATATATTATACTAGGACTGACATGTGATTACATTTTCACGCAATTTGGGTGCATAGACCCTGAGAAATCAGTACCCAGAACAACCACCTCTTGCCATAATAACAGCCTTGATACGCCTGGGCATTGAGTCAAACAGAGCTTGGATGACGTGTACAGGTACAGCTGCCCATGCAGCTTCAACACGATACCACAGTTCATCAAGAGTAGTGACTGGCGTATTGTGACGAGCCAGTTGCTCGGCCACCATTGACCAGACGTTTTCAATTGGTGAGAGATCGGGACATTGTGCTGACCATGGCAACAGTGGATCATTTTCTGTACCGAAAGGCTCATACAGGACCTGCAACGTGCGGTCGTGCATTATCCTGCTGATATGTAGGATTTCGCAGGGATCGAATCAAGGGTAGAACCACGGGTCGTAACACATCTGAAATGTAACGTCCACTGTTCAAAGTGCCGTCAATGCGAAGAAGAGTTGACCGAGACGTGTAATCAATGGCACACCATTCCATCACGCCCGGTGATATGCCAGTATGGCGATGACTTATACACGCTTCCAATTTACGCTCACTGCGATGTCGCCAAACACGGATGCGACCATTATGATGCTGTAAACAGAACCTGGATTAATCCGAAAAAATGACGTTTTGCCTTTCGTGTATCCAGGCTCGTCGTTGAGTACACCTTCGCAGGCGCTCCTGTCTGTGATACAGCGTCAAGGCTAACCGCAACCATGGTCTCCGAGCTGATAGTCCATGCTGCGGCAAACGTCGTCGAACTGTTCGTGCAGATGGTTGTTGTCTTGCAAACGTCCCCATCTGTTGACTCAGGGATCGAGACGTGGCTGCGCGATCCGTTACAGCCATGCGGTTAAGATGCCTGTCATCTCGACTGCTAGTGATACGAGTCCGTTGGGATCCAGCACGGCGTTCCGTATTACCCTCCTGAACCCACCGATTCCATATTCTGCTAACAGTCATTGGATCTCGACCAACGCGAACAGCAACGTCGCGATACGATAAACCGCAATCGCGATAGGCTACAATCCGACCTTCATCAAAGTCTGAAACGTGATGGTACGCATTTCTCCTCCTTACACGAGGCATCACAACAACGTTTCACCAGGCAACGCCGGTCAACTACTGTTTGTGTATGAGAAATCGGTTGGAAACTTTCCTCATGTCAGCACGTTGTAGGTGTCGCCACCGGCGCGAACCTTGTGTGAATGCTCTGAAAAGCTAATCATTTGCATATCACAGCATCTTTTTCCTGTCGGTTAAATTTCGCGTCTGTAGCACGTCATCTTCGTGGTGTAGCAATTTTTATGTCCAGTAGTGCAATTCGGAGGATCTGCCATTCATCGAATATCCTCTCATTCCAAGAGCTCTTACACCAGCAGACTTCGATGCGGCCGCGCAAATGTTACACGCAGATATGAAGCCAGGGCCATATGTTCCTCTGAATAGACGCACTTGAGGAAGGAGTACAGTGTCAGGATAACGCTAATGGGTGAAGTGTACTGTGTTCAAAATCTGGAGGGTAGTGCACTCAGACAACATTATGCCTGAAACTTCTTGGGAGATTAAAACTGCCCGCGAAAGGCAAAGGTCCCGAGTTCGAGTCTCGGTCCGGCACACAGTTTTAATCTGCCAGGAAATTTCATATCAGAGCACATTCTCATTCCGGAAACATCTCATTCTGGAAACATTATGGTCCGCAGCTCGTGGTCGTGCGGTAGCGTTCTCGCTTCCCGCGCCCGGGTTTCCGGGTTCGATTCCCGGCGGGGTCAGGGATTTTCCCTGCCTCGTGATGACTGGGTGTTGTGTGACGTCCTTAGGTTAGTTAGGTTTAAGTAGTTCTAAGTTCTACGGGACTGATGACCATAGATGTTAAGTCCCATAGTGCTCAGAGCCATTTGGAAACATTATGGTTCCTCACACAGTAATACCTGAACCACCGAAACAATTAGTTGGAAAATGTTTCTGGGTGCATAAGATGTTCTCACCACCTCTCTCCATGTGAGGAGGTGTTCAGCATTGTGGAAATGTATCGCAGTATGTCTACGGGCTCCGGTGATTGTTCAGCAGTTGTCCACTCTCGCTGGTAGAGGAAAGTAACGCACTACCACAATAGCTCCTTAAGAACCCTGTAACCAGCATGGGAGCACGTTGCAGAGCATGGTCACATAGCCTCTTAAGAATCATGTCACATCTTTCGTAAGGCCCAGGGGAGCATCATAAATGCGCTAACTTAGTGTAGCGATTGTCTTTGAATAAACGTGTCATTTCTGTTCGTCTCCTTGACTGTTTATTTCAGCTGATTTCTCTACATATTATAGCGGTTCTTTTTATGTATGGTTCAAAAATGGTTCAAATGGCTCTGAGCACTATGGGACTTAACTTCTGAGGTCATCAGTCCCCTAGAACTTAGAACTACTTAAACCTAACTAACCTAAGGACATCACACACATCCATGCCCGAGGCAGGATTCGAATCTGCGACCGTAGCGGTCGCGCAGTTCCAGACTGTAGCGCCTAGAACCGCTCGGCCACCCCGGCCGGCTTTATGTATGGTCCAAGTGTCATCGAGCTATGAGGGTAAGTCAATTATTATCCGCAAATTAGTTCTAAAATTTTATTGTAATCAAATACGATACTTACAAGAACATCATTTTTCAACATAGTCTCCTTGCGTTTCAACGCACTTGGTCCATCGTTGTACAAGTTTCCTGATGCCCTCATTAAAGAAGGTTCTCGGTTGAGGTGCGAGCCAGGAATGAACCGCTTCATTCACTGCTTCGTCCGAGGCAAATTGACGGCCGCTTAATGCCTGTTTGAGTGCACCAAACAAGTGATAGTCAGAAGGGGCAAGATCAGGAGGATGATCCAGTACCTCAAATTTGAGTTTCTGGAGCGTTTCAGCAGTGTAGGCAGCAGTATGCTGACGGGCATTGTCGTGCAACAACACGACACCTTTTGACAGCAATCCTCGGCGTTTGCTTCGAATTGCAGGCTATAGCCAGGCAGTAAGCATCTCACTGTAACGCAGATTGTTTATTGTTGTGACCCTTTACCCATAATGTTAGAGTACTAGACCTTGTGAGTCCAAAAAGCAGTAAGCATCAGTTTTCCTGTAGACGGTTGGGTCTTGAACTTTTTCTTGCACGACGAATTTGGATATTTCCATTCCATATTCTTCCGTTTATTCTCCGGCTCATAATGATGGATCCATGTTTCGTCATCAGTAATGACCCTGTCTAAGAAGTTGTCCCTTTTGTTACCATAGGGATCCAAATGTTTTTTGCAGATGTCCAAGCGCGTTTGTTTCTGCAACTGTGTGAGTTGTTTTGAGACCCATCTTGCACAAAGTTTATGAAACCCAAGTCTGTTGCGGATGATTTCGTAGGCAGAACCGTGACTAATTTGTAGACGATGTGCCACTTCGTCAATAGTTAATCGTCTCTCTAAGAGAATCATTTCACGTGAACCCTCAACGGTTCCTTCATTTGTGGCGGTAAACGATCGTCCGGCTGCTGCATCGTACGTAGCACTTGCGCAACCACTTGGAATTTTTCAATCCATTCGTCGACACTCTGTTGTGACAAAACGCTGTTCCCGTACTGTACCGAAAGTCTTTGATGAATTTCGGCCACTGATACGCCTTTGGACCCCAAGAAACGGATCACTGAACGTTACTCTTCTTTGGAGCAAATAGGGGAGCAGCCATGACTAACAGCATGGCCGCGATAACTAAACTAACCCAGCAGCTCGAAAATTGCAAAGATATAATAACAAATAAATAGAGCATGCGTCATCAACGTAAAACGACAGTACTACCAAAATAAACAAAAACGTAAGTAAATTGCGGATAATGATTGACTCACCCTCGTGTATTACATGGCATTGACAGATCATGAGGAAGTTACTTTTGTCCTTAAGTTCTGCACATCAGTGTACTGCTGCTGCTCCTACTACAACAAATACAATTAAACTACTGGCCATTGAAACTCCTACACCAGGAAGATGACGTGCTACAGACGCGAAATTTAACGGACAGGAAGAAGATGCTGTGATAAGCTAATGATAGCTTTTCAGAGCATTCACACATGGTTGGCGCCGGTGGCGACACCTACAGCGTGCTGACATGAGGAAAGTTTCCAACCGATTTCTCATACACAAACAGTAGTTGACCGGCGTTGTCTGGTGAAACGTTGTTGTGATGCCTCGTGCAAGGAGGAGAAATGTGTACTATCACGTTTCCGACTTTGATAAAGGTCGGATTGTAGCCTATCGCGATTGCGGTTTATCTTATCGCGACATTGCTGCTCGCGTTGGTCGAGATCCAATGACTGTTAGCAGAATATGGAATCGGTGGGTTCAGGAGAGTAATACGGAACGCCGTGCTGGATCCCAACGGACTCGTATCACTAGCAGTCGAGATAACAGGCATCTTAACCGCATGGCTGTAACGGATCGTGCAGCCACGTCTCTGTCCCTGAGTCAACAGATTGGGACGTTCGCAAGACAACAACCATCTGCACGAACAGTTCGACGACGTGTGCAGCAGTATGGACTATCATTTCGTATACCATGGCTGCGGTTACCCTTGACGCTGCATCACAGACAGGAGCGTCTACGATGGTGTACTCAACGACGAACCTGGATGCACGAATGGCAAAACGTCATTTTTTCGGATGAAACCAGGTTCTGTTCACAGCATCATGATGGTCGCATCAGTGTTTGGTGACATCGCGGTGAACGCACATTTGAAGCGTGTATTCGTCATCGCCATACTGGCGTATCACCCGGCGTGATGGTATGGGGTGTCATTTGTTACACGTCTCGGTCACCTTTTGTTCCCATTGATGGCACTTTGAACAGTGGAAGTTACATTTCAGATGTGTTACGGCCCGTGGCTCTACCCTTCATTCGTTCCCTGCGAAATCCTACATTTCAGCAGGATAATGCACGACCGCATGTTGCAGGTCCTGCAACTAGCCTTTGTGGATACAGAAAATGTTGAACTGCTGCCCTGGCCAGCACATACTCCAGATCTCTCACCAATTGAAAACGTCTGGTCAATGGTGGCCGAGAAACTGGCTCGTCACAATACTGTGGTATCGTGTTGAAGCTGCATGAGCAACTGTACCTGTACATACCATCCAAGCTCTCTTTGACTCATTGCCCAGGCGTACCAAGGCCGTTATTACGGCCAGAGGTAGTTGTTCGAGGTACTGATTTCTCAGGATCTATGCACCCAAACTGCGTGAAAATGTAATCCCATGTCAGTTCTAGTATAATATATTTTTCGAATGAATACCCGTTTATCGTCTGCATTTCTTCTTGGTGTAGCAATTTTAATGGCCAGTAGTGTACCTAAAGCAACTGATGGTGCTGTTGCGGAGGAGGAAGCGGCGGACTGAGGCGGGGCGGCTGTGCGCCGGAAGCGGCGTCGCCGGCAGACGGCGGCCGCTGTAGACGCCGCCCACGCCTCGGCGCGGCGCGTCCCGCCCTTCCTGGAAGACGCCCTGCCCGGTGAGGCGTCGCCTGATTTATCGCAGGCGCCACCGGCACGCGACAACACACGGGCGCCGCGACGCGCGTCGCTGCCGCACCCCCCATCTCCCGTGTCGAGCAGTTAACAGGCTATTCCTGTTTCCACCCTTTCCCACCACAGATATTTGATGATCCCACCAGAGATATCAGACTGATCGTCGACACGTACCGGAGACGCACCGAATCGGCGGGTTTGGGAGATGGGGAGGGGTGAATAGGAGGGGTTGCATATCGCCGAGAACTGCACCTATTACTTCTTAATATTAAAAAGAGGGGGGTGAGGGAGGGACGGAGAGAGAGAGAGAGAGAGAGAGAGAGAGAGAGAGAGAAGAGACTGAGTGGGTTTTTCCAACATAGCTGTCACACGTATGTCTCAAAACTTTTCTCGCTGTGTTAATTGATGTTATACTGAGGTGAGAAAAGTCTTGGGATACCTCGTAATATCGTATCAGACCTGCTTTTGCCCGGCGTAAGTGAGCCACTCGACGTGACATGGACTCGACAAATCGTTGGAAGTCCCCTGCAGATATACTGAGCCATGGTTCCTCTACAGCCGTTCATTACTGCGAAAATGTTGCCGGTCCAGGATTTAGTGCACTAACTTCTCGATTATGTCCCATAAATGTTCAATGGATGGCCATCTCATTGGCTCGAATTGTCCGGAATGTTCTTTAAATCATTCACGAACAATTATGGCTCGGTGATAGGGCACATTGTCATCCATAAAAATCCCATCGTTCTTTGTGAAGATGAGGTCCATGAAGGGCTTCAGATGAACCCAAGTAGCCGAACTTCACCGCATTCAGTCAATGTTCGGTTCATTTGCACCAGCGGATCCAGTCCATTCCATGCAGACACGGTCCACCCCATTATGGGACCACCATCAGCTTGCACGGTGCCCTGTTGATAACTTGTGTCCGTGGCTTCTTGGAGTCTACGCCACACTCGAACCCTACCACCAGCTCTTACCAACTGAAATTGGGACTAATCCGACCAGATCACATTTCTCCTGTCCTAACGAACCCAGAAGAGGCGCTGCAGGCCATGTCGTGCTGTCAGCAAATGCACTCGGGTCAGTCCGTCGTCTGCTGCTGTATCCCCCTTAAAACGCTCTCTCCCAACGGATACATTATTCGTACGTCTCACATTGATTTCCGATGTTATTTCATACAGTGTTGCTTGTCTGTCAGCACTGACAGCTCTACGCAAACGCCGCTGCTGTCGGTCGTTAAGTGAAGGCCGTCGGCCACAGCGTTGTCCCTGATGGGAGGTAATGCCTGAAACTCATGACACTGTGAATCTCGGAGTACTGAATTTCCTACCGATTCCCGAAATTACATGTCCCATGTCGTTAGCTCTCAACTACCTTTCCGCGTAGAAAGTCTGTTAACTGGCGTCGTGCGGCCATAATCCCGCCGGAAACCTTTCCACACGAATCACCTGTGTGCAAACGACAGTTCCGCCAATGCACTGCCCTGTTACACCTTGTGTACGCCATACTATCGCCACCTATGTATGAACATATCCTTATCCCATGGCTTTTGACACCTCAGTGAATAACAGATTATCTGAGTATCCTCGTTTACTGTAGAGAATTTGGTGAAGGGACGGTGATACAAAATTTATATGAGCTCAGCTACCTCCGCCCCCTCGCCCACCACTCTCCCTCAGACCAAAATCCTGTATTCGACACTGATATATACAAAATATAGTGAGTTCACCATCGATATTTTTGAAGCAGTGCAATATCTTTGTTCTAATGTTCAAATGTGTGTGAAATCTTGTGGGACTTAACTGCTAAGGTCATCAGTACCTAAGCTTACACACTAAACCTAAATTACCCTAAGGACAAACACACACACACACACACACACACACACACACACACACCCATGCCCGAGGGAGGAGTCGAACCTCCGCCGGGATCAGCCGCACAGTCCATGACTGCAGTGCCTAACACCGCTCGGCTAATCCCGCGCGGCTACAATATCTATGTTAAAGGTAAAATATTGAACCGCGATGTCGGCGAAAAGAGACAGGTTATACCACTGTCAATAATTTTTTAGTCACTTAAACGAGTATTGTTTTTCTGAATTAGTCTACAGTGCAACACATTCACACATTCAACGTGGCTACTGGGAAAGGATCAATATTCTTCAACGAACTAAGGCAGGAACATTGATTATTGTTGTAGCTATGTGCAGACTACCATCTTTCGTTGTTCATTGAGTTCATACTTCAGGAGTGGCTAGTGGTCAGTTACCAGTATTGTTTGCAATGATTTTTTCATTGCCAAGTTGATACTTCGAATGATGTAAGTATCTTTACTGTTTCTAACAAGTAAGATTACTTTTCAGAATGAGATTTTCACTCTGCAGCGGAGTGTGCGCTGATATGAAACTTCCTGGCAGATTAAAACTGTCTGCCCGACCGGGACTCGAACTCGGGACCTTTGCCTTTCGCGGGCAAGTGCTCTACCAACTTTTTTTTTTTTTCTTCTTTTGTATTTGTATGTTTTTTTGGTAACATAAATGAGTGTACAGTCTCACCATCAGCAGCATTTCTTTTTATTTTATTTTATTTTATTTTTTTATTTTTTTTATTTATTTATTGATTATTTTTTTTTTTGGAGCACAAGAGAAAGATTACAAATAGGCTGCAGATAGAGAGCTATGTGTGAAAGGGATAAACAAGTGTAAGGAGAAAAAAAAAACTTAGAAGAGGAGGAGGAAAGAGAACTGAAATAAAATAGGAATACTTTCCGCGCCATGCCCCACTTTGGCGCGCCAGCAGAACAAAATGCATTCTATCATTGACCATTGAAGGGGAACGTGGGATCGTCCAGCCTTGGCTGGCACGGTTCGTTGAGATTCCAGCTTTGAGGCGGGTTGGTGAAAATGCTCTGTAAATAGTTCGCGAAAGTGGCCCGATAGTGTCGATGCCGGCGAAGGGTGTGGTGATACACTTGGAGGCGTGTCCAAAAGTCCGCCGGATCGACGATGTCGTCTCGGAAGAGGTAGTCGACAGCCATGCCACTGATCCATGTGATGGCGTGCCACTTAGCCGATGGAAAGTAGGTCGTGTCGGGATATATCATCATAGTGGGAGAAACGTGATGTGGTGGTACTCGGAGGTAGAAAGCCACAATCTTCTGTACGAGGGTCCAGACAGCTGCTGCTGGCCCACACTCAAAACGATGTAAATCTGTATCTTCGACATTGCACTTGAGGCACAGGGGTGAGTCCACCAGTGCGATGCGATGCAGTTTCTGTCTTGTAGTATACTTGCCGTTGACGAGAAGGTACCACATAGAAGTGGTGTCAGTGGTGTGATATGGTTGGTGGATCGTTTTCCAAACTGTAGGCCATGAAACCTGGGGGTGACGTGTTTCGACGGGGTTGCGGGGTGGAGACTTTCGGAGAAGGCGGTAGATGTCGCGGGTGGTCGTCTTCCTGGTCCTGGGGAGCTCGGTGCATATGTAGCTGTACTCCAAAAAGAAACGGCCGATATGTGACATCGGAGGTGGGATGTGTGCCAAAGACGTCGGTGGGCGTCTTGAAACAGGCGCGAGCTCGGTGGTCAACATTCCAGTGAAACTAGCATTTTGGCTTTTCCATAACCGGAGCATAGTATTGGTGTAAAGTGCCGTTGTCCTGGCTCTCACATTAACCAGATCGAGGCCACCGTCTCGCTTCGGTAAGGTGAGAGCTTCATACTGGACTTTGAAGATGTGTCCAGAACAAATGAAATAGCCGAATGCCGCCTGTAACCTGGCCGCCATTGTCGCAGTGATGGGCAGAATCTGCACTATATGGGGTATCCGAGCTGCCAGATGGGTATTGACGAACGTGACTCTCTGGCACATATTCAGCGGGCGTAGTATGTGATTTTGTATGTTGGCCCGGATGCGTTGCAGCAGCGTCCGAAAATTGATCGCCGAGGTGCGGCGAATGTCTCGCGTGTACACCAATCCGAGACAACGAATGGTGTCTACCAGTTGAAATGGAGCTACGCTGTCTGCGGGAAGGCCGCGGCCGATCTTCATGGCGCATGATTTTGCCACGTTCATAGCGCTCCCTGCCCCTGCACTGTAACGGGTAATCCACTGCATCGCAGCTTGTACTTCAGCCGCTGAACGTACGACGAGGGCCAAGTCGTCCGCGTAAGCTCGGCAGCGGAACATATGATCCCGGAGTGGAATACCTGTCAAACGTCGCCGTAATCCGCAAATGAGTGGTTCCATCGCAATGGCATAAAGTACCGTCGACAAAGGGCAACCCTGCCGTACTGAGCGTTCAATCCGTATAGGTTCTGTAAGTCTGCCGTTGACGAGAAGTCTGGACGTTGCTCCACGAAGGAGCCGCATAATCACTTGCGTGAACGTCGGGGGTATTGCCATTCGGTCCACCACTGCGTTGAGGAATGCATGATTGACGCGGTCAAACGCTTGTTTGAAGTCGATGGAGATTAAAGCGCCTGGCAGTCGCGAGTGTGTTGCCACAGCGATCACATCTCGATATTCACTGAGGGCCGTCTGTATATTACGATCGCCGCCTAAGGATGTTTGTTCGTGGGAGACAATGTCCCGTAATACACGTTTGAGTCGCACTGCCAGAAGGCGTGTGAAAATCTTGAAGTCCGAATTGAGTAACGTGATCGGCCGATAACTGTCGAGTCGTGTTCCTCCTGCGGGTTTCGGGACTGGTACAAGTAAGCCTTCCATGAACATTGGTGGCGGGTTCGCCGCGCCGGACAAAAGTTCCCAGTACATGTCCCTCCATCGTGGCATCATCAAATCTTGGAAGGTTCTGTAAAATTCGAGAGGTAAACCGTCCGGGCCGGGAGATCGATTCAGAGACCCCTTGGCCACAGCGCCCTGGACGTCGTCGGTGGTCACTTCAGCAGTCAGGAGGGTTGCAGCTGCTGCGTTTAGAGTACCAAGTGTCTCATGGGCAACCTCAGCAATGGCCTCTGCACCGGCAGGTACTTCTTGATAGAAAAGTCTATAGTGCGTTGTGAATGCATCCGCAATGGTAGCTTGTGAAGTCAGCCGTCGTCCATCAGGTAAGTCTATAGTTGTCATTAAAGCCTGTCGGCGTCGACGAACATTTTGAACAATATGATGCATAGAAGGTTCTTCACCATTAATCCTGTCTTGGCTGCGGGCTCGTACAATGGCTCCCTCTAGACGGCATCTGGTCAAGGATAGAATCTTTGCCTTGATGCGTTGAGCTTCTTTGAGGCGATCCGGGGATGGAGGATGATCCATGAGTTCACGTAGAGCGCTGTAGTAGAAATCAGTGGTATGGTGATTCCACCTGGCTTTTGCTCTGCCATAGTGTGTCAATGTGCGTCGGATGGCCGGTTTGGCGCACAGCAACCACCACTGCAGTGTGGTCTCGTAACGCATAATGCGTTGAACACAGGTGTGCCACGTGTCGGTGACCTGTTGTCGACATTCAGGGTCCCGCAGGAGCGCGACATTGAGTTTCCAGGGTCCTGCACTGCGCCATATAGATTGTCGACGTAGGTTCATGGTACAGATATAGATGTCATGATCCGAAAAGGCAGACGGCCAACGTTCCGCGTCGAGGAGTACTGATTTTAGAGCGTTAGAGATGTATATTCTATCAAGTCGGCTGGCGGAGTGGCTCGTGATGTGTGTATACCCCGGGCGGTCGCCGTGTATCACTCGCCAAGTGTCGAGGAGACGAAGGCGGCGGACGAGGAAGCGAAGTTCGGGACATGTGGTGAAATGGGGGTATTGGTCTGTGCGCTCGAGAACACAGTTGAAATCTCCACCTACGATGAGATGATCGTATCGACCGAGGAATAAAGGCGTGATATCTTCTGCGTAGAACTGGGAGCGATCCCTCCGTTTATCAGTGCCCGATGGGGCGTAGAGATTTATGATTTTGAGTCCTTCAACTGTTATGGCCATCCCTCGCGCTGTTGGGAGGTATGCGACATCGGAAACTGCAATTCCTTCTCGGAGGAGGATGGCTGCGCCTGTGTGTTCCATAGCTGCAGGGGCGGCGTACGTCTCATATCCATAACACCCAGTCCAAGTCGCTGTCCTCAGTTCTTGTAACAGGGCGATGTCGATGTCCGCTGCTCTTAGCGTGTCACGGAGCAGTTGAAGTTTAGCATGGGAGCCGATATTATTAGTATTGATAGTAGCTATTCGGTACGCCTGATGGGAGATCCGTGCTGTTGATAGGGTCGTAGCTGGAGAAGATTGTTGTTGTGGATGCTGGAAGTCCATAGAAGTCGCAGGATTCGCCGTAGAAACTTCCCCCATTTTAGTTTTGGTCGAACGGAGAAACAGATCTCATTTCCGCATCAGATGGAGGTGGGAAATCCGTGTCATCCGCCCATGAAAGGTGTCCGACAGGTTTGACATCGGCGAGAG
Source organism: Schistocerca piceifrons (assembly GCF_021461385.2). Taxonomy (NCBI): domain Eukaryota; kingdom Metazoa; phylum Arthropoda; class Insecta; order Orthoptera; family Acrididae; genus Schistocerca; species Schistocerca piceifrons. The sequence continues at coordinate 971,550,789 of NC_060139.1, read as the reverse complement.
GTGGCAGCGCTGGCCGAGTCGGCTCAATGGCGTCGGTGACAACAGGCGTGCTATGTTCCATGGCTTCTGGGCGCGGGGCTTGCGCACGATCTCTGTCGGACGGTTCACCGTCTTGTGGATGACGCGTCTCCGTGGCAGAGGAGAAAGTGTTATCGTGTTCTCCGTCGGAGTGATGTGGCATTTCTTCGTCCTGCAGAGGGGGCTCAATGGTCGATTCTGATGTCTTGCGGCGTTTTTTTCGTCGTTTGGGCGACTTCTGCTTTCGGCAATGAGTTTCGGTGTCTGAGGAAGGAAGAGATTCACGTCGTTCCGGTACAAAAGCCGCGGGTGCTATGATGCGGTCTTCATTCTCCAGAACACTCTCATTGGTATCCTTGTGATCTTCTAGCGTGGGTGTGCCCGGCTGTTGGACATGTTCACGGGCGGCATCGCCGGTGTCAAGGTGCTGGGACACCTCCGGGTGTATCGGACCAGAGAGACGCTCGTGAACGGCGCCTTGTGAGGGCTGGACGTGCAGTGTCGCCGCATAGGTGACTGGAAGGGTGGTCACGGTTCTGTCGGTGTTCGTATCGTCGGGCCTTAGTTGTGTGATGTGGCGTTGCAGGCATTCATTGCGGACGTGGCCTTCTTGGCCACAACCGGAACATGTTCGAGGTTGTCCGTCGTAAATGACCACCGCACGGCAGCCGCCGATAGAAATGTATGATGGAACGTGCCGTTTGAGATCGATTCGGACTTGTCTCACACCATTAAGCACCGGATACGTCGTAAACTGTGCCCATGTCTCGGCTACGTGGCTCTGGACTTTTCCGAACGGACTTAGCGCCGCGATGACTTCATCTTCAGCCACCTCGAAAGGCAGTTCGAATACACGGATCGTCCGAAGGCCAAGTCCTGCATGGTCGACATCCACAGGCCCGACGTTTCCGTCGGAGTGCCGAAATTTTAGTCCATGTCGCGTCCTTTGAATGATCTCGTTGCAGGCAGCGTCGGAAGTCATCTTAACATAAACGACGCTGCTAATGATCGATAGGTGTATGCCGATGAGTTCGTCACGCGGGATCTTCACGTCTTCGCGTAGGAAGCGTTCGACGGCCAGTGCTTTGGGTCGTGCGTATTCGTTTGAGAAGGTGAACTTAAGAGTGTTCTTCCTGTAAGAGTTGGCCATTACAGCTTGTTCGACTGAGAAGCGCTGTGACGAGGAAGTAAACAAAACACTCCGCGCGCGCAGCGGCGTGGACGGCCGAGCGCGGGGCGCACTGCTGCCCTGCCGAACGCAGACTGCAACTGAGCTTCCGAAGCACGACTCACGCCCGGTACTCACAGCTTTACTTCTGCCAGTACCTCGTCTCCTACCTGCAGGAGAGCTTCTGTAAAGTTTGGAACGTAGGAGACGAGGTACTGGCAGAAGTAAAGCTGTGAGTACCGGGCGTGAGTCGTGCTTCGGTAGCTCAGTTGGTAGAGCACTTGCCCGCGAAAGGCAAAGGTCCCGAGTTCGAGTCTCGGTCGGGCACACAGTTCTAATCTGCCAGGAAGATTCAAGATTACTTTTGATGTATTTACGTATAAGTACTAACATCCTAACCCTACCACTCCTTTTGCAATTGTACCCGAAGGTTCATAAAAGATTATGGACTCTGTTTCCACCCTGATATATCTCTCAGACATTGAATATGCCCTATCAATAATGTGATCAGGTTTCAGATTAATGTTTCGAAGATGACAAAGGGCACACAGAGTGCAACGAGAGATTCGGGAATAACGCAGCTGAGTATGAACTAGAACATTAACTACAACCTCGTGCCACACGTCATCTAAATGTACAAAAGTGTGGGGCCTATAGGTTCGATTTGTGCAGGAGAAATGTGTTTCGTCACCTGTTCTCTGTTACAGCTAAATATAGTGTGTTGTGTGGTGAAGACAGTAATGTACGATGACGGCGACTCTGACCCTGCATAACAGAAAGAACGCGATTAAAGATGCCTCACCTCGATTACTAAAAATTTCTTACGAAAAGTAAATGGAAGCATGTTTAGTGTAGCTCTTGAACAGATTGCAAACAAGTGCATGGAGCACTTTTATATGAGACAAATGTTAAGTATTCTCACGTGCAGATAGGGTAGACATGGTATAATTGGTGAACATGGAAAAAGCGTAAGATAATGAATTCGGGAAGCTGAAATATATGAAAAATGAAATGTAGTCGCACACAAATATGATATACAAATTCAACCGTTATGGGCGAGGTCTAACACACCGAACTATAACTTTAACATTCCTTACGAACATTATGGCACAGAACTACGTCAAATTAAATCTACCACGTGTTGCTAAATAGTCTTGTGCGTGAGAGAATCTGTTTGTAGTTCTCTTGAACTTACAGACAGAGATGGACGCCAGTCACCACGTTTTCTGATACAATAGAAATCCAAGGTAAAGTCGGAATGCAAAACGCAGTGCGATAAGTGCACGATTTTACATGCCTTCCACTCCTTCAAGATTTCCAGTCATGTGAATAGAACCCGAATACTTGTTGCTTGCTGCGATCTGACCATTACGCTGAAATTTTCTGGTCGAATGCCCCATATCAACTGCATAGGACAAGAGTCTACGTCATTTCTGCTCCAGTGAAGTATGGACTACGAAAGAGGAGAGAAAAGTGCCTTTGTGTTTCTCGTACATGAGGCAGCCAGCCGATGTATGCGCGCCAGCTCTCTGATTGGCCAGCACCAGTCAAAGCACTGTCATTTCCTGCTTGGCAAAGATGTGTCACTCCTGTCCATAGGGGTGCGAAATGATTGATAGTCTGTGAGTCGACAAGAGACTCAAGTGTGCTGTACAATGAGCACTTTGAATGAAAGCAACTGCCTTTTGTATAAAGGAAACCAACATATCCACAATTAAAGTTTTTCAGATGTTTATGTTTTCTCAGTTACCTAATAATTATAGTCTTTCGTTATTTCAGATTATTATTATGAATAATAAACATCTTCAACTCTCTTACGTTTTCACACTGTCTGTTATCATTAAAGATAATTACGAAATTGTGCGGCCGTGTTGGAACATTGTAGTATTCGCTCACAAGCGATATCAGCGGTTGTTCATACTTTATTTTTTAACACTTTTATTGATAGGAAACGGACTGTGAGTATGGAAGAGAATTTAATCTACGGTAAATGTGGTATGACGAGCAACAAGCAGTCCATCACTACTGGAACGATTAATAAGTAATAATAAAGCGTTACAATCGGTAGGTAAATATTATTGGATATGCAATGTTAATTACTACTGTATTTATTTATTAAGAAATTTGATATTAGGTTTTCCTCCATTATTTAAGTTCATAATTTAACACAAATTTTTAAAAATATATATAGATGGCTTGAGGTCGGTTATTATCAGCCATCGATGTTCAGATGTCGATGATGACATCAGAATCATCGTCGATGATTTGGCAACATAGCACATCACTTATTCCCAACGAGTATTTCTGTTCATCGCTCAGAAGTATGGCGTCTCCAGTATTGTTGACGTCTACATCTATATTCTGCAGATCGCCACTAAACCCATGAGGGACAGTTCTGTTGCTTACTACCACGCACTCTAGTGTTCTCCAATATTAGAGTGTCTAGCTGCTGGTGCTCAGGTCCTAAGTGCCAGCAGTAAAGGCATAACACTGTGCTTTTTATCTTTCAGACATCGTTTTTTAATTTTCAGTCATAATTTTTTCGTGTCTCCCTCCTTCCTCAAATGCTGTCAATAAGTTTATAATAACTTATTTTGAGTATTTTGACGCTAAAGATACAAAGTTACAAACCTTCCAAATCAGCAAGTGTAAGAAGATTTATTGCTAATATGACTGCATAGGCTTCTGCGGCCAGAGTCAGCTTCCTGAGCGTCGTAGCATGTCGCGGTACGATACTCACAAATCTCTTATAGAATGAAATTTTCACTCTACAGCGGAGTGTGCGCTGATATGACACTTCCTGGCAGATTAAAACGGTGTGCCGGACCGAGATTCGAACTCGGGACCTATGCCTTTCGCGGGCAAGTGCTCTACCAACTAAGCTACCGAAGCACGAGTCACGCCCGGTACTTACAGCTTTACTTCTGCCACTACCTCGTCTCCTACCTTCCAAACTTCACAGAGGCTCTTCTGCGAAACTTGCAGAACTATCACTCCTGGAAGAAAGGATATGGCGGAGACATGGCTTAGCCACAGCCTGGGGGACGTTTCTAGAATGAAATTTTCGCTCTACAGCGGAGTGTGCGCTGATATGAAACTGCCTGGCATATTAAAACGGTGTACCGGACCGAAACTCGAACTCGGGACCTTTGCCTTTCACGGGCAAGTGCTCTACCAACTGAGCTACCCAAGCACGACTCACGCCCCGCCCTCACAGCTTTAATTCGGCCAGTGCCTCGTCTCCTACCTTCCAAACTTCACAGAAGCTCTTCTGCGAACCTTGCAGAACTATCACTCCTGGAAGAAAGGATATGGCGGAGACATGGCTTACCCACAGCCTGGGGGACGTTTCTAGAACGAAATTTTCACTCTACAGCGGAGTGTGCGCTGATATGAAACTTCCTTTCTTCCAGGAGTGCTAGTTCTGCAAGGTTCGCAGAAGAGCTTCTGTAAAGTTTGGAAAGTAGGAGACCAGGTACTGGCAGAAGTAAAGCTGTGAGGACGGGGCGTGAGTCGTGCTTGGGTAGCTCAGTTGGTAGAGCACTTGCCCGCGAAAGGCAAAGGTCCCGAGTTCGAGTCTCGGTCCGGCACACCGTTTTAATCTGCCAGGAAGCTTCAAAACTCTAACGTCGAACATTCTGCTATTTCGCAACACTGATCCACTACGTTGACAAAGTCAGAATCGAAGGCCCTATCTTACCCTCTGTCTTACACGGTACGGGGGAATATTTGAGGGATTACCTCAGAGGAATCGTGGTGCGGAGGTAAAGTAGCACGGCCACTGACGGTTGTGAGGAAATGAGAGGGAATGGACACTACACTTTCAACGTCCTACCTTTGTTAACACCGAGTATAGATTTAAGTGTCAGGAAGTCGTTTCTGAAAGCATTTATATGGAGTGTAGCCATGTATTGTAGTGAAACATGGACGATAAATAGTTTGGACAAGAAGAGAATAGAACCTTTCGAAGTGGGGTGCTACAGAAGAATGCTGAAGATTAGATGGGTAGATCACATAACTAATGAGGAGGTATTGAATAGAATTGGGGAGAAGAGGAGTTTGTGGCACAACTTGACAAAAAGCAGGGACCGGTTGGTAGGACATGTTCTGAGGCATCAAGGGATCACAAATTTAGCGTTGGAGGGCAGCGTGGAGGGTAAAAATCGTAGAGGGAGACCAAGAAATGAATACACTAAGCAGATTCAGAAGGATGTAGGTTGCAGTAAGTACTGGGAGATGAAGAAGCTTGCACAGGATAGGGTAGCATGGAGAGCTGCATCAAACCAGTCTCAGGACTTAAGACAACAACAACAAAAACAACAACAACCTTTGTAAAACCGGATTTTCTGCATTGGCCGCTTTGAAAACCAAATATAAATCGCAGCTAAATATAGGAAAGGAACTCAAAGATCGTCTGTTTCTGATATTAAACATCTTACAAAAATCTTTGCAATGCAAGCCAGGCCCAAGGGATTCACTAATAATCACTAAACCTGTTTTTAATTCGGTACTGAAAAGTTAATTATCAAATGCCTTGTGCGGTTTTAGGCGCTACAGTCTGGAGCCGAGCGACCGCTACGGTCGCAGGTTCGAATCCTGCCTCGGGCATGGATGTGTGTGATATCCTTAGGTTAGTTAGGTTTAATTAGTTCTAATTTCTAGGCGACTGATGACCTCAGAAGTTAAGTCGCATAGTGCTCAGAGCCATTTGAACGATCAAATGCCTTGTGCAGTACTGATAAGTCCTATTTGTAAGTGCATTGTATCAGTGTAAATGTGAATTCTAATTTTTTATTCCGTCGGAATGTATTTTACTCTCCTTTCGATAGTAATCAGTTCTAGAATTCGTATTTTTCTTTTCTTTTCAATAAGCTGACGTCCCTCACTAGTATTATCTATCCCCTCTCCCCCGTGAGTGCGCCCCACAGGTTGAGAATCGCTGACATGGGCTTGAGGTGCGCCATGTAGGGCAAATCTGCACTCTGACAACAGTGCTACAAGACTGGCGACTTTGAACCAACACCAGAAGCTATTCCTCGAACTCCACAACACAGTCTGTAGCAATAGTTTAATTGGTGAATAGAGGGTACAAACACGCAGAGCAAAGAACCACAGCTGGAGCACTGGAAAGTCGGTTTGAATCACTGGTACAGGTACAGCCTCCAGTAAAAAAAAAAAAAAAAAAAAATGGATAAAATATCGGAATTGTAGGAAGAGGGCTGTACAGATCATTGTCCAACCTTTTTGATTACAGGCACTGTCGTTACTCACATGGTTACATCAATCCCTTACATTTTTTATTAAATCAGCTAGACACTATGGTCTCGATGAATTATCAGTGGCATGCTACAGGGAAGCAAAGGGATACATATAATATGCCAGCAGTTACGTGAAGCGATCGCCTATGTTGTGCTGGTGTATTACCGTTTCTAACTGGCAGTGAGAAATGGACTTTCAGCACGAAAACTACACTCCTGGAAATTGAAATAAGAACACCGTGAATTCATTGTCCCAGGAAGGGGAAACTTTATTGACACATTCCTGGGGTCAGATACATCACATGATCACACTGACAGAACCACAGGCACATAGACACAGGCAACAGAGCATGCACAATGTCGGCACTAGTACAGTGTATATCCACCTTTCGCAGCAATGCAGGCTGCTATTCTCCCATGGAGACGATCGTAGAGATGCTGGATGTAGTCCTGTGGAACGGCTTGCCATGCCATTTCCACCTGGCGCCTCAATTGGACCAGCGTTCGTGCTGGACGTGCAGACCGCGTGAGACGACGCTTCATCCAGTCCCAAACATGCTCAACGGGGGACAGATCCGGAGATCTTGCTGGCCAGGGTAGTTGACTTACACCTTCTAGAGCACGTTGGGTGGCACGGGATACATGCGGACGTGCATTGTCCTGTTGGAACACCAAGTTCCCTTGCCGGTCTAGGAATGGTAGAACGATGGGTTCGATGACGGTTTGGATGTACCGTGCACTATTCAGTGTCCCCTCGACGATCACCAGTGGTGTACGGCTAGTGTAGGAGATCGCTCCCCACACCATAATGCCGGGTGTTGGCCCTGTGTGCCTCGGTCGTATGCAGTCCTGATTGTGGCGCTCACCTGCACGGCGCCAAACACGCATACGACCATCATTGGCACCAAGGCAGAAGCGACTCTCATCGCTGAAGACGACACGTCTCCATTCGTCCCTCCATTCACGCCTGTCGCGACACCACTGGAGGCGGGCTGCGCGATGTTGGGGCGTGAGCGGAAGACGGCCTAACGGTGTGCGGGACCGTAGCCCAGCTTCATGGAGACGGTTGCGAATGGTCCTCGCCGATACCCCAGGAGCAACAGTGTCCCTAATTTGCTGGGAAGTGGCGGTGCGGTCCCCTACGGCACTGCGTAGAATCCTACGGTCTTGGCGTGCATCCGTGCGTCGCTGCGGTCCGGTCCCAGGTCGACGGGCACGTGCACCTTCCGCCGACCACTGGCGACAACATCGATGTACTGTGGAGACCTCACGCCCCACGTGTTGAGCAATTCGGCGGTACGTCCACCCGGCCTCCCGCATTCCCACTATACGCCCTCGCTCAAAGTCCGTCAACTGCACATACGGTTCACGTCCACGCTGTCGCGGCATGCTACCAGTGTTAAAGACTGCGATGGAGCTTCGTATGCCACGGCAAACTGGCTGACACCGACGGCGGCGGTGCACAAATGCTGCGCAGCTAGCGCCATTCGACGGCCAACACCGCGGTTCCTGGTGTGTCCGCTGTGCCGTGCCTGTGATCATTGCTTGTACAGCCCTCTCGCAGTGTCCGGAGCAAGTATGGTGGGTCTGACACACCGGTGTCAATGTGTTCTTTTTTCCATTTCCAGGAGTGTATTAAAAAGCTACAACTGGAGAGGTGAATATTGAGAATTACGAGGAGCGAGAGGAAAATAAATAAATGGATCAGGTAAAAATTGATGTCTGGATGGAGTGTGCGTGGGTATGAAAGCAGGGGAAAGGATGGTGGATGGTCCAAGAAAGTTCGTTGCAATATTCCAAAAGATTAAATGCAGTGATGCTGGATTAATAGATGAGTGGGTGAGATTAGAAAACAAACAGGGGCAGTATATATGCATGTAGCTAAAGACTGGAATGCATAGTATATCTGGACTAAAGGTGGCAGCGGGGCACCTTTGGGCCCTGGTGAGCTGGGGTGGGCAAACAGATGAGACGCAAGCAGTTAGTCAGACGACAATGTATGCACTTGTGCTATCCTGGCCTCTTGCCCATGGGTAGAGGTAGCCAAGTGATTTGCACTTCCGCAGAGTACATGGAATGGAGCCACTTGGTAGGTAATCCGTACTTGCTCCACCTTTCCTCGAACGATTTAATGGGTGGTCCACAGTGGGCAGGGGTGGACAAACAGCTGAGAGCTGAGGGAGGTGCAGATAGTTAGTCAGAACATAGTGTATGTGACTGTACTGTCCTGGTGTCTTTCCTATAGGCCAGGGCGGCCAAGAAGTCTGTGCTTGTGCAGAATAGAGCCTCTTGGCAGGTAGATTGTACTTGCTCCACCTTTCCATGAACGAGCTGATGGGTGCTCCCCAGGGCATAGCAGTGGGCAGGGGTTGGGAAACAGCTGAGGTGCAGGCAGGCAGGCAAACAGGCAGTCAGTCAATCAGTCACTCAGTCGGGCCATAGCATATGCGACTGTAATTCCCTGGCCTTTTGTTCATGAACAGGGATAGCCAAGAGGCTCAAGTATGTGCACAATGTGAGCAATAGATCTACTTAATGGGTAGTCTATACTGGCTGTCATGTGCTCTCCAGCACCCATGCACAATGGGGTAGAGAAGAAAGAGCCTGAAACATTGTGTCTGCACAGAAAATCGCTGACAGAAAACTTGTCTATGCTACTGTCTGTGGTCGGCCTGTGCGAAGTCTGGTGGCGCCTGAATTGGTGCAGACCACATGTGCAGATCCGAGCAAGTGCTGTACTACTACAGAAATGACATGACATGACATGACATGTTTCTGAAATACACTCCTGGAAATTGAAATAAGAACACCGTGAATTCATTGCCCCAGGAAGGGGAAACTTTATTGACACATTCCTGGGGTCAGATACATCACATGATCACACTGACAGAACCACAGGCACATAGACACAGGCAACAGAGCATGCACAATGTCGGCACTAGTACAGTGTATATCCACCTTTCGCAGCAATGCAGGCTGCTATTCTCCCATGGAGACGATCGTAGAGATGCTGGATGTAGTCCAGTGGAACGGCTTGCCATGCCATTTCCACCTGGCGCCTCAGTTGGACCAGCGTTCGTGCTGGACGTGCAGACCGCGTGAGACGACGCTTCATCCAGTCCCAAACATGCTCAACGGGGGACAGATCCGGAGATCTTGCTGGCCAGGGTAGTTGACTTACACCTTCTAGAGCACGTTGGGTGGCACGGGATACATGCGGACGTGCATTGCCCTGTTGGAACAGCAAGTTCCCTTGCCGGTCTAGGAATGGTAGAACGATGGGTTCGATGACGGTTTGGATGTACCGTGCACTATTCAGTGTCCCCTCGACGATCACCAGTGGTGTACGGCCAGTGTAGGAGATCGCTCCCCACACCATGATGCCGGGTGTTGGCCCTGTGTGCCTCGGTCGTATGCAGTCCTGATTGTGGCGCTCACCTGCACGGCGCCAAACACGCATACGACCATCATTGGCACCAAGGCAGAAGCGACTCTCATCGCTGAAGACGACACGTCTCCATTCGTCCCTCCATTCACGCCTGTCGCGACACCACTGGAGGCGGGCTGCACAATGTTGGGGCGTGAGCGGAAGACGGCCTAACGGTGTGCGGGACCGTAGCCCAGCTTCATGGAGACGGTTGCGAATGGTCCTCGCCGATACCCCAGGAGCAACAGTGTCCCTAATTTGCTGGGAAGTGGCGGTGCGGTCCCCTACGGCACTGCGTAGGATCCTACGGTCTTGGCGTGCATCCGTGCGTCGCTGCGGTCCGGTCCCAGGTCGACGGGCACGTGCATCTTCCGCCGACCACTGGCGACAACATCGATGTACTGTGGAGACCTCACGCCCCACGTGTTGAGCAATTCGGCGGTACGTCCACCCGGCCTCCCGCATGCCCACTATACGCCCTCGCTCAAAGTCCGTCAACTGCACATACGGTTCACGTCCACGCTGTCGCGGCATGCTACCGGTGTTAAAGACTGCGATGGAGCTCCGTATGCCACGGCAAACTGGCTGACACTGACGGCGGCGGTGCACAAATGCTGCGCAGCTAGCGCCATTCGACGGCCAACACCGCGGTTCCTGGTGTGTCCGCTGTGCCGTGCGTGTGATCATTGCTTGTACAGCCCTCTCGCAGTGTCCGGAGCAAGTATGGTGGGTCTGACACACCGGTGTCAATGTGTTCTTTTTTCCATTTCCAGGAGTGTAATTTGGCTCATCGATGAAGGTGATGTAATAACAGAAAATTTCAGATCAGTTTATCTTCTGTCAGTTCCAGTGTACCTCAGTGTTATTATAAGTGTTTCATAAGCACTTATCTATGTACTCATTACAGTGAAATTTCTCATTGTATGTGGTATAACACAACACAAAGACTATGTCTTCTTCCCTGCTTAGGTAGCGGAATCAGTATTTTTTTTAAATTTTAGCTCCTTCGAAAGATTAGCATACAAAAGCCTCACATGTTTTAGAAGGCACGCTGTTGTCCATCTTCACCTTACTAATTTTTTGCTTCTTACAACTTCCTATATAATAGCGATAGACAGAATCATTACCTTATGAGCAAATATACGTAATTTGGCCAAGGCCAAAAAATACTCAGCACACTTCGACTACTGATTCAAGGCTACGTGAAAGCTGCATTGCGGTTCAAAGCTGTAAACGCGAAATGAATACTGAAGGCAAGCTGTGCAGACGGTCAGTGCAAACATCGTCTGCTCAGACGAACCTGAGTGTGTAAAGAACCTTTGAGAGGAATGGCTTTATCTGACAATGGATGCTGATGATGACGATACATCCTTCTGCTACTGATGATTAATGGAGCTCCACATCTATGTACAGAACACCCACATGCGCTGGGTAAATCGCCAGGTTTTAATGTCGCATTTCTGTTCTCTGCCTGCTAAGAAATAATGCTTTCAGTATGGAGGCATGCAATTATCGCAGATACAGGAGAGCTCTAGTGATAAATCCTGGAAAACTAGTCCACAGATGAAGTCTGTCAAGTAATATTTTTAATACCCCTGTGATTATCATCCTTTAATACTATCACAGTCTATTAAGCTGTAATACCAGGTAAATGACTGTGTAATATCTCTCAAACACACAGTTCTCACAGGCCACCATAAGAAATGAAGTGCACGAGGGAGTGGGAGTCATATATTTCTGTTGTAAGCACTCCACTGTTCAACGTGAAAGGCTGTAATGTCTCAGTGACAAAATCCCACTCTGGCAAGTGAGTTTAAGGAAAACATCTGCAACCGTTTTGAAGAAACTAACCCAACAATCTTCTTCATGTTCTGCGACGCAACTTCAATAATATATAATTAGCTATACCATCAAGCTGCTATAAAACTCCATTATGGTGCATCTAGTTTCGACAATTTCGTCATCATTTGGCAGATCTTAAGGCTTAAAGTTATGTATGCAACATGTCTGTTATAGAAAATGTGTTAGTTGTACAATAAATGCTGTGAAAGCAAGTGGACCTTTATATGCAACATAGTCCAAGCCTCCCAAACACAACTCACTTTTAACCTTAAAAATCTGCCAAATGGTTATGAAATAGTCTGAAATACTTGCAGCGTAATAAAATTTAATAGCAGCTTTTTGGTGGTATGTGTAATAATGTCTTAATCCTGCAATCACTTTAAATGGATTAGGAATACTGAGTGCAACATAAATCACGACTATCCAGTGGGGAACTTGAACCTTTGTGCTGCCGGAATTCAGCTACAATTTTCTAGCCAAAGCACACTGACACTCATTTCCAGTGTATGTGGAGGACTTGAAGCAATCCATTACTACTTTCCTTATCAGCACATAGCAAAGGCACATCCGTATGTTGACCACCATGCTCCAGGTTAGTGTGATGCAAGCTATCCTCATACATAAAGTAACTGCGCTTCTGTTGGCAAGGAACTGTTAATAGGCAGACATGTGTCATATTTCTGTGCTGTTTGAGTGAAATAGTCTTTGATAACCAGTGATGCCTGACATAGCAAATAACTGAGAAGTATCAAAGCAATATCCATCAAATACCTCTGAACACTGAACTTAAAACTAATAGTCTCAAAAAAATTGTTCAACTGGCTCTGAGCATGATGGGACTTAACTTCTGTGGTCATCAGTCCCCTAGAACCTAGAACTACTTAAACCTAACTAACCTAAGGACAAGGAGAAAATACAAAAATGCAGTAAGTGAAGCAGGCAAAAAGGAATACAAACGTCTCAAAAATGCGATCGACAGGAAGTGCAAAATGGCTAAGCAGGGATGGCTAGAGGACAAATGTAAGGATGTAGAGGCTTATTTCACGAGGGGTAAGATAGATACTGCCTACAGGAAAATTAAAGAGACCTGTGGAGAAAAGAGAACCACTTGCATGAATATCAAGAGCTCAGATGGAAACCTAGTTCTAAGCAAAGAAGGGAAAGCAGAAAGGTGGAAGGAGTATACAGAGAGTCTATACAGGGGCGATGTTCTTGAGGACAATATTATGGAAATGGAAGAGGAGGTAGATGAAGATGAAATGGGAGATATGATTCTGCGTGAAGAATTTGACAGAGCACTGAAAGACCTAAGTCGAAACAAGGCCTCGGGACTAGACAACATTCCATTAGAACTACCGACAGCCTTGGGAGAGCCAGTCCCGACAAAACTCTACCATCTGGTGAGCAAGATGTATGAGACAGGCGAAATTCCCTCAGACTTCAAGAAGAATATAATAATTCCGATCCCAAAGAAAGCAGGTGTTGACAGATGTGAAAATTACCGAACTATCAGTTTAATAAGTCACAGCTGCAAAATGCCAACGCGAATTCTTCATAGACAAATGAAAAACTGGTAGAAGCCGACGTCGGTGAAGATCAGTTTGGATTCCGTAGAAATGTTGGAACACGGGAGGCAATACTGACCCTACGACTTATCTTAGAAGAAAGATTAAGGAAAGGCAAACCTACGTTTCTAGCATTTGTAGACTTAGAGAAAGCTTTTGACAATGTTGATTGGAATACTCTCTTTCAAATTCTGAAGGTGGCTGGGGTAAAATACAGGGAGCGAAAGGCTATTTACAATTTGTACAGAAGCCAGATGGCAGTTATAAGAGTCGGGGGACATGAAAGGGAAGCAGTGGTTGGGAAGGGAGTGAGACAGGGTTGTAGCCTCTCCCCGATGTTATTCAATCTGTATATTGAGCAAGCAGTAAAGGAAACAAAAGAAAAATTCGGAGTAGGTATTAAAATCCATGGAGAAGAAATAAAAACTTTGAGGTTCACCGACGACATTGTAATTCTGTCAGAGACAGCAAAGGACTTGGAAGAGCAGTTGAACGGAATGGATAGTGCCTTGAAAGGAGGGTATAAGATGAACATCAACAAAATCAAAACGAGGATAATGGAATGTAGTCGAATTAAGTCGGGTGATGCTGAGGGAATTAGATTAGGAAATGAGACACTTAAAGAAGTGAAGGTGTTTTGCTATTTGGGGAGCAAAATAACTGATGATGTTCGAAGTAGATAGGATATAAAATGTAGACTGGCAATGGCAAGGAAAGCGTTTCTGAAGAAGAGAAATTTGTTAACATCGAGTATTGATTTAAGTGTCAAGAAGTCGTTTGTGAGAGTATTTGTATGGAGTGTAGCCATGTATGGAAGTGAAACATGGACGATAAATAGTTTAGACAAGAAGAGAATAGAAGCTTTCGAAATGTGGTGCTACAGAAGAATGCTGAAGATTAGATGGGTAGATCACATAACTAATGAGAAGTTATTGAATAGAATTGGGGAGAAGAGGAGTTTGTGGCACAACCTGACTAGAAGAAGGGATCGGTTGGTAAGACATGTTGTGAGGCATCAAGGGATCACAAATTTAGCATTGGAGGGCAGCGTGGAGGGTGAAAATCGTAGAGGGAGACCAAGAGGTGAATACACTAAGCAGATTCAGAAGGATGTAGGCTGCAGTAGGTACTGGGAGATGAAGAAGGTTGCACAGGATAGAGTAGCATGGAGAGCTGCATCAAACCATTCTCAGGACTGAAGACCACAACAACAACACCTAAGGACGTCACACACATCCATTCCCGAGGCAGGATTCGAACCCGCGAGCATAGCGGTCGCGCGGTTCCAGACTGTAGCGCGTAGAAATGCTCGGCCACTCCGGCCGGCACTAACAGTCTCCACCTATCCTGCGACTAAGAGTATTCAACATACTTGGCAAACTTAACAAAGACCCTATCATCAATGTACATTAATAGCAGTAGTTATCCACTACATCAGGCACTCTTATACGTCTTCCTATCCTGCATCAGTGCATATCATAATTTTTTTTAATCCGTTCTTACCATCAAATGCCCAATTGCAATGTTTCTGTTCTTTAGCTGTACTTTGAAATGAGACATTCAGTGGTTCTTCTATGGCTGATGGCTTCTGTTTTAGCAGCAGAGGTATTATTACACATTTTTGTTGTCCATTATGTGAGACCTGCACTCTCCTATAATACTTCCCAAGTTTGCCAACCAACATTTCCCAGTGTTTTACAGCCCAGTTCTCAGTTGGCCAGTCCAGCTCTAAGTTGTCAGACAAGCCTAGCCCCAAGTTAGCCCCAAGTTTTCCAGCCAAGCTTAGCCCTAAGTTTTCCAGCCAACCCTAGCTCCAAGTTTTCCTGCCAAGCTTAGCCCCAAGTAGTCCAGCCAAGTCTAGCTCCGAGTAGTCCAGCGAAGCCTAGCCCCGAATTGTCCAGCCAAGCCTAGCCCCAAGTTGTCCAGCCAAGCCTAGGCCTGAGATGTCCAGCCAAGCCTAGCCCCGAGTTCTCCAGCAAAGCCTAGCCCCTTGTTGTCCAGCCAAGCCTAGCCCCACGTTGTCCAGCCAAACCTAGCCCCACATAGTCCAGTCAAACCTAGCTCTGAGTAGTCCAGTAAAACCTAGCTCCAGATAGTCCAGTGAAGCCTAGCCCTGAGTTGTCCAGCCAAGCCTAGCTCCACGCTGTCCAGCCCAGCCCTGAGTTGTCCAGCCTATCCTTGAGCTGTCCAGCCCAGCCCCAGCTGAAAAATCAGTTATAGCCCCTGATATGGCTTTGTCTTATAAAGGAGTTTTCACTGATTCAGCCAATTTACTAATTATTTCTGTTGAATGCAAGTACCGATTCTATACAGTAGCCTGTTTGAACATATGCATCAGGTTTAAAATCGTCAATGGAGAAAACTGAAGGCCACTGGAATGAACGTCAAGGAACTGCTGGCAGATCATATGCACAGATTTGCATACCTATGACACTCATCGAAATTTCGTAATTGCAGACCAAAAATCTGGTCATTTCCTCTTGATGATTCGATAAAGTCTTCACGAGCTTGGCTGACTCCTAGGAAATCACAGCGACATAAAGTATCAGGTCTGGTCAGCATTAGTTACAGGTTATTTCTTCTGGCTGCTGTGTTTATCACGTTTCCTCCTGTTTTCTGAGTAGGAGCTAGTCTGGATTTACCTCCAGTGAGCAGGAAACAAGTGTACAACAAAGCTTCGAGAAGTGTGGACTAGCAAGAAAGAAGAACAACAAGAAAGTAGTGTAATCAAGTGGAGAGTCCAGTTACTGGTAACTTCACTGTCCTCGATCGAAAGACCACTTAACTAGGAGTTCAGTGCTAAGAAAGGAAATTAACAAACCACTTCACTTCCTGTAGAACGGCAAATAAACAGAGCGGTGGGTGGGCAGAATTGCCTGCGCCACTGGCTGGCGGCAGCAGGCGGCTCGGTGTCCGCCCCCACACCCCACACCCACGCCCAGACGGGCCCCTAATTCACTAATGGTCGCCGCGCGGCATATTGAATTTTCATTTGCAAGCCAGTAAACCGGTCGCGCGGACGAAGAAAATAGCGCGCGCCCCCCCGCTCAACCCCTCGCAGACGGGCCATTCATCAGCGGCGAGCCGTTGGAGTGGGAGCAAGGCGCTGCAGTGGCACGGCGGCGTGGGTGGGGGAAGGGGGCTTTTAGCGCAGAACACGTCCAGAGGTGAGTTATGCCGGGCCGCCCTGTCGGTTAGTGTGTTCGATGCAGTCTGGCGCGGAGCTGTACCAAAAGGGTGCCCCCAACTTGGCGCCCTCCATTGCGTATTGATATAAGAACCAGGTTGCCAACTTTTTCGTTGCAGCTGTATGCTAACAATCAGCGATTTATCGGGGGGTAGGGGAGGGGCGGGGGAAATTAACGAGTCCTGGAGGCGAAAGCGAAGTAATGGAGGTTTGGGGTCAAAAGCAACGGGACTGCACAAACATGTCCTGATTTGCACATTCTAATCTACTTGTATTATACTAATGATGATGATGATGATTTGCAGATTCTAATCTACTTGTATTATACTAATGATGATGATGATAATGGTGGTGGTGGTGGTGGTGGTTGTGACGATTGGTGATGTTGAAAGGTTCATTTTTGTACGTTCTTCAGAGTTTCTGTGGCATCATGCGAAGTCACACTCGTGGCCGCGGTCTCAGTCCATCCATCCCCGGATCTAATTAGAAACTTTATTGGCGGACTCGGATTAACTGCCTCCTCTCCTACACTATCAGAATCAGTTAAAGGCTCGTGAGCTGCGCTTTGACCCGCGACACAGATTTGCTATTCGCATGACACCTAAGTCAATAATTAAAAGCTTTCTAGCTACGAGGGTGGTTTCAGAAGTCTGGTGAAAAAAGTAAGAAAAAAAATTTTTTTTTTAAACAGAGCACCTTACTGCTAGACATGTCTCCTTTCAGGTATACGCACTTTGTCCAGCGATCCTCCAGCTTTTCAGTCCTATAGTTGAAATAGGTACTGCCGAACTCTACAAAATACTCGTTGGCTGCAACTTTCTCATTTGATGAAAATTTCTTCCCGGCAAGCCAAAGTTTCAAGTTAGGGAACAGGAAGAATTCACTTGTGACAGCCAATTCATAGACAATTCATGCAGTTTTGTCTTTGTTATCGCTGGTGCGTGCGATGGTGCATTATCCTGCTGAAAGAGCAATTTTTGGATGCCAACGCAAGTTTCAAACGATCGAACACTGAAGCCAGTTATGACTCTGCCATCTTCCAAGTTATCTGAGGATTATTGCTAGGTACTCATAAAATACAGTGGCCTTCACCATATCAGCTAACAAAATAGTCTTTGCCTTCTTCAGTGCACTTTCATAATCCTTCGTCCAGTGTTTTGACTGCTAGTTACGCTCTGCTGGGTCACGATTGATCCAGGTTTCATCAACAGTCACAAATCGGCGCAAAATGTGTTGCGGATTGCAATTAAGCATCGCCAGAAGACATTGTATTGAAATGTTGTGCGAGATTCCCTTTTGGTCGACTGTTCGCGATCATGGCACCCATCTTGCACACACCGTTTTGATAGCCAGTTCTCCGTGCAGGGTATTGTGCATTCAGTTGGGACGCCTACAGTGTCAGCGATGTCAGTAATTTTCAGTTGGCGGTCTTGCAACATCATATGATGGGTTTTGTCAGTGGTTTCCTTTGTGATGCCTCAGTTGGACGGCCGGAACGCGCTTCGTCTTCAGTATTGCGACGTTTAAATTCATTAATCGAAAAGTAAACGGTCTT
Source organism: Schistocerca piceifrons (assembly GCF_021461385.2). Classification (NCBI taxonomy): domain Eukaryota; kingdom Metazoa; phylum Arthropoda; class Insecta; order Orthoptera; family Acrididae; genus Schistocerca; species Schistocerca piceifrons. The sequence continues at coordinate 971,532,769 of NC_060139.1, read as the reverse complement.
CAGTGATGTTGCAGAATCCATGTAAACTTCATTCAGTTCTGTTTTGATTTGTGCCAAAATCCAACCCTTCAAATGAAAATATGTAATGGCAGCGCAAAATTCAGTTTGCCTCATTTCCATTCGGAGTCGACACACTGATCAATTCCGACGACAGTCAACAATGAATTGTTCAGTACACATTGTTGAAATTTTTTATACGATCCTTGGGGTAAACAAGCTTACCAAACATGGAGGCGCAACAAAAATGATTCATTCTTTCACTGAAATATACCAGACTTATCAGACCACCCTCGTATTTAACTGCTTTAAAAAAATATGCCCAGATCCGACTACTGGACAGAAACATGTCCACCGCTAACAGATAAATACACCACCTTTAGCTAGCTACTACCAACTTTCGCCGATTATCACCATAACTACAAAACTGGAACAGAGCGCTCAAAAACAGTTAACGCTAGTCAAGTCTGTTACTTTTTTCCAATAACACTTTCAGCGAGATAATGGGCTCACGTTCTGATCTTTTTACCAAGCAAGTCCACATTCACCAATCCGAACACACGTAGAAAACAACAAGAAACTGCCTAAGCAGAATTCCACTCCTGCGCAAGGGAACGAAGGAATACGTTCAAGGCTTTCCAAAGAGGAAAAGTAACTCCATTGATGCCGAAGGGTCACCAACACCAGCCTTCCGAAATGATAAGAACTGAAAAAACACAAACTTCGTTCCAGGCCGTTCACGGTTGTCACCTAAACTCCACAACTGTTCCCCGCCGTCTCTCTAGTTTCGCGACTTCCAAACCGCTCCACGGAATTATTTAACGTACTGGCCTTTCAGCCTATAAGTATTAGGAGAAGAATGTAGACATTCTCACTGGCCATTTCCTACTTCCACTTACCGCTCCTATGAGGAGTTTTTGCAACTGACCTCGTAAACACCGGCCGTCGTGGGTAAATTACACTCCCTATAGATCAGCTCAAGGCAGAAGAAAACTTCCTTCCCCCAGAAACACGACACTGTCGTAGACAATGGCAAAAGGAAAGGCAGGTTCAAAACAAATGGTTCAAATGCCTCTAAGCACTATGGTACTTAACATATGAGGTCACCAGTCCCCTAGACTTAGAACTGTTTAAACCTAAGGACATCACACACATCCATGCCCGAGGCAGGATTCGAACCTGCGACAGTAGCAGCAGCGCGGTTCCGGACTGAAGCGCCTAGAACCGCTCGGCCACAGCGGCCGGCAAAAGGCAGGTTCATCACTGCGTGTTCAGCGTACTCCAGTTCTCCCAGGGTTGGCTGAGTCGGCAACCAGCTGGAAAATTGCAAACGCTGAACACTTGGCGACGGTAAATAACTGTTATCCACTTTGGGAGGCTTGATGATACCTCAATAAAGGAAATGTCACTGGAAAATTTTGATGCTCTCTGTTCTCCATCTTACGGAAAGCTACTAAAATAGTCTGTTCTCCTATGACATGTGGAAGCAACGGGTGCAAAGACGTCAGGAAAAATGCATAAATAACATGATGAGCTTTCCCAAATATTAAACAAGGTCGATAAATAATTCAGTGCTACTAGCACCAATAGGAGAGGACAAGCCTTGTCTGTACACATATTTTCCAAAGTTTTTTTTTACTGATAATATTCTTTGAACAGCCATGATACGGCGCTGACGATCTCGGGGGCGGGGGATATTGCCGATACCTCAGCATACAGACGTCAGGACAGGAAATGAGGTTTTGACAATTACAGCTTGCCTCAATAAACACACTGCTTCAAACAGGCTAGCGGTAAATTGCAGCAGCGAAGAACATCCATACTGGATAAAGAGAGTGACGGGAAGACTTGCAACGATTTAGTAACAGTTTCGACAGAAAAGAGCATGTAGGAAGAAATAATAGGAAAAAAAATTTAACAGCAACTCCTGTATTCATAAGAAGGGCTAAGTGGGATGGCCATAAAAAATTTCTACAGTCAGATACTGGAAGTTCTAGTCACATGTGAAGTCTATCATGCATCAGAATTAAAAATATTTACAAGTGTTTGAATTACAAATTTAAAAAGAAATGGTTCAAATGGCTCTGAGCACTATGGGACTTAACATCTGGGGCCATCAGTCCCCTAGAACTTAGAAATACGTAAACCTAACTAACCTAAGGACACTACACACATCCATGCCCGAGGCAGAATTCGAACCTGCGACAGTAGCAGTCATGTGGCTCCGGACTGAAGCGCCTAGAACCGCTCCGCCACCGCGGCCGGCGATTACAAGTTTAGCCTACCACCCCCCCCCCCCCCACCTCCCCACCCAATCGACACACATAGATCCACAATAATGACTCGTAACATTAGTTGTGTACTCCAAACAAGAGATACACAACAACTATTTCGAGAGGCCACCACCGCCACACAGGGAGAACCATTCACCAGGCGCGTCTCAATTCCGTGCAGCAGCCTCCAGATGGCGCTCACAAATCTGGACCTCCTACAGCGTGTTGTGCACATCTGCCGACAGTGTGGAGAGCTGATAGGAATGCTCTCAACTGTGGATTACTTTGCTTCCGTCCCATACTGGTGGACGTGGAAATTCTTCCGTCGACAGACACTAAAACACAACGCGTTGTGGACACCAAGACAGTTCTGCACCAGTTACCAACAAGCAGTCAGACAGTTTAGTCAAGGTGCCTGGTAACTATCTTCCAATATAGCTGTCGCTATTTTTGGAGTACCACAACCAGTAACACAGAATCTGCAAACATTCCTATCAGTGGTACTTTAATACCATAGACTGCTAAGAGACTCCAATGTTAGGCAAACGTCATTGTGTTAGGTTCAGGACATCAAGTCGTATATCAAACTGTACCAAAGTTGTTAGTAAATATTATTTGTTATTTTTTATTGAGTTATCTTTTTATCTGATGTGTTTCGTAACTGCTGTGGTCGCCGCAGTGCCTGTTCCTTTGGACATGCATGCATGTCCGAAGGAAGTTTTCATCGTAACCAGAAAACACAGACAATGCAATATCGTACTTATCTGCCGATACCAGCCAAGCGACATTCAGTACAAGTCTGATCTGTACCGGAATATACGTAGTCGGAGAACCATGGTTGACGACATGGGAGTTTGGGTCTGGCCGTGAGACGTGCACGGATAGCCAAATTAAAGGAAATCGTTTCTGAAGAAGAGAAATTTGTTAACATCGAGTGTAGATTTAAGTGTCAGGAAGTCGTTTCTGAAAATATTTGTATGGAGTGTATCCATGTATGTATGGAAGTGAAACATGGACGATAAATAGTTTAGACAAGAAGAGAATAGGACCTTTCGAAATGTGGTGCTACAGAAGAATTCTGATGATTAGATGGGCAGATCACATGACTAATGAAGAGGTATTGAATAGAATTAGAGAGAAGACAAAATTTGTGGCACAACTTGACTAGAAGAAGGGATCGGTTGGTAGAACATGTTCTGAGGCATCAAGGGATCACCAACTTAGTATTGGAGGGCAGTGTGGAGGGTACAAATCGTAGAGGGAGACCAAGAGATGAATACACTAAGCAGATTGAGAAGGATGTAGGTTGCAGTAGGTACTGGGAGATGAAGAAGCTTGCACAGCATAGAGCAGCATGGAGAGTTGCATCAAACCAGTCTCAGGACTGAAGACCACAACAACAACAACAAGGAGCCCACTCGCGATAAGCCAGGAATTTCGGATTCGAGCTCGGTCCGGAACAAATTTTCACTGTCGTCATTACAGTCTACAGCTGATGGTAGTCCTTATTCGTAATTGTGAATTCATTTAATGTGTTTCGTAACGGCTGTGATCGCTGCATTGCATCTTTATCAGAAAATGACAGGCACTGCAATATCGTATCGAAAAACGCTTAAAATAACTAAAAGTGAACAATGCACTGAGCCTAAAAATTCCAGATAATATTCCGTTGAGTGCACTGTGAATTAGCCCCGATCCTAGTTTACACACATCAGTTATGTCTCGCCAAGGCCATTTTTGGTCTTCGGTTTATTCCTTTTGCAGATCTTCAAAGTTTCAAAGGCTCTCAGCACTATGGGACTTGACATCTGAGGTCATCAGTCCCCTAGAACTTGGAACTGCTTAAACCTAACTAACCGAAGGACATCACACACATCCATGCCCGAGGCAGGATTCGAACCGGCGACCGTAGCGGTCGTGCGGTTCCCGACTGAAGTGCCTAGAACCGCTCGGTCACACCGGCCGGCCACAGACCATAATAATCAGACTCAGTGTTCCTCCATGTTGAACAGTTTCTACATGGGTTCCCATGCCGAACAGTTTCTGCAGAGTCAATGAAATGTCTTCGTGGGTAGTTGAACAAACCTTTGTTAACTGAATACACGGGGTGTTACAAGCATAAGTGCAGATATTTTTATGCGTGATCGAGAACAGTGTACTGAACAATATTACATCAGTGCTCACTTCATCTGGAGACTAATAATTATAGCTATGGGAAGTAGTATGTTTTTAAGTTGGTTTTTATCTCCAAATACATGTGGCAAGAGCAAGCCAATAATGCTTATTTTACCTTAGGCAGCAGGTCAGGTGTTGAAGGGTGGATGTGTGGACGCACGGTGGTTAGTCAATACTGACAGGCATAATCCACTCAGTGTTGCAGTTACAGCGATACAGAAAACATCAGGTAGTGAATTTTGCGACGTGTTGTGGGAAGACTGTTCGACCTGGAGGAAAAACAACCAGCACACTGATATTAAGGTACCGTACATAAAAATATCTCCACATACCCATTACACCCTGGCTAAATGGTTCAAATGGCTCTGAGCGCTATGGGACTTGACATCTGAGGTCATCAGTCCCCTAGAACTACTTAAACCTAACTAACCTAAGGACATCACACACATCCATGCCCAAGGCAGGACTCGAACCTGCGACCGTAGCAGTCGCGCGGTTCCGGACTGCAGCGCCTAGAACCGCTTGGCCACAACGGCCGGCATTACACGCTGTACAAGCTATTATACACTTCTAAACAGTGTGAACGATTTGCAATATTAGATTTGTTAATAATAATTATGCATGAAGAGCGCTAATAAGAACAATGTATCAAACATGATGCTGTTTTAAAGCTTTTTTTTAAATAGGGCGGAATAAATTTCGAACAATTACTTTATGTGATGAATATGAAAAAAAAGTGGAAGTAGCAAATTTCAGATATGTCGGAACATAATGTCTACAAATGATAAGCTTTGTGGCATATATTTACGAAGGTTTTTCCTCCCCTTTTGCTTCAGTGATACCCCCAAAGTTATTAACCTCGCCACTGAGCGCCCGTAAGCACCAAACGCTGATACCTCCAAATGTTGTGCCACTATTCATCGGAAGTGTTGTATTATGTGAAGAGAGTCCTCTACTATATACAAGGAAGATGATCAGATGCACTGACGGAGGCCCACTCTCATTTCCTAAGCTGTGTTATCGTTAATTGATACAAAAGGTACTACATCAGTGAAAGTAAAATGGCATTCAGTTTAAGTAAGACGGTATACCTTTCTGAGAATCTCGTATACTAATACGAAGAGGTTCGGTGTGGTTAAAAGCACGTCAATGTTGCTTAAGAAAAGACCCTCGCAGTCTCGCGATTGTGCTAAGATTTCTTGAACTACATGGATAATCCTCCGATTGGTTCACGAGGAACGGTCTCTACTATGCATGTTTTCAACACTGTTGTACAAAGTATGCCATCTCACGTGGACACATCCAGTATTTTTTAAACGGCTACATTCTTTCGTGTTACCGAGTAACAAGGCGAGTTACCAATGAGAGACTTCCCTGCACTCGTTAGAATAATTGGAACATTGATAAACCTGCAAGTATCGGTTCATAACGTTCCTGCGAAGTTCAGTTAATTCAAAGAGATCAGAAGCAGTGAACACGTATTTGTTAATCGCAAATATTTCTGTTTTCATATGAGATCGATTTGCAGACTTCCGACTGCCTTATTACCTTGCTCATACGTTACATTTGTCACAGAAATACGTAAAATTATCTGCGTTGTTTCCCTTCATTTTCCTCTGATTGCACCTTCTTATATGATGGTTCATATTTTAATACAGTTTATAGAATAAGTGCCGGTGGGGTCCTTGTGTAATCAAAGGGCGGTTATACAACTGATAAAAAATTTGGTCTCTAAAATTAGTAATATTATCCACTGAAATATAATTACATATAAGTTCAGCCTTTTTTAAAAAAAATATCTGTATGTCGCTAATTGTGAATCCAAAGATCGTTTCATTGTGTATGGCCCGTGTAAACTGCATCTGTTTGGTTCATTAAACATTGCTCGTGTTTGCGCACCAAATTTGCCAAGTCTGTGTTGATTAGTTTACTTCGCAAATGTATTGACAGTGGTAGAGAAAGCGGAAGGCAGCTTTGCAATACGACGCTATTCAAATAGGCCATTGCAATTCTGTTTTATTATCAATCATTTCCGAATTTTCTGTTTGTAAAAAATAACTGTTAATGATTTCTCACTACTGTTCTGCTGCTCATTCATGTCGTAACAGACGGATGTCTGGTCCAGATGTTATGTTACTTGGATGTACTTCAAACTAGAGGAACCTATAAAGAATTGAAATTCGAAGTTTTAAGGATAATAAAGAAAACAATAACTCAAGACATAAGCCAACGAGGACAGTTAAACACAGGAGCCCTAGAAAGCAAACAAAGGACACTGCTGAATTCTTCTACTTTCACGTCGGGTGATAAATGATGCAGGGTGCATTCAGACACCTCGCAATACTATTTCAGGAACTCAGGAGTGACGGAAACGTCCCCTTAGAAAAATTAATGAATTACTGTGCTCATAAACCTCTTACATTATTTGATTTTCAAACAGCTGAGCAAAACTGAACGTACTCAGACATTTCTCTCTTTACTTATTCTGATCAACACTAAACGGACAAAAAATATTTTTAGCGTAACGCAATCTGACTTTCGAAAATCCCTACAAAAGAATAGCCCTGACTAACCTTTCATGACTCACTTACCTCTCAAAAATCTTCGTTACTCGAACTACTGCAATACAGCGAGCGCCACTACTGCCAGCTAAATAAAAGCTTCTAATTACTGAAGGCACTAACTACTGATAGGCTTAGTCAGCAAATGAAAGATTTTGATAGAGAACAAACAATGTATTTACCTTAATAATGTTCAATAGTCATAATATATATATATATATATATCAGTTCATGATATCTAGTATTACAAATTTACTCTTTCTGGCAGACACAGGTCCAGATCGTTCGCTCTTAAAATTCTGCCATCTCTCTCCCCACATCCACCACTGCTGGCGGCTCACCTCCTACTGCGCAACGCTACGCGCTCCTCACATCCAACTGTCCAACACTACAATAGCAAATATTCCAACAATGCCAACCAGCCACAGACTGCACACAGCACAGTCAGTGATTTTCATATAGGGTGCTACATGGCGTTACCAACATAAAAACCTAAACAGCCTACTTACATGATGAGACACCATTACACGAGTCTTGAGGAAATCTATAAATTATAAGACGCCTTAAACTATACTAGTTAGAGTCGTTAGTAGAGGAACACAGTAACACACATCAAGAACGGAACGCCTTATGAAATAACTAATGAACTTTACCTGTATACAGAAAATACACTATGTGATCAAAAGTATCCGGACACCCGGCTGAAAATGACTTACAAGTTTGTTGCGTCCTCCATCGGTAATGCTGGAATTCAGTATGGTGTTGGCCCATCCTTAGCCCTAATGACAGATTCCACTCTCGCAGCCATACGTTCAATCCGGTGCTGGAAGGTTTCTTGGAGAATGGCAGCCCATTCTCCACGGAGTGCTGCACTGAGGAGAGGTACCAGTGTCGGTCGGTGAGGCCTGGCACGAAGTCGGTGTTCCAAAACATCCCAAAGGTGTTCTGTAGGATTCACGTCAGGACTCGGTGCAGGCCACTTCATTACGGGGATGTTACTGTCGTGTAACCACTACGCCACATGCCGTGCATTATGTACAGGTGCTCGATCGTGTTGAAAGATGCAATCGCCATCCCCGAATTACTCTTCAAAAATAGGAAGCAAGAAGGTACTTAAAACGTCAATTTAGGCCTGTGTTGTGATAGTGCCGAGCAAAACAACAGGGAGTGCAAGCACCCTCCATGAAAAACACGACCACACCACAATACCACCGCCTCAGAAGTTTACTGTTGGTACTACACACGCTGGCAGATGACATTCACCAAGCATTCGCCATATCCACACCCTGCCATCGGATCCCCACATTGTGTACCGTGATTCTTCACTCCACACAACGTTTTTCCACTGTTCAATCAGTCCAATGTTTACGCTCCTTACACCAAGCGAGGCGTCGTTTGGAATTTACCGGCGTGATGTGTGGCTTATGAGCAGCCGCTCGACCATGAAATCCAAGTTTTCTCACCTTCCACTAACCGTCATAGCACTTGCAGTGGAAACTGATGCAGTTTGGAATTCCTGTGTGATGTTTTGGATAGATGTCTGCCTGTTACACATTACAACCCTCTTCAATTGTTGGCGGTCTCTGTCAGACAACAGACGAGGTAGGCCGGTACGCTTTTGTGCTGTACGTGCGCCTTCACGTTTCCACTTCACTATTACACCGGGAACGGTGGACCTAGGGATATTTAGGAGTGTGTAAATCTTGCGTGCAGACGTGTGACACAAGTGACACCCAATCACCTAACCACGTTCGAAGTCCGTGAGTTCCGCGGAGCGCCTCATTCTGCTCTCTCACGGCGCCTAATGACCACTGAGGTCGCTGATATGGAGTACGTGGCAGTAGGTGACAGCACAATGTACCTAATATGAAAAACGGATGTTTTTGGGGGTGTCTGGATGCATTTGATCACATAGTGGTATATACATTGGTTCGAACCCCAACCACTGCATATGGTCCGGCACGTAACGTCAGTTCTCTCCTTGTTCCCCACATTCATCTAATAGAGCACCGTTTAATCTGATGGAATGATTTGGTTTGGTGAACGCCTGAAGAAAGTTACTTGCAATCATTTCTAGCACCTATAGCAAAGAACGGAGAGGTTGTATTATGGAATGGGGATATTTTTCGTCATTAGGGTGTGAACCCCTCATAGTGCTTAAGAAAATGCTAAATGTGGAAGTACGTAAACAAATTTTAACAGGATTGTGTACTGCGTACAGTAGAGGAACAGTTCGGTGACGGTTACTGTTTGTATCAGTATTACAGTGCACCCTGCCATGAAGCAGCGTCTGTAAGGCAATTGTCTGTGGATGACAATGTTCTAGAAATGGACTGTGCTGCTGGGAGTTCCGGCTTGAACGCAATGGAACACCTATGGGACGAGTTAGAACGTAGACTTCGCTCCAAATCCTAGTGTCCAATATACTACTTTCTCTGGTTTCGTCTCTTGAGGAAGACTGGTCTGTCATTTATCATCAACAGACATTAAGACACCTCACTGAAATTGTCCCCAGCAGAGTTTAAGCTGTCATATAGGCGAATGGTGGCCATATTAATGTCCTTGAATAATACAGATAAGAAAGAAATACTCGAATATATGGAGAACTTTTATAGTAACCAGTGCAGTGAATTCAGTGCTACCATCTTAGTCCTACACGAATTGGATGTCTCTGTTTCCCTAATACCAGAAATACTCCCCTCAGAAGTCCAATATGCTAAAAGCAAGATGAAAAAAGGAACTGCTCCAGATAGTGACGACATCTCAGTTGGTACAAGGTTAAAATATTTTCAGATTGTTCGCACCATGGAAAATTGTCAAGAGACTGGAATAAAGCCAAAATAAGTATAATACATAAGATAGGTAGTACTGAAGATGTAAGGGACTATCGTCTATCAGCCTCCCGACCCAACCGTACTACCAGATTGAACATTACACTTGACCTGACCCAACCCATTGAGTAAGCTGGTTTCCGCGTAGGATTTAATAAAACTGATCTTATCCTTACTCTGCAAGAAACAATTAGTAGAACAAATGAGTCCCACCCAACCTCTTTGCCTTGCCTTTATAAGTTTTGAAAATAAATTCGATTCCATCACTCAGCTGTTGTTTGAGGCTCTAAAAGAGCAATGGAAAGAACACGCCTGTATTGAAGTCTTATACAACATATACAAAACCTCTACAGCATTTGTAAATGTAGTTGAAGAAACCATTGAATTTCCCATCGAAAAACAAGGCGTAAAACAAGATGACTCTGTATATCCAGAACTGTTTTCAGCAGCCGTCGAAAAATCAACGTCTAAATTAGATACGAATACAAAGGGAGTCCAAATTCTGGGAAAGAGATTTTTAACCTAAGGTTCACTGATGATGTACTATTTGCAAAAAGTATAGAAGAACTACGAACGTCGGTTGGTGAACTTCAGTCAGTCTGCTATGAAGTTCGCTTAAAAATGAAGCATGATAAAACCAAAATCATGAAGAATGAGTGGACACCGGTAGGAAATATAAGTTGCCACCGGCCGTCCTCGCCTGTTGACTGAGAGAGACAAAATATATCTATGTGGGTCAACTGCTAAATATGAAAGGAGACATAAAACCAGAAGTATTTTGACATATTCAATTAGTGTGGCAAGCTTATGGAAAATACTCCCCAGTCTGGAGTCCAAAATATCGGCCGAACTGAAGAAAACAGTTTTCGACGAATGTATACTGTCAGTAATAACTCATGGATCTGAGATATGGACATTAAATCAGTACATTGTCAGAAAATTCGTAGTAGCTCAAAGAGGAATGGAAAGGTCAATGCTGGGCTACACAAAGAAAGACAGAAAGAAAGCAATTGATATCATGCAGTCAATGAAGATCAGTGACGTAACAAAAGAACGAATATCTTGAAACGGCAGTGGGCTGGTCATGACGCTCCAAGAAAAGATGGCAGGTGGTCAAAACAAGCACTAGACTGGAGCACAATATACCAAAATAGACCAAGGAAAGACCACTGGACAGGTGGAACCGAGAATTAAAAAAGACAGCCGAACTGAACTGTCACTGAGAAGCTGAAGATCGGCAGAAATGGAACAGCCTGCAGGAAACCTACGTTGCTCGCCACCTAAAAGAAGACACATCACCAAGTGATAGAATTGGCTGCTGCTGCTGCTGATGATGATGATGATAATGATAATGATGCGTAACTGTCCGTATACTGTTGATCTGATAGTGTAAGTACCACAATGCATCCTTGTGTTTATGTTCTGTGCGGTACAGTATGTCCTCTTCCCTGCTTTTACGTCCGCATTCCGCTATTGTACTTCGCCATTTCCACAAGCGTGTCTTGCAAACGGGTCTTTATTCTATGTCTTTACATTTGTAGTGTTGGAAGTTTTCGCAGTGCGCGTATCTGTCGTATTTTGTTCGTGTTGTGGCTGCTGAACGCTGTTCATTTTTTTCTTTTGTAGAAAATAAACTATGCGGAGCGCGTCTGGCAGTCAGACAAGCACACCTCAATTTAGGTGCAGAGACAGAACTTATACCCTGAGCAAATACCAGTATCCTATTTCGTGACTAAGAAACGACGGAACACACGGAAATATTGGGTAATATTTCCTCGTCGCTCAGTCTGTTCTCTGTGGCTGGGGATTCCCTTGTGATAAGACAAGACTTTGTCTGAGAGGTCCATTAGTGAGAAAGCATTAAGAAAACGTAGGGATAAATGCAGAACAGCTCAGCATTTGGAATAAACAACCGCGGAGGAAATACGGGTACAAGTAAGGGATTTGTTTAATACATCTAGATTACCCATGAGGCTAATGGAGTGTTTTCCTCTCGTGCGGATTCTCAGGGTTAATAACACAATGGAAAATCTCAGAGGTAAATGGCGCCATATTAAGACACTGTACTCGTATTCGAAAGGTACAGGGATCAGATCCACATTTTGCTATTCCGAAAATCGCCTGAGAGTAATGTTTCTATGGTTCCTTTGAAATGGTCGCGGGTAATTACCGGCCTTTCCGATTCAAGCTTATGCTCCGTCTCTAATGACCGCCGTGAATAAAACCTCAAACACTAATCATCGTCCGTTCAGTATTCAAATAGTTGCTGCCCAAGAGGGGGTGGGGGGGTGGAGGTGTGGGGGGGGGGGGGGGGGGACAACCGTTTATAACTGTTACTGCTCAATAAACTTTTCTGTTGCGAAACTAACGCATCCGTCGAATAGCGGCTCTGAAATTATCTTTTAAAACATTCTGAGTCTCTGGAAATACATCATTCCCCAGATGCAATGGATCGGATTCGTGGAGACATACGTTATGTTTGGAGGAGCAGAGGTTGGAAAATGTAACTGTGCTCTAGGTTTGGGGCTGACTGAAAAAAAAAAGAAGTCGGTGGACCCTAGAGTTCTGAAAGGTCTTGATTAAGATTTGTCAGCCTCGATGTAAAAGGATACTTGAGTGGGTTTTTTTTCGCGTGATAAATATGTTAGAGATCGATCTAAATGAAGTAGACGGACTGTTAGCGTCTAATATCTTAAACTTAGCTCTGTCGGTAGTAATTAGATAAGTTTTCCTATTTTGTCTAAAACTGACATGGTGAGACCGTGGCTGTGTACAATTAATGTAGGTTAATTCTTACAATATGACAATGTGATAACTTTACATGTGGCAAGTTCTTTTTGGTGTGTTTGTGTGTGTGGTGCTTTGCACAATATGCTGATGTACAAGTTACGTAAGTGCTGGATATGTTTAGGAATATGCGAAAAATACAATCCTGCAACTTCGCAACAAAAGCGCGCGGAATTTTCGACGTAAGCACCATAAACACTTAACCTCACATATCGATTTACGCTGTATTTCATCGTTTGGAGGTTAGTTATTTTCAGATAGGGCGCTTCTAATACTGTTGTTCTATCGTAGGGCAACAACACACCAAAAATACTTCGCCACAGTGGAATAATAAAAATCGAAAACGGACGATAATGTAAAGTGTATCTTCAAAATCAAGTGAACAGCCGTCTGATGATGAACTTGCCAGTTCGAAACCGGTAACGGCGCTATTTACCTAAATAAATAGCAGTATTAATAGTGACTGGTTGCTGTTTTCTTCTTTGTAAGAATTAACCTACATTAGATAAGTTTTGGCAAGATGTTACTGTATTCCCTGTATTTCTTCCTAGTAAAATAACTATTTTTTTTTTATTCTCAAATCAGAAGCATACAAATTTACAGTTGCCATACACATCAATAAATATATACACACAAATTGTATTTATATTACATGTGCCCAGTACTTTGCAACCTCCAAGGCGCTTGGAGTGGCTTGAAGGAGACCAATCTTCGTGCAGGATGTAGGGCACAGAAGGCACTGGAGCATGTGGCTTGTGGCAAACTATAAGCGCTAATGAGACAATTTTGAGCTACAATGAAGTCTCTAATACTTTTTCCTTTTCTGTATAATGGTGTTGCAACTGCAAGAAACAGTATTCTTCGTGGTGGTCGCAATACATGGTCTGACATCAAGATGTGGAATTTTTGTAAGATGTGCAAAATTATGTCAGGACAGAGACTGCGTAGTGATTAACTAGTTCTTAATCGTGGCTGTCAGTAATAGCTTGAATACTAAATTTAATTATCGAGTAATTTTCACCGCTTAAGAGCCGTTCATTGAAGGTCTTTAAAGATAATGTTAAGTTTGAAGGCCACTTTTCACCTCAATTTGTATATAGAGTGTATCAAAAAGGATGGCGCAAGCTCACACGGTTGAAAGTACACGATAATAGAAGCACTAATCTCAAGTAAACATGGGATGTAAAACGCATACCTTAAGAGCTATGAGATATTCTTGATTTTCAATATTGTGAAACAAATCTCTTCTACTGCGAGGTCTTCGCTTTCCATATTTTGGGGAGTATGGACTAAAACAAGAAAAAGAAATGTACAATAAACATGCCCTCTAAAATGCATACCTTAAAAGTTATGAGCACTTGTTCTTTAGAAGGGTTGTGTTCCAAAGTACCGAAGATATGCATTTTAGAGCACATGTTTACTGGCCATTTTTTCCTTTGTTTGGTCCATACTACCTCTTAACAAAACGTGGAAAGCAAAGAGCTTGCACTAGAAGAAATTTGTTTCACAATACTGAAAATCAAGAATATCTCACAGTTCTTAAGGTATGCGTTTCAGAGCCCATGTTTACTTGACATTTGTGCTTGTATTATCTGGTACTTTCGGCCGTGTAAGTTTGCGGCATCCTTTTTGATATACCCTGTACAGAAGTGTCAGCCAAACAAATAATCTGAAATATGTCTTTCAGGCGCTTTATTTTGCTAAAATTATCACTCGCATTTTGTGCTCTTGGCAGAAAATAGGAAGTTACGAGATTTAGAACTTTAGTGGACTTTTGGACATCTCTTACTGGCAAAAAATGACATAAAATCGTTATAAGTGTCTTTATGTCACTTGTTAATATAATTTTCCATTTTGATCACATTTTTATTTCTCAAACTATACAGCTAAACGCGTTTCGTCTTAAGCCATCACCAAAAAACACTTGAAAAGGACGCCGACGCGCAGCATCTCTTCAGTTTCCCCTGTGCAACATACACTGGACTAATGCTAACTTGTTATGAAGCCTTTAAATTCCTATCAAAGGAATTCGTCCCACATTTTCGGCTTTAGTGACTGCATTCGTGAACCTGTTCGACTAAATCGCACGTCGCCGGTGCTATTACCGAGAAATGCACACAAACATTTCTCATCTGCGTCGTGTAGACTGTTTTCCATTCCGCTACTTGACTTGGCGTCCGAGCTGATTCTACGTGACACTGTCTTTTAGCAGGGAACACTTTTTTATTGAAATATGAGACTATAGTTGACCCAGTGTCTAGCGCGCTTGTGTTTCTGTGTGTGCGTGTGTGACCGGGAGAGCTCTGTTACGCCATCGTTGCCAGATCTACACTGACTATGAATCTGCACTTGTAAAATGCAGAATCGTCAGTCTGTAAGATGACTAACTTCCAGGGTAGGTACAAAATTAAACTGTGTATTGTTACGTTATAATCCGGAACTGGTAACAAAGAACAGGTGTTCCTACTGCATTTATTTACTTGTTGAATTAATTATTGCCGTAACATTAGAGCCATGCAAACAAATA